>NC_141900.1:16126997-16430027 GCF_057802395.1 Ceratotherium simum simum
GTGCATGTGCTCCGCTGCTGGTGGCCCGGGTTCAGATCCCAGTCACGCACTGAGGCACAGCTTGTCAAGCCATGCTGTGGTGGCATCCCATATAAAGTGGAGGAAGATGGGTACAGATGTTAGCCCAGGGCCCGTCTTCCTCAGCAAAAAGAGGAAGATTAGCATGGATGTTAGCTCAGGGCTGATCTTCCTCACACAAATAAATAAATAAATAAAAAATAGTGACTTTCAAGGAATAAAGTTGAAGACACTAACTTGAAAATAACGAGAAAAATATGATAACATAGAATTGCGTACGTGGTCAGCTCTCAGACACATGAATGCATATATTAACAAAATCAAGGTAAATTAAAAAGTTTTAAGAGTAGTAAAGCCTGTGTGATGGATGATTTTTATTTCTTTGTACTTTTATTGATTTTTAAAATTTTAAAAATGATCTCCTATAACATTTGTTATGAAAAATACACACTGTAAACATGCTAAAGTTTATATTTATTTATAAATTTTAGACTTAAAACTATTTGTAAGTTTGTAGTCAAAATAAATAGTGTAAATAAGCCTATATGTAAATGACTACTTAAATTATGTATATGTGTGTATAGAGTTTTAAACTATACCAAGTCAGGTGCTGCATAACTACGTTTCAGTCAATGATGGACCACATATATGACAGTAGTCCCATAAGATTAGTACCATATAGCCTAGGAGTGTAGTAGGCTATACCGTCTAGGTTTGTGTGAGCACACTCCGTGATGTTTGCCCAATGAAGAAATAGCCCAATGACACATTTCTCAGAACGTATCCCCATTGTTGAGAGACACATGACTGTATATGTATATAATTTGGTATTTGTATATAATCATATAACTCTATGTATATCTGTATATGTATGTGCCATAGAGGAAGAAAACTAAATAAATGTACCACAGCGAAAATAGGGTTTGCTCTACAGTGCTATAATAATGGGAGTCTTTTACTGTTATCTTTATATATTCCCCTTTTCCTCAAAATTTCTTCATTGAGCTATTACTTACTCAGGTTCCCAAATGTATCAGCTGTGTGACTTTGGATAAATGAGTTAATATCTGTTTGTCACACTTTTCTCATCTGTACAATGGTGACTAAAATAATAAATACATCATTGGACTGTTGAGAAAAGAAAATGAAATAATATATATAATATATATCAAATATATATTATATAGATATATATTATATATATATATATCACAATGCCTAAAACATAGCAAATGCTCAAAAAAACCAGTAATTGTAATGGTTGCTATTGCATACCAAAAATTACTTTTAAAGCATCTTCTAAGTATTGTGATATTATGAGATAGGTTACAAGATCTAGGCTGGCTTCAAGCTATTACCCATTCTACAAACTAGTTTATCTGGTGTTGTCTCAAACAAGTGAAAGATATGAAGTTGAAATTTGGCCTCACTGAAAGTGAATCTGTATTGTGATGTCCCAATTAATTTTTAAAAATGTGTACTATGGTTTTAGCATTTGGACTTCAATTTGGTATCCAAATAATATCAATAGAAATTTCATATCCTTGGGTCCTGAATCCATAGTAAATCCACAAGGAGAAAGGTTTTTGCATTGAACACAAAAGGCATGTTTTCACATGTACTATATGAGAAACTGGGAGGGACCCAGGGTGTGGGAAGGAAAATTAAGCCAATCTCTGCATCAACCAACACACAATCAAGGATCTCTCCCCTGATCTGCTGGGCACCCATGGGGCACTGAGGGAAGAGCAACCTCAAACCTGTCTGGTCTGCAGGCAGCACAGAAGCACCCCAGGAAACTATGTGACCCACCCAAGTCAGGCCACACCCTCCTGCCCCTGACCTGTGCCTTCTGGGCATCAAGTCCTTATTTTCCTGCCTTCTCAGCAGGATGTCATTGCTGGAAGCATTCATCTTCTTCCTCTGAGCTCCTAGCTGCTCCTCAATCCTTTCAACTCTTGGGAGAGCAAAGAAATTCTTTACTGGTGCATCTTTATATATCAGGTGTTCACATGAATTTCTCTTTTGTTGCTTACAGTTTGTTTTTGACAGTTAAAGTTGGAGCAACCTGAGATATTAATTCACATAGAAAAATATAAACAGTCCAAATACTATATAGGGTGATATCTAACCACTTATACTGGTTGAAGCATAGCCTGACACATTTTTCTCAACAACATCACCTGCTCAGGTTCAATTGGGTGCTGTAGCCAAAAATGATGCTCCCACTTCCATTTTGAACTTGAAAATAAATTTGCAGGAAAATGAATTGTGGGTATTTACTACCGTGCCCGCTGTGTTACTACCACAGCACAAGTTCCAAGACAACCCACACAGAATCCCTTTTCAGGTCTGTCCTTGCCCTCATCTTTCCCAACCAGACCAGCTCCTCAGCTGTGTTCTCAGTGCTGGCCTCCACTTCCCAGTACTTCTTCCTCAATCCCTGAAAACCTGGATTGTGTTCACATACTCTACATAAATCACGTCATGTACTATTGTTTTTCTTACTGTCTAAAGATTATCTGTAACTTCTATGACTCAGATTTGAAGAGGAAATTATTGAGTGCCAGGAAACATGTTGGTGATATTACATATCTTATATAATCATCACAACACTTTTGCAATGTCATGTTCATTTTTCCACTTTAATGTGAATAATTTGAGGCTTAGAGAAATTACTTTTTGTGTTTCATATCCCATGTTTCCTCAATTCTGTCAGGCCATCCTGAAATTTAGCGTTTATTTACTCCATACATATTGGAGGAAAATGTGTGATGGAGCTCACACCTTCTGCTCTGAAAAGGAGGATTATAGATCATTGCACTCTGTGGGACCGTGTTACAGCCCAAGCAGCACACTTCCTTTTGCACAGACCTCAGATCCCACTGGGGGGCATTAGATAATCCTAGAAGAAAGTGGATACTCCTATCAAGATCCTTTCCCTGGGATTCGGTTTGAGCCTGCTGAGGATCACAGTGGCCATTTATTCAGAGCTGCTGTTCCTTCTCAGTCACTGTTCTAAATCCTTCAGGTATAATTTATCTCATGCTTGTGACAATCCTTTGACCTTGGTGCTATCATGATTCCGTTTTATAGATGAGGAAACAGGGGCATAGAGATGTTATTTACTTTGTGGTCAAGGAGTTACTGAATGGGGGTGGAAGCCTGGGTTTCTGACTTCAGTGTCTGTCCTCATAACCACGGTGCTATCCTGCCTCTGAAAAACAAGTTGTAGAAATGGTGTCTAAACTGTGGTTCCTACAGCTAAAGAGAAAACCAACACTTATTCAAAAATAGTTACTGAAACAAATAGATTACTCTTCTATGTCAACTGTGAATTTAAGTGTTGTCTTCCCAGAATAAGTATAAATACCATGGCTGATTTGACATTCAAAATATAAAACAATAACAAAATATAAACTGAAAACAATAACATATTCTTTTCTTTTTTTAAAAAACTAATATAAATGAATGAAAAAAGAAAATTTTTCCTGGAAGTCAAGATGGCGGCATAAGCAGATTCGGAACTCACCACCTCCCGAGGACACAGCCAATTTACAACTACTCGTGGAAAAATTACCCCTGAAACAGAACTGAAAACTGGATAAGAGGAGCTCCTGCAACAACGGACAATCCTAACTGAGGTGGAAGAGGCAGAAACTCCCTTCTGGAGAGGAAAAACGCCACCTTCACAAGCCACCAGCTTCACGGCCACCGGGAGCAGCCCACAGGTACGCAGCCTCCCTGGAGGCTCGGGTCCCTGAGCCGGGAGCGCCCCCGCTGTGGGCATTTTGTGGACCCAGCACAATCGAGACAAGCGGCATAATATCTGACTTTGCCTGCTACTAAAACATTGGGGAGTACCCCCAGAAAACCTGGTTCACAAAGAAACTAAAACCGGCTCTTAAAGGGCCCATGCGAAAACTCACCCGTTTCAGAAAGCATCCTAAAATCACCAGAAAGAAAGGTGCACAGTGCTGTGGTGAAAAGAGACTCATCTAATAGGCCCTGAGTGCATCTCGGTGAGGGGTGAGACCTCTCCAGGGACTGGGACATTGGCGGCGGCCATTGTTGTGGCCTGGTGTGGGCGTGCTGACACAGATGCCATTGGAGTTCTCCCTGAGGCCTGCTAGCCCAAGGTCCGCCCCACCCTCTAGGGCACCGATTTAATCCAGCTCAGCCAGGGCAGGCAGCCCACCCTAGAGACTGGCCCTGCCCAACAACAAGCCCTCAGGCAACTTGTGGGCCTGCATAGATTGATGACTGGATTCTCTGCAGCCTGGCAACTGAGACGACTTTAGCAGGGCAGGGTGTGCTCAAGGAGCGGGTGGAGAGTGTGGGGCAGTGCTGGAGTGTGTGGGGCTCCCCGGTGAAGAGACTGGGTCCGCTTGGGGAAGTCAGGGCGCGCACACGGAGAAGGACTGTGTTGACTGTGTGTGTGGACTTGTGGGCAGCAGGGCTTGTCAGCTGCAGAAGACTTGTGCTTCTCAAAGACCCACATAGGGGGTTTGCCCCACCTTCCAAAGCCTGAAACAATTGGGTGCTTCCATGCCTGAGGCCAGCCCCACCCAGCTGCAATCCTCAGAGAGCTGACAAGAGACCTAAAGGCTGGAGGCTATAACAATTGTAAGGCCCTGAGCCCAACAACCTGCCATGCTGGGGGACTACTTACTTAAAGGAAATACTGCAACACAAATGTGGTATAAGAACTTGCAGCCAACTGTGCTGGGGCTCCCTGCACCTGATAAAGAGACTGAAGGGCCCACAACAACTACAAGCAGCTGAGCATTACAACAGCTGGCCAGGAGCATAACTCGGCCTCCCTGGGCACCTACAGGGAGAGCAAACAGGCCACAACAGAAGGACCCATGTAGCCCACATAGGGGTCACCCCTGGAAAATTGAGAACTGAGGGAAGCACACTGGAAGCCTCCTAAGCCATCAATTACATAAGGACACCTATCCAAGAGCAGGAGACATAGCTGACCTACCTAATACGTAAACATAAGCACAGGGAAAGAGGCAAAATGAGGAGGCAAAAGAATACATTCCAAGTAAGGGAACAGGACAAAACCCCAGAAAAGAAAATAAGTGAAATAGAAATGAGCAACCTACCCAACAGAGAGTTCAAACAAAGAGTGTTAAGGATGCTCACTGATCTGGGGAGAAGAATGGATGAGCTCAGTGAGAATGTCAACAAAGAAATGGAAGATATAAAAAAGAACCAAGCAGAAATGAAGAATACAACACTGGAAATGAAAAATTCATTAGAGGGACTCAAAAGCAGAGTAGAGGATACAGAAGAACGGATCTGTGAGCTGGACGAAAGACTAGAAGAAATAACCCAAGGTGAACAGGTAAAAGAGAAAAGAATTAAAAAGAGTGAGAACAGTCTAAGGGACCTCTGGGACAACATCAAGCGCACTAACATCCGTGTTATAGGTGTCCTGGAAGGAGAAGAGCAAGACAAAGGGGCAGAGAATCTATTTCAAGAAATAATAGATGAAAACTTCCCTAACCTAAGGAAGGAAACAGACATCCAGGTACAGGGAGCACATAGAGCCCCAAACAAGATAAACTCAAAGAGGCCCACACCAAGACACATCGTAATCAAAATGTCCAGAATTAAAGATAAAGAGAGAATCCTAAAAGCCGCAAGAGAATGTCAAGTTACATACAAAGGAAACCCCATAAGGCTATCAGCTGACTTCTCAGCAGAAACCTTACAGGCTAGAACAGAATGGCATGATATATTTAAAGTCCTAAAGGGAAACAACTTACAGCCAAGAATACTCTACCCAGCAAGGTTATCATTCAAAATGGAAGGAGAGATCAAAATTTTCCCAGATAAGCAAAAATTAAAGGAGTTTGTCACCAAGAAACCAGTGCTACAAGAAATGTTAAAGGGACTGATTTAAGGGGAAAAGAGAAGACCACCAATAGGAATAATTATCTATTTCCATGATTAGAACGTAATGGATACAAATGCACAAAAAAAGGTTAGATATGATATCAAAAACATAAAAGGAGGGAGAGGTGAGCTAAGAGTACAGCTTTCAGACAGAGGTCAAACTAAAGTGACCATCAATTCATAGAAGGAGAAAGGAACAGAGAAGGAATACCAAAACACTGAGAAAAAAAAAAAGTTAAAAAATGGCAGTAAGTACATACTTATCAATAGCTACTTTAAACGTCAATGGACTAAATGCTCCAATTAAAAGGCATAGGGTGGCTGACTGGATAAAAAAACAAGACCCATATATATGCTGCATACAAGAGACACACTTCAGACCTAAAGACACTCACAAACTGAAAGTGAAGGTATGGAAAAAGATACTCCACGCAAATGGCAATGAAAAGAAAGCTGGGGTAGCAGTACTCATATCAGACAAAATAGACTTTAAAACAAAACGTGTAAAAAGAGACAAAGAAGGGCATTACATAATGATCAAGGGAACAATCCAACAAGAGGATATAACACTTGTAAATATCTATGCACCCAATGTAGGTGCACCTACATATATAAAGCAATTATTAGCAGACATAAAAACAGAAATAGACAGTAACACAATAATAGTAGGACTTTAACACTCCAGTTACACCAAGGGATAGATCATCCAAACAGAAGATCAATAAGGAAACATTGGCCTTAAACGACACACTAGAAAATATGGACCTAGTAGATATATACAGAGCATTCCATCCAAAAACCGAAGAATACACATTCTTTTCAAATGCACTTGGAACATTCTCCAGGATTGATCACATATTAGGCCACAAAACGAGTCTCCATAAATTTAAGAAGATTGAAATAATACCAAGCATCTTTTTTGACCACAACGGTATGAAACTAGAAATCAACTATAGGAACAAAATCAGAAAAGCCACAAATACGTGGAGATTAAACAAAATGCTACTGAACAACGACTAGGTTAACGAAGAAATCAAAGAAGAAATCAAAAAATACCTGGAGACAAATGAAAATGAAAATATGACATGCCAGAATTTATGGGATACAGCAAAAGCGGTTCTAAGAGGGAAGTTTATAGCGATACAGGCCTATCTCAACAAACAAGAAAAATCTCAAATAAACAATCTAACAATGCACCTAAAGGAACTGGAAAAAGAAGAACAAACAAAGCCCCAAATCACTAGAAGAAGGGAAATCATAAAAATCAGAGCAGAAATAAATGAAATAGCGACCAAAAAAACAATAGAAAAAATTAATAAAACCAAGAGCTGGTTCTTTGAAAAGGTCAACAAAATTGACAAATCTTTAGCTAGACTCACCAAGAAAAAAAG
Source organism: Ceratotherium simum simum (assembly GCF_057802395.1). Lineage (NCBI taxonomy): Eukaryota > Metazoa > Chordata > Mammalia > Perissodactyla > Rhinocerotidae > Ceratotherium > Ceratotherium simum. The sequence continues at coordinate 16,134,317 of NC_141900.1, forward strand.
AGAGAAGGCACAAATAAGTAAAATCAGAAATGAAAGAGGAGAGGTTACAACACACACCTTGGAAATACAAAAGATTATAAGAGAATACTATGAAAAGCTATATGCCAACCAATTCGACAATCTGGAAGAAATGGATAAATTCTTAGAATCATACAACCTTCCAAAACTGGATCAAGAAGAAGTAGAGAATTTGAATAGACCAATCACCAGTAAGGAGATCGAAACAGTAATCACAAACCTCCCGAAAAATAAAAGTCAAGGACCAGACGGCTCCCTGGTGAATTCTACCAAACATTCAAAGAAGACTTAATACCTATCCTTCTCAAACTCTTCCAAAAAATTGAGGAGGGGCGGAAGCTCCCCAACTCATTCTACGAAGCTGACATTACCCTGATACCAAAACCAGACAAGGACAACACAAAAAAAGAAAATTACAGGCCAATATCACTGATGAATATCGATGCAAAAATCCTCAACAAAATACTAGCAAATCGCGTACAACAATATGTTAAAAAGATTATACACCATGATCAAGTGGGATTTATTCCAGGGATGCAGGGATGGTTTAACATTCACAAATCAATCAACGTAATACACCACATTAATAAAATGAAGAATAAAAATCACATGATCATCTCAATAGATGCAGAGAAAGCATTTGACAAGATACAGCATCCATTTATGATAAAAACTCTGAATAAAATGGGTATAGAAGGAAAGTATCTCAACATAATAAAGACCATATATGAGAAACCCACAGCTAATATCATCCTCAATGGTGAAAAACTGAAAGCCATCCATCTAAGAACAGGAACCAGACAAGGATGCCCACTATCACCACTCCTATTTAACATAGTACTGGAAATCCTAACCAGAGCAATCAGGCAAGAGAAAGAAATAAAAGGGATCCAAATTGGAAAGGAAGAAGTGAAACTGTTACTATTTGCAGATGACATGATTTTATATATAGAAAACCCTAAAGAATCCACCAGAAAACTTTTAGAAGTAATAAACGAATACGGTAAAGTTGCAGGATACAAAATCAACATACAAAAATCAGCTGCATTTCTGTACACTAACAGCAAAGTAGCAGAAAGAGAAATTAAGAATACCATCCCATTTACAATTGCAACAAAAAGAATAAAATACCTAGGTATAAACTTAACCAAAGAGGTGAAAGATCTGTACACCGAAAACTATAAAACATTTCTGAAAGAAATTGAAGAAGACACAAAGAAATGGAAAGATATTCCATGCTCTTGGATTGGAAGAACTAACATAGTTAAGATGTCCATACTTCCTAAAGCCATCTATAGATTCAATGCAATCCCTATCAAAGTTCCAACAACATTTTTCACAGAAATAGAACAAAGAATCCTAAAATTTATATGGAACAACAAAAGACCCCGAATAGCTAAAGGAATCCTGAGAAAAAAGAACAAAGCTCGAGGTATCACACTCCCTGATTTCAAAATATACTACAAAGCTATAGTAACCAAAACAGCATGGTACTGGCACAAAAACAGACACACAGATCAATGGAATAGAATCAAAAGCCCAGAAATAAACCCACACATCTATGGACAGCTAATCTTTGACAAAGGAGCCAAAAACATACAATGGGGAAAAGAAAGTCTCTTCAACAAATGGTGTTGGGAAAACTGGATAGCCATATGCAAAAACATGAAAGTAGACCCTTACCTTACGCCATACACAAAAATTAACTCCAAATGGATTAAAGACTTGAATGCAAGACCTGAAACTGTGAAACTTCTAGAAGAAAACATAGGCAGTACGCTCTTCAACATCGGTCTTAGCAACATCTTTTCAAACACCACGTCTGACCGGGCAAGAGAAACAATAGAAAAAAGAAACAAATGGGACTACATCAAACTAAAAAGCTTCTGCACAGCAAAGGAAACCATCAACAAAACGAAAAGACAACCTAACAATTGGGAGAAGATATTTGCAAACCATACTTCTGATAAGGGCTTAATCTCCAAAATATATAAAGAACTCATGCATCTCAACAACAAAAAGCTACCAACCCAATTAAAAAATGGGCAAAAGACCTGAATAGACATTTCTCCAAAGAAGATATACAGATGGCCAACAGACACATGAAAAGATGCTGAAAATCACTAACTATCAGGGAAATGCAAATCAAAACTACAATGAGATATCACCTCATGCCTGTCAGAATGGCTATAATTAACAAGACAGGAAACAACATGTGTTGGAGAGGATGTGGAGAAAAGGGAACTCTCATACACTGCTGGTGGGAGTGCAAAGTGGTGCAGCCACTATGGAAAACAGTATGGAGATTCCTCAAAAAATCAAGGATAGAACTACCATATGATCCAGCTATTCCACTGTTGGGTATTTATCCAAAGAACTTGAAAACACCAATTTTAAAGGTACATGCACCCCTGTGTTCATTGCAGCGTTATTCACAATAGCCAAGACTTGGAAGCAACCTAAGTGCCCATCAAGGGACGAATGGATAAAGAAGATGTAGTATATATACACAATGGAATACTACTCAGCCATAAGAAACGATGAAATCCAGCCCTTTGTGACAACATGGATGGACATTGAGGGTATAATGCAAAGTGAAATAAGTCAGAGGGAGAAGGTCAAACACCGTATGATTTCCTTCATTAAGTAGTAGATAATAACAACAATAAACAAACACATAGGGACAGAGATTGGATTGGATTGGTGGTTACCAGAGGGGAAGGGGGGAGGGAGGAGGGTGAAAGGGATAATTCAGTACATGTGTGTGGTGATGGGTTGTAATTAGTATTTTGGTGGTGAACATGATGTAATCTATGCAGAAATAGAAGTATAATGTTGTACACCTGAAATTTTTACAATGTTATAAACCAATGTTACTGCAATAAACAAAAAATTAAAAAAAAAAAACAAAAAATTTTTCCTTTAGGACATTTCTAATAGGACATCGGCCTCAGACTTTTCTAGAATACATTTCTAGAACAGTCAGGCCTATTCATGAATGTACTGTCTATAACTGCTTTTGAGCTATAATGACAGAGATGAGTAATCACAACGGAGACCTTATGGCCCACAAAGTCCAAACAAAATACTTGTTATCTGATCTACAGAAAAAGTTTGCCAGCCCTTACTGTGCAACATAGGGTTAGGGAATGAGTTTGTAACTGTAACTAAAAGTCAAAATGCAATAAAAGAAAATATTGATAAATTTTACTACATGAAGATGAAAACAAAGCTTACAAGGCCAAAAGCAACATAAATTTTATTGAAGGACAAATGACCAACCATTAGAAAATATTTGCAACCTGTTTAGCAGACAAAGGCCTACTATCCCTAGTATAAAAATACATTTTAAAAATAGACAAAAAATATTTAAAATATCATATTGGAAAATGGCAAAAGAAATGAAAAACCAATTTATGAAAAGAGAGATAAAAATAGCTCTTAAACATATTAAAAGATGTTCAACTTTTAATGAGATAAATGCAAATTAAAACTACGTTGAAATACCACTTATCACCCATGAGACCAGCAAGAATTTAAAACTTTGACTCCATTAGTGAAGCTGTGGGTGAAAACAGGCACTCTTATATATTGCTGGTAAGAATGCAAAATACAACCTTTTTGTAGGGGAATTTGGAAATATCTAAAAATATTTCGTAAGCATTTACCTTTCAACCTAGCAAAAATACTTTTAAAAATTTATCCTGAAGGCACAACTTTGAACAATATGAAAATACATATGCACAAAGTTATTCACCGGGTTAACTGCAAAATATTGGAAATTACATGAATATCCAAATAGGAGATTGTTTGAGTAAATTATGACACATGCACAAATTGGAGTACTATATAGCTGTAAAATGGAATGAGCGAGGCAAAATCAATTCTAATTCTATGTACTGGCAACTCACAATTGGAAATTGAAAGTTAAAAAAAAGTACCATATACAATAGCAACAGCAACAATATCAAAAAGCCTATATAATATTTAGAGATAAATTTAACCAAAAATGTGAAGGATTTGTGTGCTAAAAACTATAAAACTTTGATGGCAGAAGTCAAACAAGAACTACATAAATGGAGAGATTTACCATGTTCATGTATTAGAAGACAATATATTTATCATGTCAAACTTTCCCCAAATTGATAAATAGATTCAATGTAATCCCAAGCAAAATCACAGAAGGACTTTTTCTAGAAATCAATAGCTGGTTGTAAAATTTGTTTGAGAAGGCAAAGGATATAGAATAGCCAAAACAGTTTTGAAAAGATTTTGAAGACTTGTTATTAAGCTACAATGATCAGGACAGTGAGTATTGGTGAAAAGATTGGTACATAAATATGAGAAACAGAATAGAGAATCCAGAAATAGATCCATACATAAATGGTTAATTTTTAACAAAGGTGCCAGGGAAATCTAACGGACAAAGGATAGACTTTTCAACAAATGGTATTGGAACGATTGTTCATTTATGTGGAACAAAATAAACCTCAATCTATACCAAACACCATGTATCAAAATTAACACAAAATGGGGCCGGCCCCGTGGCTTAGCGTTTAAGTGCGCACGCTCCGCTGCTGGCGGCCCAGGTTCGGATGCCGGTGCGCACCGACACATCGCTTCTCCTGCCATGCTGAGGCCACGTCCCACATACAGCAACTAGAAGGCTGTGCAGCTGTGACAAAGAACTATCTACTGGGGCTTTGGGGGGAAAAATAAATAAATAAAATCTTAAAAAAAAAAAAAATTAACACAAAATGGATTATAGGTCTAAATGTAAAACCTAAAACAAGGAACCTTCCAGATGAAAATACATGAAAAAGTCTCTATTGCCTTGGGTGTCTTACATAGGAAACAAAAAGCAAGAATCATAAAAGAAACATTTGATAAATTCACTTCCTCAAAATTAACATTTCCACTCTTTTCAAGACTGGTAAGAAAATGGAAAGAAAAGCCACAGAGTAGGAGTAAATATTTTCAAAACTCATACCAGAGAAAAGAACAGTGTCCAGAATGTATAAAAAACTCTGACAACTCAATAATAAGAAAAGCAACCTTTTAAAAAACAGAAAAGAAGACCAACACGTGCTCAGAAATGTAGAGAGATGGAAATGGCATTGCTTCCCTCCTACAACAGCAGCAGAAAAAGTCGGACAAACTGAAAATTAATGATTTTGCTTGAACCCATCAGAGAACTGAGTTTGCAGGGCAAGTGACTTACTCAAAATCTGGAGACAAACAGGTACTTGCAGGGAGAAATGGGAGCTGAGCGTTTGGTTACCTTGGACAGATGTCATCAAATATGTCAAGCTGGTCAGAAAATTAACCTAGAAATTTTTAATGAAATAGCTGAGTATAGACTAGTAAGAGAGGGTGAACCCTCGGGGACCACAAATATAGGGCATTTCCAACCATCTTTTAAGCTGCTTCTCCAAAACCCCACGTGATTCTTTCAGGGAAGATCAGGGAGAGTTGACAGAAAGCTTCCTCTTTGGTGCTGGCAGCAGGAGGGTAACAGCAGCCACTGTCAGAATCCACCCAAACACAACCCATCCCGTCTCCACTATAGAAAACAACTTAATCCGCAGCGGAAGGCACTGGTGAAATCCCACTGCAGTTAGAGGAGGGGAAAGGAGGCTACCACCAAAACTTTGCCCTGAACTATCTCTCTTATCTCCACAAAATAACAAGTTTTCATCTGCAGAAGGATGGGCATCAAAACCATAGCCTGAAGTAGGTGGATACCTACTGCATCTAGGGGAGGGGAAAGAGGATTAAACATGTCCTTACCTCTGGAAGAGGGGCAGGAACATTTGCAAAGTCCACGTGTTCAAGACCCAGTTTCACTTACCTGTTTTCAATGGAGTCTAAATCAAAATACCAGAGAATGTCTCCCTTCCCTACCTCTGACCACCATGCTACCAAACCTTGAGGAAAAATAACAGTGGCTACAGAAAAATAATTGGTAAGAGAGCTTCAAGAGACAGACTTTCTGTGGGGAGACTAACAAAGGGAAGACTCAAAGTTAAGTGAGAAGACAAAACAAAGTATGACTAGAGAAACTTTAAGCCTTCGGACCCTAACAACAAACTCCAACCCTGATAACTTTGCAACAACAAACTTCAAACCCAGTCTGACACCTGACTAGATTATCAGAAACTCCCACACTAAAGACCTAGCAGAAGGAAAGGTGTGCTCATTTTCAAGCATAAAGTATATTTACCTCAGTATCTATCGTACTATAAAATATGTCTAGCTTTCAACCAAAAGCTTCAGACGCATACAAAAAGGCAAGAAGACACAAAGCAATTATCAGAACCAGACTGAGGCATGACACAGACGTTGGAACAATCAGGGAATTTAAACTATGATTAATATGTTAAAAGCACTAACGGAAAAGGTAGACAACACGTAAGCTGACAGGTAATTTCAGCAGAGAGATGGAAATTATGAGAAAGAATCAAAAGGAAATGCAAGAAATAAAAAACACAGTAACAGAAATGAAGAATGCTTTTGAAGGGCTCACCAGTAGACTCAATACAAATAAGGAAAGAATAAGTTACTTGAAGATAGGCCATTTAAAATTACCCAAACTGCAGTGCAAGGAGATGACAGAGATAGAGATAGAGAGAGAGAGAGAGAGAGAGAAAGGAAGCAGAATATCATAAATCACAGAACAGAACTGTGGACAATAACTAATTTTCAAACATATTTGTAATTAGAATTCCAGAAGCAGAAGAAAAAGCCAACGAGCGAGAAGAAATATTTGAAGAAATAATGGCTGAAAATCTTCCAGAATTAGTAATGGATACCAAAAGCAAAGATAAAGAGAAAACCTTGAAGGCAGCCAGAGGGGAAAAAATAGTGGACTTCCGTCAGAAACAATGTAAGCAAGAAGACATTGGAGTGAAATCTTTCAAGTATTGAATGAAAAAAACAGACAATCTGGCAACAATATCCTTCAAAAAAGGAGAAATAAAAACTTTGTCAGAAAAAACAAAAATTGAGGGAATTCATTGCCAGCAGACTTCCTCTGTAAGAAAAGTTAAAAGAAGTTATTTAGGCAGAAAAAATATAGTATAAATCAAAAACATGAGTCTACACAAAGAAATAAGCACTGGAAATAGAATAAATGAAGGTAAAATATAATCTTTTAAGTCTTCTTTTTAATTGCTCTAAAACAGGAGTTGGCAAACTTTTTCTGTAAAAGACCAGAGAGTAAATATTTTCAGTTTTGCGGGCCGTGTTCTCTGTCCCAACTACCTGGCTTTGCCATTGCAGCACAAAAGTCATTGCTACTGTTAGACCTGGAGGGACAGGGAACTGTCATGACAACTGGGAGGGCATCTGTACTGAGAGGCCACCTGACAGGAGCTGTGGCCTTTAGTCAAGGGACACAACCAACTTGTCCTAGTCTGAGTTCTCCAGAAGGTACGGCTGGGGATTTGAGTATCGTGGTTTATTTGGGAGGTACAGGTAGACCAGCAGGGCAGTAAGGAAGTGAAACAGGGAAGGGAAGGCAGGCGATAAGGGGTGTTTAGTGACCAGCTGCTGAGCGGGCAACTGGAGAGTAATAGAGTTCAAAATCAGAGTGATAGATGAAGTAATGAATTTCTTGTTCTGCTCTTATAAATTAATAAAATCTGTGGAACCCTAAGTGATCTGATAGTCAATGTGGATGTGAACCAGGGAATCTTGCTAAGAGTTAGAACCCTGCAAGGAAGTCACTACAGAGTAGAAAAATGTTCATGGTATCATAGGAAGTAATAAAGACAGAGCATAAAATTGAATATACAATATTGTTATATCTATGTGAAACAAATTTTAAAAAGGGACAGAAATTAATCCATACAGGGATTTACCAAACTGTTAACAGTAGTTGTCTCTGGGTGATGGGGCAAAAAACAATTGTTTTCTCTTCTGTTTCTGTTTTTCTTTGATCTGTACTGAGTATGCACTCATTTTATAGTAGGAAATGACAATGGTTTTTGTTTTGAAGGTATATTAAGGCACTCCAATGACACAGCATCTCTATGGTTCCTATTTAATGGTAACATTTAAAAATAAGAGAATCTGAAATAAGTTTCCTTTGCCTGGGTTATTTAAAGTATAAAGTAGGGTCATACACAAGTAAGCTCTCTCTATGTCCCTAATTACCTAATGAAGTGTAGTGATGTGCAATGATGTTAGAACAGAACCGTTACCCAAGAGGCTGCTGAAATGTAGACTTTAGGCTGGCGCACTCTGCCCCCCGCCCCTAATAAAGGACTTTAATCCTTTAACAAGAAAATGGCTTCTTTACACTAACATCATTGGATGGAAACAATCACCCAGTAATGAGAGAAATCAGCTGATGAATTGAGTCAGCAGACCTATTTCCACAGGATGTTTTGGGGAAATACCACGGGTGACTTTCCCTGCAGTCTATGGGTCTTAGCTGTGTGTTCAGAGCACCACTTCCTCAGACTAAATCAGCTCTTGGATTGCTCCGTGATCATTCCATTATTCAATCATCTCTCCTGACAGGTGCTGGCAGAATGCTGCTCCTGTCACACGTCGTCGTGGTGGCCTCCCTTTGTACTTGTGAGTGGCTCTCCCCAAGGGGTATCTCCTTCATTGGAAGGGGGGCCATAGAAACATGGACAGTCAAACCAGCCCATTCAGGTGGAAGAAAGCCACATGGACATTCATACTAGGCTGACAAATTGCACCATTTCCTTGAATACTTCAGGAAGAAAATGTAAACTTCAGAGCCCAAGCCTTTCATGAATAGAGAACAAATGTATACTATTTCAACGAACATCAAAATTTCTCTAATTTTGGCTTTTGTTTTTCTTTCAGATACAAGTGGAGACGTTCTAATAACACAAGTCACAACATTTATTACCAAGAAAAAAGGAAATACGGCATTTCTTGAATGCAAAGTAAAAAGAGGTGCCTTTAAGGAGAATGCATGTATACACTGGTACCGACAGAAGCCAGACCAGCCTCTAAGACGAATTCTGTATATTTCCTCAAATGAAAACGTTGTCCACGAACAAGGTGTTAGCGAGGAAAGATACGAAGCAAGGAAACGGCAGAGTGATTTGTCAGCGAGCCTCAGGATCCACCAAGTTGAGGAGGCGGACGCGGGGCTGTATTACTGTGCCTGCTGGGATCCACTGCAGGGAAATGCTCCACTCTCACCAAACAAAAACCCCCCACGTCATCACACCTGTGCAAACACACACATCTCCTCTTTGTACCTCCCAGAGGGACCTGACTACTGTCCACAGAGGGCTGTTCTTCTGCACATGTGTCCTGAGCAAGGTCTGCCCATGGAGGCCAACGACTCAGTCTGTGATGCTTCCTTCAGCTCGGTCACTTGATTGTCTAGCTCACCTCTCCGGGGCCTAGGGTGGCTTCTGTAAGTGTCCTGAATTGTCCCTGCTTCACCATCTATGAGAAGCCTGCTGGGAAGGAAGCCATAATCCAGTGCTTAAAATGCTTTGTTGATTTTGAAGAAAGGAAAGATAGAAGCAAGGAAACAAGGAAGGAAGGAAAGAAGGAATGATAGATGATACAAGGCCTTTCGAGTAACATAGACCTGGGTTTCAAATTCCTGCTCAGCCACTCAGTGGCGATGTGATTTAGGAGAGTTACTAAATCGTTGTCATTCTGTTTTCCCAATTCTAAGTAGGCGTGGTGTTAACAACCTCATAGGGTTGCTGAGGTTTCACACAGGAGTTTAGCATAGCGTTCAACGAATCAGTGTCCTTGCCCGTTATAACTCAACCACCTCACTAAGCCATCTCAGCTAAAAGAGGAACTCAGGAACTCTTTAAAATCACATCTTACATTGTCCTCCAAACAAAAGGAAAGCATAGCTTTACTTCTGACAATCTAAGAATTGTGAAAAGGAAAAGAGTGGAGGGTAACAAACCCTAAGCAACTCTAAGCAAGACAAGCCCAATTCCTGCTTGGAGACAGATAAGAAAGATAATGGAATCTTTTACCTGATCATCAATGTCACCAAGTCCAATGAAGCCAGTTACTACTGTACCTGCTGGGATCTCACAATGTCACCGAGTCAGAGGGGACCTGTAAGAAAACCTTCTCTATTACTAGTCCTCAACTCCTTCACATTTGAGCAACCACAATAGACTCTTTAATGCTCTTAATCATAAGTTCATAGGCTGTTGGAGCAGGGAGGGCCCTTAGGACATATTTAGCCCAATGCCCCCACTTCAAATGAGGAAGCTGGGGCCCAAAGATGGCGAGTCCAAAGCTAGTTAACCACAGAGGTAGGGCTACACCCTACCTCATTTCAGATTCTCAGTCCAGTGCCTTTTCCTGCTTCTCTTGTGGTCAGTGTTGAACTTCCTGTAGCAAAATTGCATTTCTCTCAAAAGGAAGCTTTAACACCTGTGTCTTGTCTTCATAAGTGTTACTCTCAGAGCCCAATCAGGTCTGATACGTAGACAAAGTGTGTGACTGCCACACTGTTGAGAAGGGATACAGGTCAGCAGGGGATGGACCCCCAGCTCCGTCTACCTCCCTGTTGTTTCCCACGGCTGTCTACTCCCCTCATTCCTCTAGCTGCCTATCTGTTCTGAAATCCCCAATAACTGAAATAGTTTCCCTGCATACACTTCAAACACATGGACGTGTGGGAGGTGGAGATTGGTTTCTTCATGGACATATTTGTAAATTCTTTGCCAGTTACAGAATGACCTGCCAAACCAAGGCCCAAATTCCCTGCTTTTTGCTCTGATACCTGGGACCAATCCTAACTGGATGGTCACGCACTTAGTCTCAAGTTTGGTAACCTGACCCGCTTTCTGCCTTGTTAGAGGGACTCAGGACCTTTTCATGTCCAAGGTCTTACCAGCCGCACCTTGAAAATACCAATAACGGTAATAACAACAGAATCTATACCATTACGTTACAGCTAAATCCCTGTCTTCTTGGATGTCTAATAAGTAGCCAGAAAAAAATTATTGACACCAATCCCACTCCCTCACCCCAATCCCCACAGTTTGTATTATTTTTCTCCCCAAACTTCCCTAACTCAGTAAAGGGCAAAGGAGTACTGTGTCATTTAACACAATAGCAATAATGTTTTGTCAAGCAGATGGTGTTTCCTTGACCTTCCACATCTTTTGCTTCCTCTGATATTAAGAGAAGGGGATGAGTAAACCCAGCTATTCTTTAGGCATTTCCCGTGATATGAGATCTGAAAGGAGGAGATAGGAGACCCTGGGAACTGGGGTTTCATCTGTCAGAAAGTGAACCACGGACCAGACCAAATCCCATGGACACGCCTGAGTCTAGAATTGGCTGTCATGACAGAGCCCCCAAGCAAAGCTCTTAGATCCGACACAGAGAACTCCCACTCCTCTCTCCAACTTAATGCAAGTTTAGAAACTCTTTATTTTCCAGCTTACATGTGCAGAGTAGTCAGCAAAACTCATGATAGAAATAGGCATTTAATCAAAATTATAGGTATAATTCTGAACTGCACGCCCCAAATATTTGCATGGATACTTCAATCTCCTAGTGTAACTCAAGGACAAGTGAAAAGAAGCTTAATTGTGGGGTCTAGTTGTATATTTGGATTAAACTATACCCGTCCTCACAGATTCTTTTGCTAGGTGCTTGCACTGACTGCTCATTGTTTTTTAGAATATGCAAATAGACCACTTCACCTACTTTAAATTTATCTTGATATTTCCTGTGATTCTCAGAAAGCAACATCCAATATCTTGTACCTGACCATTTGAGATACAGATTCTCTATGTTATGTAGATCCAGAAGAGAACCAGAAATGTCCCTGCCACACGCATCTTTCAAACTCCACCCAAGAAGTGTGAAGTAGTTGAAAGAACAGGGTTTAGAATCTTGTGAACTTGAACTAAAACCTCTGCTCACTTTGAACTCCTTGACTCTCAGTTTCCTTCCCTGCCTTCTAATAGTAATAACCATTGTATAGGTGAAGCTGAACGGAGATAAATGTGTGGATGGTGCCTAATTCATAGCAGACCCCATCTTTATGAATTTCCTTTCCTTTCACTACCAGAAAACAGCCCTATCTTGCAGTCTTGGAGCAGGGAGAAAGAAGTGGGAAGCAGATCTGGAGCTAAGGTAGAGTGTTTATTTTCCAAGAGAGGTTTTTTTCCATATGCAAGTGCCTTTCACACATATCTGTTCAGAACAGACAAACAAACACTTCTTATTTTCAAAAAAGAAACAAGGGGCCGGCCTGGCGGCGCAAGCGGTTAAATGCGCGTGCTCCACTACGGCGGAGGCCCGGGGTTCACTGGTTCGGGTCCTGGGCGCGCACTGACACACTGCTTGGCAAGCCATGCTGTGGCAGCGTCCCATATAAAGTGGAGGAAGATGGGCACGGATGTTAGCCCAGGGCCAGTCTTCCTCGGCAAAAAAAGGGTAGGATTGGCAGATGTTAGCACAGGGCTGATCTCCTCACAAAAAAAAAAAAAAAAAAAATTAAGAAGTATTTGGATTGTACATAGTGGCATGTTAAGTACCCAATGTGCAAAAGAAGCCCTAAGAGACTAGGAGGTCATCAAGTTCAGAATAAAGACAGATGGTAAAATTGCTAGCGGGAAGAACCTGCTTGAAAGTGAAATGACCTGGCCTCTCCCACACCTGCCCCGAGTTTTTATAAACACGTAAAATCAGACTTTCCAATGATCCATTGTATTGTATAGAAATATATCTGATATCATCTAAGTGATGGGTGAAATCAACGTTAGGGCAGACTGTGAAAGCCAGTGGCTCACAGATAATATGTAATTTTATCTCGTACATATCAGATAATGTGCTCAAATTGCTTTAAGACAGCCCGGTCATCTTTCTTATCAGAAGTCTCTGTCAGTTACTCAATTACCAGGTTTAATTAAAGCCATCACTTTTCTAGAGGATAAATCAATGTGGAAAAAATGCATAAATTATGGTTTTGTTTCAAGGTGGCAACCAAATCTTTAAATGAAACATGAGACTCATAGCTTTTGATGGTCTACCAAATTTGGTTGAAGTTGGTCAACTATAAATCATTGTCAAATCTGAAAAAGTGATGCAAAACCTCAAACAATTCAATTGAAACTTGTACTTTACTTCACTTGACTTTCTTGTTATTTATATATTTATTTATTCACTCCTCACCCTGTTTAAAGTAGGATTTATGTTGCCTCAGTTGGTCACTTCAGAACATGGTGAGTGAGATGTGTGTGTGTTATATATAAAGCAGAGGGGGAAGCAAAATTATGGATATTTTTTATGATCCCATTTTTTTTTTTTTGAGGAAGATTAGCCCTGAGCTAACATCTGTTGCCAATCTTCTTTTTGCTGAGGAAGATTGGCCCTGGGCTAACATCCGGGCCCATCTTCCTCTACTTTATATGGGATGCCGCCACAGCATGGCTTGATAAGCGGTGCATTGGTCTGTGCCCAGGATCTGAACCTGCAAACCCCGGGCCACCTAAGTGGAGTGCGCAAACTTAACCACTATGCCAATGGGCCAACCCTGCTACGATCCCATTTTTATTGCTGTCATAATAGTTTATAACACTGTGAAATCTCAGTCATACATTATTATTTTTCAGTCACCATATATATATGCCCTTTTACCCCTTATGCCCACCCCCCAACTCCTGTCCCCCCTGATAACCACTAATCTGTTCTCTTTGTCCATGTATTTGTTTGTATTCTACATATAAGTGAAATCATGTTGTGTTTGTCTTTCTCTGTCTGGCTTATCTCACTTGAAATAATACCCTCAAGTTTCATCCATGTTGTTGCAAATGGGATGATTTTGTCTTTTTTTTAATGGCTGAGTAGTGTTCCATTGTATATATATACCAAATCTTTATCCATTCATCAGTTGATGGGCACTTTGGTTGCTTCCACGTCTTGGCTATTGTGAATAATGCTGCAATGAACATGGGGGTGCACAAGTCTCTTTCAATTATTGATTTTAAGTTCTTTGGATAAATACTCAGTAGTGGTATAGCTGAGTCATAAGGTATTTCAATTTTTATTTTTTTTAGAAATCTCCATACTGTTTTCCACAGTGGCTGTACCAGTTTGCATTCCCACCAGCAGTGTATGAGAGTTCCTTTTTCTCCACATCCTCTCCGACATTTGTTGTTTTTTGTCCTGGTAATTATAACCATTCTAATAGGTGTAAGGTGATTTCTCGTTGTAGTTTTGAGTTGCATTTCCTTGATGATTACTGATGTTGAACATTTTTTCACCTGCCTGTTGGCCATCTGTATATCTTCTTTGGGAAAATGTCTGTTCATATCCTCTGCCCATTTTTTGATTGGGTTGTGTTTTTTTGTTGTTGAGTTGTATGAGTTCTTGATATATTTTGGAGATTAACCCCTTATCAAATATATGATTTGCAAATATTTTCTTCCAGTTGGTGGGTTGTCTTTTCATTTTGTTTATAGTTTCCTTTGCCTTGCAGAACCTCTTTTGTCTGATGAAGTCCCATTTGTTATTTTTTCTTTTGTTTCCCTTACCTGAGTAGATATGGATTCAAAATCATCCTTTTAAGACCTATGTCAAAGAGTGTACTGCCTATATTTTCTTCTAGGAGTTTTATGGTTTCATGTCTTACCTGCAAGTCTTTAATCCATTTTGGGTTAATTTTTGTGTATGGTGAAATATATTGGTCTACCTTCATGCTTTTGCATGTGGCTTTCCAGTTTTCCCAACACCAGTTATTGAAGAGACTTTCCTTTCTCCATTGTATGTTCTTAACTCTTTTGTCGAAGATTAGCTGTCCGTATCTGTGTGGTTTTATTTCTGGGCTTTCAATTCTGTTAGACTCATCTGTGTGTCTGATTTTGTACCAGTACCATGTTGTTTTGACTAATATAGGTTTGTAGTATATTTTGAAGTCAGGGATTGTGATGCTTCCAGTTTTGTTCTTTTTTCTCAGGATTGCTTTAGCTATTTGGGGTCTTTTGCTGCCCCATGTGAATTTTAGAATTCTTTGTTCCATTTCTGTGAGGAATGTCAGTGGGAGTCTGATTGGGATTGCATTGAATCTGTAGATTGCTGTAGCTAGTATGGACATTTTAACTATGTTTATTCTTCCAATCCATGTGCATGGACTATCTTTCCATTTCTTTATGGCATCACTGATTTCTTTCAATAATGTCTTATAGTTCTCATTGTATAGGTCTTTCACCTCCTTGGTTAAATTTATTCCTAGACATTGTATTCTTTTTGTTGCAATTGTAAGTGGTATTGTATCTTTGAGTTCTCTTTCTGTTAGTTCATCATTCGAGTATAGAAATGCAACTGATTTTTGTAAGTTTGTTTTGTACCCTGCAATTTTGCTGTAACTGATGATTATTTCTAATAGTTTTCCAATGGATTCTTTAGAGTTTTCTTTATATAAAATCATATCATCTGCAAACAGCAAGACAGTCACTTCTTCCTTGCATATTTGGATATGTTTTATTTCTTTTTCTTGCCTAATTGCTCTGGCCAAAACCTCAAGTACTATGTTGAATAAGAGTGGTGAGAGTGGGCACATTTGTCTTGTTCTTGAACTCAGGAGAGATGGCTTTCAGTTTTTCCTTGTTGAGTATGATGTTCGCTGTGTATTTGTCATATATGGCCTTTATTATGTTGAGGTACTTTCCTTCCATACCCGTTTTATTGAGAGTTTTTATCATAAATGGATGTTGGATATTGCCAAATGCTTTTTCTGCCTCTATTGGGATGATCATGTGGTTTTTATTCCTCATTTTTTAATGTGATGTATCACATTGATTGATTTGTGGATTTTGAACCATCCCTGTGACCCTGGTATAAATCCCACTTGATCATAGTATATGATCCTTTTGATGTATTGCTGTATTCAGTTTGCCAATATTTTGTTGAGGATTTTTCCATCTATGTCCATCAGTGATATTGGCCTGTAGTTTTTCCTTCTTTCTGTTATCCTTATTTGGCTTTGGATTCAGGATGATGTTGGCCTCATAAAATGTTTCAGGAAGTGTTCCATCTTCTTCAATTTTTCAGAATAACTTGAGAAGCATAGGTACTAAATCTTCTTTGGATGGTTGGACGAATTCTCTAGAGAAGCTATCTGGTCCTGGACTTTTATTTTTGGGGATGTTTTCAATTACTGATTCAATATCTTTACTTGTGATTGGTCTATGCAGATTCTCTATTTCTTCTTGGATCAGTTTCGGGAGGCTGTATGAATGTAAGAATTTATCCATTTCTTCTAGACTGTCCAATTCATTGGCATACAGTTTTTCATAGTATTCTCCTGTAATCCTTTGTATTTCTGTGGTATCCATTGTAATTTCTCCTCTTTCATTTCTTTTTTTTTTTTGATTTTTATTCTTCATTTTATTAATGTGGTGTATTACGTTGATTGATTTGTGAATGTTAAACCATCCCTGCATCCCTGGAATAAATCCCACTTGATCATGGTGTATAATCTTTTTAACGTATTGTTGTATGCGATTTGCTAGTATTTTGTTGAGGATTTTTGCATCGATGTTCATCAGTGATATTGGCCTGTAATTTTCTTTTTTTTTGTTGTCCTTGTCTGGTTCTGGTATCAGGGTAATGTCAGCTTCGTAGAATGAGTTAGGGAGCTTCCCCCACTCTTCATTTTTTGGAAGAGTTTGAGAAGGATAGGTATTAAGTCTTCTTTGAATGTTTGGTAGAATTCACCAGGGAAGCCATCTGGTCCTGGACTTTTATTTTTGGGGAGGTTTGTGATTATTGTTTCGATCTCCTTACTGGTGATTGGTCTATTCAAATTCTCTACTTCTTCTTGATCCAGTTTTGGAAGGTTGTATGATTCTAAGAATTTATCCATTTCTTCCAGATTGTCGAATTGGTTGGCATATAGCTTTTCATAGTATTCTCTTATAATCTTCTGTATTTCTGAGGTGTCTGTTGTAACCTCTCCTCTTTCATTTCTGATTTTACTTATTTGTGCCTTCTCTCTTTTTTTCTTGGTGAGTCTAGCTAAAGGTTTGTCAATTTTGTTGATCTTTTCAAAGAACCAGCTCTTGGTTTTATTAATTTCTTCTGTTGTTTTTTTGGTGTCTATTTCATTTATTTCTGCTCTGATTTTTATTATTTCCCTTCTTCTACTGATTTGGGGCTTTGTTTGTTCTTCTTTTTCCAGTTCCTTTAGGTGCATTGTTAGATTGTTTATTTGAGATTTTTCTTGTTTGTTGAGATAGGCCTGTATCGCTATAAACTTCCCTCTTAGAACCGCTTTTGCTGTATCCCATAAATTCTGGCATGTCGTATTTTCATTTTCATCTGTCTCCAGGTATTTTTTGATTTCTTCTTTGATTTCTTCATTAACCCAGTCGTTGTTCAGTAGCATTTTGTTTAATCTCCACGTATTTGTGGTTTTTCTGATTTTCTTCCTATAGTTGATTTCTAGTTTCATACCATTGTGGTCAGAAAAGATGCTTGGTATTATTTTAATCTTCTTAAATTTATGGAGACCCGTTTTGTGCCCTAATATGTGATCAGTCCTGGAGAATGTTCCATGTACATTTGAAAAGAACAAGTATTCTTCGGTTTTTGGATGGAATGCTCTGTATATATCTACTAGGTCCATCTGTTCTAGTGTGTCGTTTAAGGCCAATGTTTCCTTTTTGATCTTCTGTTTGGATGATCTATCCATTGGTGTAAGTAGAGTGTTCAAGTCCCCTACTATTATTGTGTTACTGCCTATTTCTGTTTTTATGTCTGTTAATAATTGCTTTATATATTTAGGTGCACCTACATTGGGTGCATAGATATTTACAAGTGTTATATCCTCTTGTTGGATTGTTCCCTTGATCATTATGTAACGCCCTTCTTTGTCTCTTTATACGGTTTTTGTTTTAAAGTCTATTTTGTCTGATATGAGTACTGCTGCCCCAGCTTTCTTTTCATTGCCGTTTGCATGGAGTATCTTTTTCCATCCCTTCACTTTCAGTTTGTGAGTGTCTTTAGGTCTGAAGTGTGTCTCTTGTATGCAGCATATATATGGGTCTTGTTTTTTTATCCAGTCAGCCACCCTATGCCTTTTAATTGGAGCGTTTAGTCCATTGATGTTTAAAGTAGCTATTGATAAGTATGTACTTACTGCCACTATTTAATTTTTTTTTCTCAGTGTTTTAGTAGTCCTTCTCTCTTCCTTTCTTCTTCTATACAGAATTGATGGTCACTTTAGTTTGACCTCTGTCTGAAAGCTGTACTCTTTAACTCCCCTCCTCCCTCCTTTTATGTTTTTGATATCATATCTAACCTCTTTTTTGTGCATTTGTATCCATTACATTCTTATCATGGAAATAGATAATTTTTCCTATTTGTGGTCTTCTCTTTTCCCCTTAAATCAGTCCCTTTAACATTTCTTGTAACACTGGTTTCTTGGTGACAAACTCCTTTAATTTTTGCTTGTCTGGGAAATTTTTGATCATTCCTTCCATTTTGAATGATAACCTTGCCGGGTAGAGTATTCTTGGCTGTAAGTTTTTTCCTTTTAGCACTTTAAATATATCATTCCATTCTCTTCTAGCCTGTAAGGTTTCTGCTGAGAAGTCAGCTGATAGCCTTATGGGGTTTCCTTTGTATGTAACTTGACATTCTCTTGCGGCTTTTAGGATTCTCTCTTTATCTTTAATTCTGGACATTTTGATTATGATGTGTCTTGGTGTGGGCCTCATTGGGTTTATCTTGTTTGGGGCTCTATGTGCTCCCTGTACCTGGATGTCTGTTTCCTTCCTTAGGTTAGGGAAGTTTTCATCTATTATTTCTTGAAATAGATTCTCTGCCCCCTTGTCTCGCTCTACTCCTTCCGGGACACCTATAACACGGATGTTAGTGCGCTTGATGTTGTCCCAGAGGTCACTTGGACTGTCCTCACTCTTTTTAATTCTTTTCTCTTTTCCCTGTTCACCTTGGGTTATTTCTTCTAGTCTTTCGTCCAGCTCACAGATCTGTTCTTCTGTATCCTCTACTCTGCTTTTGAGTCCCTCTAATGAATTTTTCATTTCCAGTATTGTATTCTTCATTTCTGTTTGGTTCTTTTTTATATCTTCCATTTCTTTGTTGACATTCTCACTGAGCTCATCTATTCTTCTCCCCAGATCAGTGAGCATCCTTAACACTCTTAGTTTGAACTCTCTGTCGGGTAGGTTGCTCATTTCTATTTCACTTATTTTCTTTTCTGGGGTTTTGTCCTGTTCCCTTACTTGGAATGTATTCTTTTGCCTCCTCATTTTGCCTCTTTCCCTGTGCTTATGTTTACATATTAGGTAGGTCAGCTATGTCTCCTGCTCTTGGATAGGTGACCTTATGTAATTGATGGCTTAGGAGGCTTCCAGTGTGCTTCCCTCAGTTCTCGATGTTCCAGGGGTGACCCCTATGTGGGCTATGTGTGTCCTTCTGTTGTCGCCTGTTTGTTCTCCCTGTAGGTGCCCAGATAGGCCGAGTTATGCTCCTGGCCAGCTGTTGTAATGCTCAGCTGCTTGTAGTTGTTGTGGGCCCTTCAGTCTCTTTATCAGGTGTGGGGAGCCCCAGCACAGTTGGCTGCAAGTTCTAATACCACATTTGTGTTGCAGTATTTCTTTTAACTGAGTAGGCCCCCAGTGTGGCAGGTTGTTAGGCTCAGGGCCTTACAATTGCTATAAGCCTCTAGCCTATTAGGTCTCTTGTCAGCTCTCTGAGGATTGCAGCTGGGTGGGGCTGGCCTCAGGCATGGGAGCACCCAATTGTTTCAGGCTTTGGAAGGTGGGGCAAACCTCCTATGTGGGTCTTTGAGAAGTACAAGTCTTCTGCAGCTGACAAGCCCTGCTGCCCACCGGTCCACACACAGTCAACACAGTCCTGCCACATGTGCGCACCCCGACCTCTCCAAGCGGACCCAGTCTCTCCTCGGCGGGAGCCCCACACACTCCGCCACTGTCCCACACTCTCCACCTGCTCCTTGTGCGCGCCCTGCCCCAGTGAAGTCAGCTCAGTTGCCAGGCTGCAGAGAATCCAGTCACCAACATATGCAGGCCCACAAGTTGCCTGAGGGCTTGTTGTTGGGCAGGGCCAGTCTCTAGGGTGGGCTGCCTGCCCTGGCTGAGCTGGATTAAATCGGTGCTTTAGCGGGTGGGGCATACCCTGGACTAGCAGGCCTCAGGGAGAACTCCAATGGCATCTGTGTCAGCACGCCCACACCAGGCCACAACAATGGCCGCCGCCAATGTACCAGTCCCTGGAGAGGTCTCACCCCTCACTGAGATGCACTCAGGGCCTATTAGATGAGTCTCTTTTCACCACAGCACTGTGCACCTTTCTTTCTGGTGATTTTAGGATGCTTTCTGAAACGGGTCCATTTGCGTGCAGGCCCTTTAAGAGCTGGTTTTAGTTTCTTTGTGAACCGGGTTTTCTGGGGGTATTCCCCAATGTTTTAGTAGCAGGCAAAGTCAGATAGTATACTGCTGGTCTCAATTGTGCTGGGTCCACGAAATGCCCCCCGCGGGGGCGCTCCCCAGCTCAGGGCCCCGCGCCTCCAGGGAGGGCTGTGTACCTGTGCGCTGCTCCCTGCAGCCTTGCAGCTGGCGGCTTGTGAAGGCGGCGTTTTTCCTCTCCAGAAGGGTGTCCCTGCCTCTTCTACTTCAGTTAGGATTGTCCATTGTTGCAGGAGTTCCTCTCATCCAGTTTTCAGTTCTGTCTCAGGGGTAATTTTTCCACGAGTAGTTGTAAATTGGTTGTGTCCACGGGAGGAGGTGAGTTCCCAGTCTGCTTATGCGGCCATCTTGAGTTCTCTCACCCCTCCTCTTTCATTTCTAATTTTATTTATTTAACCCTTCTCTCTTTTTTTCTTAGTGAGTCTGGCTAAGGGCTTGTCAATTTTATTTATCTTCATAAAGAAACAACTCTTAGTTTCATTGATTCTTTCTACTGATTTTTGGTTCTAATTTCAGTTATTTCTGCTCTAATTTTTATTATTTTCTTCCTTTTGCTGACTTTGGGCTTTGTTCTTCTTTTTCTAGTTCTTTTAAGTGTAGTTTAAGATTGCTTATTTGAGGTTTTTCTTGTTTGTTAATGTGGGCCTATATTGCTGTGAATTTCCCTCTTAGAACTGCTTTTGCTGTGTCCCATATGATACAGTGTGGTGTATTTTCATTTTCATTTGTCTCCAGATATTCTTTGATTTCTTCTTTAATTTCTTCAATGATCCATTGATTGTTCAGTAGCATGTTGTTTAGTCTCTACCTTTGTGTCACTTTCCCAGCTTCTTTCTTGTAGCTGATTTCTAGTTTCATAGCATTATGGTCGGAAAAGATGCTTGTTATGATTTCAGTCTTCTTAAATTTATTGAGGCTTGCCTTGTTTCCCAACATATGGTCTTTCTTTGAGAATGTTCCATGTGAACTTGAGAAGAATGTGTATTCTTCTGATTTTGGATGGAGTGTTCTATATATATCTGTTAAGTCCATCTGGTCTAGTTTTTCATTTAGTTCCACTGTTTCCTTGTTGACTTTCTGTCTGGTTGATCTATCCATTGATGACAGTGGGCTATTAAGCTCCCCTACTATTATTGTGTTGCTGTTAATGTCTCCTTTTACATCAATTAATAGTTGCTTCATGTATTTTGATACTTCTGTATTAGGGGCATATACATTCTTAAGTGTTATGTCCTCTTGGTGGGGTGTCCCTTTTATCATTATATATTGCCCCTCCTTGTCTCTCATTGTTTTTTTTTTTTTTATCTTGAAGTCTACTTTATCTGATATAAGTATAGCAACACCTCCTTTCTTTTGTTTTCCATTTGCATGGAGTAGGGTCTTCCGTCCCTTCAGTCTAAGCCTGCGTTTGTCTTTAGAGCTGAGATGTGTTTCCCGGAGGCAGCAAATTGTTGAGTCTTGTTTTTTAATCAACCCAGTCACTCTGTGTCTTTTTTTTTGGTGAGGAAGATTAGCCCTGTGGCAACATCCATTGCCAATCCTCCTCATTTTGCTGAGGAAGATCGGCCCTGAGCTAACATCCATGCCCATCTTCATCTACTTTATATGTGGGACGCCTGCCACAGCATGGCCTGATAAGAGATGCATAGGTCCATGCCCAGGATCCGAACTCGCAAACCCCAGGCCTCTGGAGTGGAGTGTGCAAACCTAACCACTACACTATTGGACTGGCCCCAATAACTCTGTGTCTTTTGATTGGGGAATTTAATCCGTTTACATTTAGAGTGATTATTGATACACGAGGGCTTAATGCTGCCATTTTATGGCTTGTTTTTCAGTTGCTATGTGTTTCCCTTATTTCATGTCCTGTGTATTTTGGACTGCCAATTCAATTTGGTGGCTCTCTATGATGATTTTCTCAGTTTTTTTCTTCATTTATCATTTGTGTCTTTGTTATGATTTTTTGTTTAGTGGTTACTGTGTGGTTTGTATAAAAGACCTTGTAGATAAAATAGTCCATTCCCTGATAGCCTCTTATTCCCTTAGTCTAAGTAGGTTTCATCCCCGACCTCTTCCTCTTCTAATTTGTCGTTGTCACAACTTATTCATTGTGTGTTGTGAATTTATGGTTAATATGAAGTGATTATATTTACTTTTGATGTTTTCCTTCCCTTTATCTTTAGAGTTATAATTAAGTGTTTGCTAATCTGTTCTGATAGAGAGTTGCAATTTTCTGATTCTGTCTGCCTATTTATCTTCTTGCTCAAGGCTTTGTAAACACTTTCTTCTTTATTTTTCACGTCTGAGGGCCTTGTTGATCAAATCTTGTAGGGGGGGTCTTGTGGCAATGAACTCCTTCAGCTTCTGTTTATCTGGGAAAGTTTTTATTTCTCCATCATATTTGAAGGATATTTTCACTGGATATAGTATTCTTGGCTGAAAGTTTTTATCTTTCAGAATTTTGAATATATCATTCCATTCTCTCCTAGCCTGTAAGGTTTCTGCTGAGAAATCCACCGAAAGCCTAATAGGGGTTCCTTTGTAGTTTATTTTCTTCTGCCTTGCTGCCCTTAATATTTTTTTCTTTGTCATTGATTTTTGCCAGCTTTACTAATATATGCCTTGGAGAAGATCTTTTTAACTTGATGTAATTAGGAATTCCGTTGGCTTCTTTTACATGTAATTCCAGCTCCGTCTCCAGGTCTGGGAAGTTCTCGGCTATTATTTCTTTGAACAAGTTCTCTGCTCCTTTTCCCCCCTCTTCTTCCTCTGGAATACCTATAATCCTTATGTTGCATTTCCTAATTGAGTTGATATTTCTTGGAAACTTTCTTCATTTCTTTTTAGTCTTAGTTTTTTCTCCTCCTCCATCTGAAGCATTTCTGGATTCCTATCCTCTAGATTGCTAATTCTATTCTCCAAATTCATCTCCAACATTTCTGGTTGGTTTTTCTTTATAGTTTTGATCTCTTTTGTGAAGAATTCCCTCTGTTCGGTAATTTGGTTCCTGATTTCATTGAACTGTCTTTCAGAATTCTCTGAACTCATTGAGTTTTTTCATGATGGCTGCTTTGAATTCTCTGTCATTTGTATTGTAGATTTCTGTACCTTCAGGATTGATTTCTGGGTGTTTGTCTTTTTCCTTCTGGTATGGAGAATTAATATATTTCTTTATACCATTTGATGGAGTGGATTTGTGCCAGCACATAGTGATAGTATCTGGTCACAGGTTCCACCGGCCGCCTCTCTGGGGTTGTGGGGGGAGGCGGGCATGAGCTGTGTAATCTGAGCCCATTGTCGCGATCCCTGTCAGGTGTGCCTGTCCAAGCCTGGGTAACTCCTTGGGATCGCAGCAGCCCTGTGGTGTCTCCCATCAAATGGGAAAGCAGTCTTGCAGGGGCTCAGGGCTGCTGCTGCCTGCTCCGAAAGTCCTGCCAAGTTATACTCCTCCCTTCAGGGCTGCAGTGGTACTATGGGCATTAATGGCAGCTGGGAGCTCATTTGATTTGCCCAGACTCACAGCTCAGCCACCATCTACTACTAGGTTGCACCAGCCATTTTGCTTGGTGGGCAGGACCTCCAAGGTCAGGACCTCTGTCCACTGGGGCAGAGCCAGAGCCACTACCTGGGACCATGGTGGAACTGTAAACTCTCCCACTGGATGAGACAGTGATCACATGGGGGCTCAGGGCTACTGCTGCATACTCCCACAGTCCTGCTGAGTTGTACTCCCCCCTTCAGGTCTGCAACTGTGTTATTGACATTTGAAGCAGCTGGGAGCTTGTACCTCCGGGCCACAGTTCTGCTGCTGTGTGCTCCTAGATGTGCTCCTATGACACACCAGCTGTTGTGCTTGGTGGGCGGGACCTCACCACAGGGACAGAGCTAGAGCCCCTCCCTTGGACCACAGTGAGACTGTGAACTTTCCCATACTGGATGACAGGGTGATCACATGGGGGCTCAGGGCTGCTGACACCTGTACACACAATCCTGCTGAGTAGTGCTTCTCTCCTTGGGGCTGCAGTAGTACTATGGGTGTCACAGCAGCCAGGAGCTTGTTCATCCTGGCCACAGCTCAGCCACCCTCTGCTCCTAGTTGTACCAGCCCTTGTGCTTGGTGGGTGGGGCTTCCTGACTGGGTCTGAGCATTAGCTGCTCCCTGTTGGCCACATGGCCCTGAGGACTCTCCCACCAGATGGGGAAGTGATCACATGGGGGCTCAGGGCTGCCATCACCTCTTTCCACAGTCATGCTGAGGCACGCTCCCACCCTAAGGGCCACAGCAGAGCAATGAGTGCTCCAGCTGGGAAAGCAGTTGCACATGTGTGCTGGGCTGCCTGGGGGCCAGAGGGTCCTCACCTATCTCCACCACTTCCCCGGGGGATAGTCCATTCGCCTTCAGATGTGTAGCTGTGCAGGTCTCTCAGTCATCCTGGTGTGCTATGTGGGTATCCTCTGCTGATCAGTGAATGTCCATTTAGTTGTAGTTCGAAGGGGGAAAGACAAAAGGAACAGCTTAATCCACCATATTGCTAATGTCACTCTCCGAAATTATGGATTTTTGAACACAAGACTAAGATGTTTGCATTTTTTCCTAGAAAGTGAATTCTCTGTTCCTGAATTTTTTTTTTTTTTTTATGAGGAAGGTCAGCCCTGATCTAACATCCATGCCAGTCCTCCTCTTTTTGCTGAGGAAGACTGGCCCTGAGATAACATCCGTGACCATCTTCCTCCACTTTATGTGGGACGCTGCCACAGCATGGCCCAACAAGTGGTGTGTCAGTGCGCGCCGGGATCCAAACCTGGGTCACCAGCAGCGGAGCATGCACACTTAACCGCTGTGCCATGGGGCCAACTCCTGTGCCTGAATTTTTTAAAAAATTGTTTTATTGAGGTCATTTTGGCTTATAACATTGTGTAAATTTCAGGTGTACATTATTATATTTCAGTTTCTGTATACAATGCTCCATGTTCAACACAATAGCTTAATTTTTATCCATCATCATATATACATGCCCTTTACCTTTTTCACCTTCCCCCCACCCTTTTCCCCTCTGGTAACCACTGATCTGTTCTCCTTATCTATGTGTTTGTTTGTTTGTTTATCTTCCAAATATGAGTGAAATCAAATGGTGTTTGTCTTTCACTGTCTGACTTATTTCTCTTACTATAATACCCATAAGATCCATCCGTGTTGTCCCAAATGGCACATTTTTGTCTTTTTTATGGCTGAATAGTATTCCATTGTGTGTATGTATGTATATATATATATATATATATATATATATATATATATATATATATATATATATATATATATATATATATCTCAATCACATCTTCTTTATCCATTCATCTGTTTTTGGGCACTTTGGTTGCTTTTATGTCTTGGCTTTTGTGAATAATGCTGCAATGAATATAGGGGTACATATATCTTTTAAAATTATTGATTTCATGTTCTTTGGATAAAAACCCAGTAGTGGAATACCTGGACCATATGGTATTTCTATTTCTAATTTTTTGAGGAATCTCCATACTATTTTCCATAGTGGCTGCACCACTTTGCATTCCCAGCAGCAGTGTATGAGGGCTCCCTTTTCTCCACATCCTCCCCAACACTTGTTATTTCTTGTCTTGTAGAGAATAGTGATTCTGCTGGGTTTATGGTGATATCTCATCGTAGTTTTAATTTGCATTTCCTTAATAATATTAGTGATGTTGAACATCTTTTCATGTGCCTGTTGACCATCTGCATATCTGCTTTGGAAAAATGTCTGTTCATATCCTCTGCGCAAATTTTGATTGGGTTGTTCATGTTTTTGTTGTTCATCGTATGAGTTCTTTATATATTTTGGAAATTAGCCTCTTGTAGGATATATGACTTGCACATATTTTCTACCAGTTGGTGAGCTGTCTTTTCATTTTGTTGATGGTTTCCTTTGCAGTGCAGAAGCTTTTTAGTCTGATGTAGTCCCATTTATTTTTTTCTTTTGTTTCCCTTGTCTGAGTAGACATAGTATTCAAAAAGATATTGCTAGACCAATGTCAAAGAGCATACTGCCTATGTTTTCTTCTAGGAGTTTTATGGTTTCAGGTATTACATTCAAGTCTTTGATCCGTTTTGAGTTAATTTTTGTGTATAGTGTAAGGTAATGGTCTACTTTCATTCTATTGCATGTGACTGTCATGTTTTCCCAGTACCATTTATTCAAGAGACTTTTCTTTCTCCATCGTATGTTCTTGGCTCCTTTGTCAAAAATTAGCTGTCCATAGATGTGTGGTTTAATTTTTGGGCTCTCATTTCTGTTTCATTGATCTGTGAGTCTCTTTCCCTGCCAGTACCATGCTGTTTTGATTACTATAGCTTTGTAGTATATTTTGAATTCAGGGGCGTGATATCTCCCACTTTGCTCTTTTTTCTCAGGTTACTTTGGCTATTCAGGATCTTTTGTTGTTCCATATAAATTTTTAGGAGTCTTTGTTCTATTTCTGTGAAGAATGTCATTGGGATTCTGATTGAGATTGTGTTGAATCTATAGATTGCTTTAGGTAATATAGACATTTTAACTATGTTTATTCTTCCAATCCATGAGCACAGAATATACTTCCATTTCCTTGTGTCTTCTTTGACTTCTTTCAATAATGTCTTATATTTCTCAGTGCATAGGGCTTTCACCTCCTTGGTTAAATTTATTCCTAGGTATTTTATTCTTTTTGTTGTGATAGTAAGCGGAATTGTATTCTTGATTTCTCTTTCTGCTAGTTTGTTATTAGTGTGTAGAAATGCAGCTGATTTTTGTATGTTTGTTTTGTACCCTGCAACTTTATTGTTTTTGTTAATTATTTCTAATAGTTTTTTGGTGGATTCTTTAGGGTTTTCTATGTATAGAATCACATCATCCACAAATAGTGACAGTTTTACTTCTTCTCTTCCTATTGATGCCTTTTATTTCTTTTTCTTGTCTAATTGCTCTGCTAAAACTTCCAGTACTGTGTTGAATAAGAGTGGCAAGAGTGGGCATCCTTGTCTTATTCCTGTTCTCAGAGGAATAGCTGTCAGTTTTTCACTTTTGAGTATGATGTTGGCTGTGGGTTTGCCATATATGGCCTTTATTAAGTTGAGGTACTTTCCTTCTACACCCCTTGCATTGAGAGTTTTTATCATAAATGGGTATTGTATCTTGTCAAATGTTTTCTCTGCCTCTATTGTGATGACCATGAGATTTTTATTCTTCATTTTGTTAATATGGTGTATCATATTGATTGATTTGTGGGTATCGAATCATCCTTGCATCACTGGAATAAATCTCAGTTGATCGTGGCGTATGATCTTTTTAATGTATTGGCATATTTGACTTGCTAATATTTAGTTGAGAATTTTTGCATCTATGTTCATCAACAATATTGTCCCGTAATTTTCCTTTTTTATGTTGTCCTTATCTGGTTTTAGTATCAGGGTAATGTTGGTCTCATTAAAATGAGTTAGGATGCATCCCATCTTCATTGAGTTTTTGGAAGATTTTGAGAAGAGTAGGTATTAAATATTCTTTGAGTGTTTGGTAGAATTCACCAGAGAAGCCATCTGGTCCTAGATTTTGTTTCTTGGGATGTTTTTGATTGTTGTTTCAAGTTTTTTACTTGTGATTGATCTATTCAGATTCTCTATTTCTTTTTGATTCACTTTTGGGAGGTTGTATGATCCTAAGGATTTATCCATTTCTTCTAGGCTATCCAATTAGTTGGTGAATAGCTTTTTATAGTATTCTCTTATAATCTTTTGTATTTCTGTGGTGTCCATTGTAATTTCTCCTCTTTCACTTCTGATTTTATTTGAGTCTTCTCTCTTTTTTTGTTAGTGAGTCTGGCTAACTGTTTGTCAAGCCTGTTTATCTTCTTAAAGAACCAGCTCTTAGTTTCATTGATAATTTCTATTGTTTTTTAGTCTATATTTCATTTATTTCTGCTCTAATTTTTATTATTCCTTCTTTCTACTGACTTTGGGCTTCATTTGTTTTTATTTTTCTAATTCTTCAAGTTATAGTGTAAAGTTGTTTGAGATTTTTCTTGTTTTTTGAGGTAGGCTTGTATTGTTATAAATTTCCCTGTAAGTACTGCTTTTGCTGCATCCCATAAGTTTTTGTATGTTGTATTTTCATTTTCATTTGTCTCCAGGTAATTTTTGATTTCTCCTTTGTTTTCTTGCTTGATCCAATAGTTGTTCTGTAGCATGTCATTAGTTGCCATATATTTGTGATTTTTTCAGCTTTTTTCTTGTGGTTGATTTCTAGTTTCATAGCACTCTGGTCAGAAAAGATGCTTGATATGATTTCAATCTTCCTACATTTATTGACACTTGCTTTGTTTCCCAACATATGGTCTATCTTTGAGAATGTTCCATGTGCACTTGAGAAGAATGTGTATTCTGCTGTTCTGAGATGGAATGTTCTATATATATATCTATTAAGTCCATCTGGTCTAGTGTTTCATTTATGTCTACTGTTTCCTTGTTGACTTTCCATCTGGATGATCTATCCATTTATGTAAATGGGGTGTTAAAGTCCTTTACTATTCTTGTGTTGCTGTGAATTTCTCCCCTTAGGTCTGTTAATAGTTGCTTTATATACTTTGGTGTTCCTGTGTTATGTGCATATATATTAATAAGCATTATGTCTTCTGGTGGAATGTCCCATTTTTCATTATATAATGCCCATCTTTGTCTCTTGTTATATTTTTGTCTTGAAGTCTGTTTTGTCTGATATAGGTATAGCTACACCCACTTTCCTTTGGTTGCAATTTGCTTGGAGTATCATCTTGCATCCCTTTACTCTGAGCCTACATTTGTCTTTAGAGCTGAGACGTGTTTCCTGGAGGCAGCATATTGTTGAATCTTGTGTTTTAATCCATCTGGTCGCTCTGTGTCTTTTGATTGGTGAGTTCAATCCATCTACATTTAGAGTGACTATTGATATATGAAGGTTTCATACTATCATTTTATATTTTGTTTCCTGGTTCTATATTTCCATTGTTTCTTATTCCTTGCATTTATGTCGGCCATTTCAATTTGGTGGTTTTCTTTGATGTTTTCTCTCAATTTATGTTTTGTGACTCTGCTCTGATAGTTTGTTTTGTGGTTACCATGAGGTTTGTATAAAAGATCTCCCAGATGAGATACTTCTTTTTCTGACAGACTCTTATCTCCATTAACCTATGCAGATTCCATCCCTTTCCTCTGCCCCTTTTATGTTTTTGTTGTCAGAAATTATTCTCTTTTGTGTTGTGAGTCTGTGACCAAATTGATGTGGTTATAGTTATTTTTGATGACTTCTTCTTTCCCTTTATCATTTATGTTATAATTAAGTATTTACTAACCTATTCTGATACAGAGCTTCAATTTTCTGATTCCATCTTTCTATTTATCTGCTTGTTCAAAGCTTTGTAAACCTTGTCTTTTCGTTTCAGGTAGGAGAGCTTGTTTCAACATTTCTTGTAAGGGAGGTCTAGTGGCAATGAACTCCCTCAGCTTTTGTTTGTCTGAGAAGGCTTTTATTTCTCCATTGTATCTGAAGGATAATTTTGCTGGATATAGTAGCTTTGGCTCATAGTTTTTGTCTTTCTGTATTTTCAATATATCATTACACTCTCTCCTAGCCTGCAGGGTTTCTGCCAAGAAATCCACTGAATGCCTGATGGATGTTCCTTTGTAAGTTATTTTCTTCTCTCTAGCCGCCCTTAATATTTTTTCCTTGTCATTGACTTTTGACCATTTTAATATTGTATACCTTGGAGAATGTCTTTTTGCACTGAGGTAACGAGTAGTCCTTCTGGCTTCATGCAGTTGCATGTCCAATTATTTTCCCAGATTTGGGAAGTTCTTAGCTATTATTTCTTTGAATAAGCTCTCTGCACCTTTCTCCCTTTCTTCTCCTTTGGGATATTTATTACTCTTATGTTAGTTTTCCTAATTGAGTCAGATATTTCTCATAGAATTTCTTCATTGAAAAATAAATCTTAGTTCTCTCTCTTCCTCCACCTGAATCTTTTCTAGATTTCCATCTTTGAGCTCAATAATTCTCTCTTCCACATGGTCTGCTCTATTTTTAATGCTTTATACATTATTTTTTTTTATCTTATTAATTGTGTTCTTCATCTTCAAAATTTCTGTTTGGTTTTTTTTTAGAGTTTCAATCTCATTAGTGAAGTACTCCTTCTGTACATTCATTTTATTCCTGAGCTTATGAACTATCTTTCTGAGTTTTCATGTAACTTGTTGAGTTCTTCATTACAGCTATTTTGAATTCTCTGTCAGTTAGACTGTAATCTTCTGTGACTTCAAGTTTGGTTTCTGAAGAGTTGTCATTCTCTTTCTGTTCTGCCATGTTACTGTTGCTCTTCATGGTGTTTGATGAATCGATCCTCTGCTGGCACATTTGTGGTAATAACCACCTTCCCTATTTGGGTGCTGCTTTGGTTACTTTGGTGCTGAGCTGCTTCTGGTTGTATTTGAGAGCCTGCAGTTTCCACCCTCCATTGCCTCTGCTAGAGGTGTTGTCAGCGTCCTCATTTTGCCCCTTGTGCCTCTGAGGTTGCTGGTGCTTTGTCGCATATGATGTCCCTGCAGTCTCAGGTGTTACTGCCGGGGTCACCAGGCTGTGAGCACTTCTGCTGCTTCCAGGGTTGCCTGGGTCTCATGTTCCTCCACTGGCTCTCCATGAGCTCTCCATGGGCTCACGGCTGCGGCCCCGTGCACCACCTGCACTGCTGCTCCTGGGTTGTCTGAGCATGCTGGTTGCACTGCTCCCAGGGGAGCTGGGTTCATGGGTGTCACTGTCACTCCTAGGGGCCCAGGGACCTGGGGTCTTTTATATAGCTCCCTCTGCTGGTGGAGCCAGTGTTGGGGATGCCACCACTTTGGGCTGGGTCATGGGTTCTTCTGTGTTTTCTGAAGTCTCAGTTCACAGATGCCATCTACCACTTCTGGGGGAAGGGCAGGCGTTAAGCCACAAATATTGTTGCTAGTCCTGAAGCCTCTGGTCACTGCCACACTCTGGTGTGCTTTTTGAGACCTCAGGTCAGGGCACCTTGCTCCTGCTGTGGAAATCCACATCCCCACTGCTGGAAAGACCAGCACCACTGCCAGGGGAGGAGGATCCTGGGTTGCCGACACTGCTCTCTGTCCTGAAGCCTTAGGACATGTGTGCCGCCTGCCACTGCTGGGGGCCAGGGCCAAGCAGCAAGTGAACATTGCTGCTGTTTGTGCAGCCTCTAGTCACTGGCACATGCTGTTGTGCTTTCAAATCTCAAGTCAGGGCACCCCACCCTTGCCAGGGAAATTCATGCCTTGGGAGTTGTCCCCACTGCTGGAAAGATCAGTGCCACTGCCAGGGGAGGGGAGCAGGTTGCGTCACCAGCTCCAATCTGTCTCCTGAATCCACTGAACATGTGCAGCACCCAGCACTGCTGGGGGTGAACAGGGGCCAAGTCATGAGTGCCATGTTTGCCCTTGCAGCCTGTGGTCGCTGGCATGTGCACTGGTGTGAAGATCTGCATTTTGGATCACCACTGCCGGGGGAGGGGGAGGGTGCTGCTCTCCTTGTTCCACTGCCTCCTGGAGGTACAGTCCACCCACCTTCAGGTGTGTAGATGCATGGATTACTCAGTTGTTGTGCTTTACTCACAGGGAGTCCTTTGTTGGTCAATACATGTCTGACTGGTTGTAACTTAGAGGGGAGAGACAAAGGGAACAATTCACTCTGCCATAATTCTGATGTCACTCCTGGGCCTGAACTTTTGCATCATCTGTTCTAGACACATTGTCTCATTTGAACCTCACAAAAGTGCAGAGAAATAGATATTTTCATCTCCATTTTAAAGATGAGGAAACTGAGGCTCTGAGAAGTACCTAAGAACACATTACTAGGAATGGAAGAGCTGGAATTAGAACCTGATCTTTCTGATTTTAACATGTCTTTTTCTTCACTTTCATCCTCCTGATAATTTGATTGATTGCACATGGATCTTTTTAAAACTTTAATAAACTTGTTAATATTAATTTGCACTAGCCCTTCCATCCATCCCCACTGTCATTACAATAATCACGGGTCTAAGGTTGCCTCTTAGCGGCTTATGGTGATCATCTTAAAACATGTCTGCTTCATTGACATTGCTCCCCTGACCCACCCACATTTCTGCTTATACATTTATCTTCTTAAGCACAGATCTGATCATGTCACTTTCCTCCCTAAAACTTTCAGGAAGTCCTCATAATTTATTCTTTTGAAAAAATATTTATTTGAAAATACGGCAAAAAGTAAAAATTCTCTACATTCCACTTTCTTAAAAATTAAGTATTAACTTCAGATGTCTCCTACCCCATTCCCATTCCAAGTTATTCTATCCAATGGACACAATTAATCTCCTAATTTTTCTTTCTACTCACATCTCTATAGATGCTTTTTAATTTAAATTTTAATATACTTGGAACCTATTTTATATGATATGATGTAGAGAGCTATTTTTGTTTTCCCAACAGATAATCAATAGTCCAAAGCCATTTTTAAAGTAATCTATCATTTCCCTATGACTTAAAAATGCCACGTCATATTTTAATGTTGACTTATACTTTTTGCATTTTTCTGGAGGATTTCTGTTTTACTTTGTTTCATTATTCTTTTTTTTTTTTTTTTTAAAAAAGTTATTATTATTTTTTTATAATTTTTTTTTTCCCCCCAAAACCCCAGTAGATAGTTGTATGTCACAGCTGCACATCCTTCTAGTTAGTGTATGTGGGGCACGGCCTCAGCATGGCCGGAGAAGCGGTACATCGGTGCACGCCCAGGATCCGAACCCAGGCCGCCAACAGCGGAGCGCGCGCACTTAACTGCTAAGCCACGGGGCCGGCCCTGTTTCATTATTCTTACACTATTGTTGTATTATGTCAGGAGCTCTGTAATAAGTGCTAAGATCTACTATGTAAATTGTCTATTCACTATTATTTTTCAAAAAATTATTTTTTAGTTATCTCATTTGTATTCTTCCTATTAGAATTTAAAAGCAACTTATGTAGCCCACCCCCAACCGTACACCATAGAACCAAAAACAAAATGTTGTCATAATTCTGATTGAAATTGCAGTCAATACATATACATGAATTTAGGAAGGATTAGCATCTATATGATACTGAGCATTTCCTTCACAAAAATGATATGTTTCTCCACTTATTTGGGTTTTATTTTATGCCCGTTAGTAAATCTTATACTGTTTTCTACATATAGTTCTTATATTTTAAAAGATTTTATAACTATTTATTTACTTTTTTGCATTATATTACTTAAATCCTTCATGGATCTTGAAATATTGACAACTCCTAAATTGCCTGATAATTCTGCTCATGGTCTTGGGATAAGGAAAAACAAATGACCAGGTATCAGAACAGGGTTGAGTAGGCATTATTCACGTCTCCAATAGGTACAAAGGATATTTGACAGCTCTGAGTAGTAATAACTTAGAATTCTCAAGAAATCCCTTTTCAAACATAATTTTCATTCAGCCCTCTTGTACTCTTCCATTGTGTTGGTGGCTGTGAGTTGCTGTGAAGGGACAGTTGCTCACCGTGACTGCCTGATACCTTCATTCTCATGGGCAGAGGCAATGTTTGCTTGTGGGACTTAGGCTGGGACAGGGTGGATCTGAAGCCGACGTGGGGATCATCAGGACCTGTCTTCTCTGGGTCCTGGCAGATGGACAACTCATCTGTACTCAGAGGAGCACTTAGCTGCTTCTGGCAATTCTTTCTCGTCCTGACCCAAGATTACAGATTAATAAGAATACAGATTGATTTTAACAATAAGATTACAGAATAGCTTCCAAGAGGCTTTTCCTTTCAACATATCAGAGAACTAGATTTTGTTTTCAAATTTTAGTTTAAATAAGGAATCTATTATTAGGAGATAGAATTCTATAAATTTCTTCTTTTATTTCAGGAAAACTAATGTCATCACAGAAATTATTTTCTCTTTTGGCATTGCCTGGTAAAGAATCACATTGCCAAATGGTAGAAGTGGCTTTGTTACAAATGGAGAACTTTGTTTACATGTCTCAAGTATATTTGTGTTAGCATATTTGCATTTTCAGTTACTTAAGAGTTTCCTCTTTTCAGAAATACATTCACAAATTGCTAACGGAGCAGCCCTGGTGTTTGTGAGAACAAAAGGGCCTTTCCTTTGATGCAATCTCTGAGCAGTTTCAACACAACTGAACACCTGGAAATAAAAATGTCTTAGCTCTCTGAATGTTTTTCCTAGTAATTTAGAAGGTAGTTGGTTGACGAGTTGGGTCTGATCTTTTCTTTTTCTGCTCTTATTCTTTCTGTTTTCTATCTGCACTTTTCAATGATTATTGCCTTGGTGGAAAACAGATGTCTAGGTCAATTTATTTGAGGAAAAGTAATAAAATGTCAGATATCACGAAACCTGTATTCAAGGACTTCCAAAGGAACCCAGAAGGTCAAGTTGCCAGTACAAGGTTATTTAACCAGTAGTCACATCATAAAGCTTAGGAGGAGGCTGAATTTTTGTAGAAGGTGTAACCAGTGTGATAGCTCCGGCTGGATCAAGATATTCGGAGAAGGGACTAAGCTCATAGTAACTCCCTCTGGTAAGTAACTTTTTTCAATTTTTACTCTAGTAATGAAAAACTGATAAAAGATTTTTAGAGAAAACAATCTAGGATCACCATTGTCTGACTGCCACATACTTGGCCTCAACATATGAAGAGTAATTTTGCAGCTATTGGTCATTGTACATGAAAACAAAACTACTTCATAAGTTGTTTGTTCACTTCCCTGCTTATAAGCAGATTGACTTCTACTTTTAGAGTACACACACAAAAATGATAAACTCAGGCTAGAAATTAAGATATTTTGAGGACCATGTCTGTAAACCACAGGTATAAGTTATTTGTTAAAGATACTTTTCTTGTAGACTTTCTGAAGTGAGAGATACTTTTATTAATTACCTCTTCTTTATATTTTGAGATAAAACATAGTGCTCCTTTCTCCCACTAACCTGCAAAACCTATATTATTGGTTTTCATCTCATCCCTAACAGCAGTGCAAAAATTACTTCTTATAGTAAATGGCTATAAAACATTAATAAATCCCATTTCTTATTAACCTAGCTTCTTAGAGGTAGGCTGAGATCAGTCAAAATTTATGGTATCAACTCTTGTTGTGTTACCTAGAGATGGGCCAGCTTAATGGAATTTGTAAGCTCAATAAGCCGTTTCAGCTCCAAAGTCCATGAAAAGAGTCTGCGTGGTTTTACATCCTCATTTGCTCGTTTATTTTGTCAGCAATCATTCACTGAGGACAGTTTCTGTACTGGATGCTGGAGATAAAAGGAGGAACAAGACACAGAGAGAACAAGTCCCAACATTTCCAAAGCTTCTAGTCTAGTGGATAAGTGTTCTCTAGTCTGGCTTGATTGGGCCCCATGTTCTTTGGTCTGTGGCTGCCAGAGAGGCAAGAGGTCTTGGATTTATGAGCTCATTTCCTTTCTTAATTTAAGTAATAGTTATTGCTAATAAAATACATATATTTTGTTTGGTGGAAGAATTTGTTAAAATGGCCCCTAACCATCCCATTAAAGAGCGTAATAATATTAGCTAATATTTACTGAAGGCCAGACACAGTGCTAAATAGTTTCAGTGCTTTATCTCATTCCTCAACAGCCCTATACAGAAGATCCTCTTAGGAAACTGAGGTTTAGAAAAGTTCAGTTACTTATCTAAAGGCACTTGTCTAGTTACTGTGTCAAAGTTTGGGATCCAACAGAGACTTGTCTATTACAAAGTGCATTGTCTGGACTTTTATGTGATGTTAGAAACACTGTCATTTTTTGTGTGTGTGTGTGTGAGGAAGATTAGCCATGAGCTAACATCCGATGCCAATCCTCCTCTTTTTGCTGAGAAAGATTGGCCCTGGGCTAACATCCGTGCCCATCTTACTCTACTTTACATGCAATGCAGCCACAGCATGGCTTGACAAGCAGTGCATCTGTGCACGCCAGAGATCGGAACCTGTGAACCCGGGGCAGCTGCAGCGGAGCACATGCACTTAACCGCTGCACCACGGGGCTGGCCCCTTAAGTCATGTTTTTAAACTCTGAATATTTACTCTTCTGTAGCCTGACCTTTTAAGTGGACTCTTTAATTGACTACTTAATTAGTAACTGCTCACAATTTGTATTACTACTCATGTGTGAAAACAATGCTTCTGCTTCTAATCATGGCACTTAAACTGCCTCTCTCCTCTCCAAAAAAGATCATGTAAATCATATTGAATCTGCATTTACTAAATACTCAGAATATGATTCTTAGGGTATCTTGATAGAATGACAAGTCATTTTGACACCATTCCACTCAGTTTTCTTTCTGTATTGGCATCAAATTTGCTAGAAATATTGAAGCTGGTAAAAGAATCATAGCAGGTGTAATAAATCACATTACTAACTCGCATAATTCACAGCTGCCTTTCCACTTATGATGAGACAGCTGCAGAAATACCAAACCGAATAGGATCTTCTGATGAGCAGCACAGGATTTTAATTCAATGTCCTGGAAACCATAAATTATTTTCAGGTCAAAAGGAGCAGTCTTTCAGCAAGCAATAGTGTGAAAGATCATCATTAAGAATTCACTTTCTGTAATAACTCATCTGGTCTACTATTAATGGAAATTGAATTCTGAAAAAAAGTTACTTTAGAATCAATCCAGAAACCCACATTTCAATACATTTAATCAGAAAATACCTGTAAAACATATTGAATATGCACTTATTAAATAGTTAAATATGTTATTTCTGTTATT
Source organism: Ceratotherium simum simum (assembly GCF_057802395.1). Taxonomy (NCBI): domain Eukaryota; kingdom Metazoa; phylum Chordata; class Mammalia; order Perissodactyla; family Rhinocerotidae; genus Ceratotherium; species Ceratotherium simum. Next base: position 16,171,642 of record NC_141900.1, read on the forward strand.
GTTCCTCTTTGGAAATTAAAGAAACATTAACTCTACGCTCTAGGCAAAGAACTGACTTTATACATGAAAATAGTTTAAGGAAGGAGATTTAGAAGATTCAGGCAAAATGATGAGAAAAGATAAAATCATACTCTCCAATGTATGTGTGGTGAGACGAGAAAAGACATATCCCAAGCTGCCCAGGCAGACGGGGTCAGTTCTTCAATTCCTGACTATGTTCATGTCTAATGTGATTTTGCTTGAGTTTCATCTTTGTTAAATGTTAGCAGGGCCAATCTTTATATATTTATATAAATATGGAAAAAATATGAGTACAATTTTAAAACAGGCACAAAGGGAGATTCCTGTAAAGGCTTTTCTGATAGTGGGCAGAAGGATGGCAGGAGAATCAAAGTGTTTGGCCCTGGCAAACAGATCATTGTTAGAGGTAAATTTTCTTTAAATTCTGTGGTGTAAGTTGGGGAGGGGAGGCAGGTGACACAGGTGCTGCAGGTTAGAGTGCTGGTGCTGGCTCAGAATTCATGGATTCCATCCCAGTTTTGTCATGAATCAGAATGGGATCTCTGGAGAGGTTGGTGACTCCATCCGGGTCCTTGGAGGCAGTCCTCTGCCTGACCTAGCACAGAGGACACTAACAAGGAGTTGACTAGTTAGAGCAACTGTGGGTCCCTAAGGGCTGGAGACTTTAGGTCCATTTGGTATTTCTGGCTTGAAAGATTTGTAAAGAAGTGTAGATATTTTACTTATCTGATTCCAAAAATAATCAATGGAAAAAATGAACAAAAATTGCTACACTTGCCATTTGGTCAGAAGATGATTCATAGTAAGTATCAAAATATTTAACTGCAGGACCATATTCAAGAATGTCATAAGCTGGGTTTATTTTTTTCTAAATTCAGTCCAGTAAATTTTTTCAATCCTCATTAGCCTTAAAGGTGAAATTTTGCCTGATTGAAGGAGGACATCTTACAAGGATGTTCCTAGCCTACTAGATCCACTGAAATGCAAGTTTTTAGAGAATTTTCACAAAGTGGATAAAGTACTGAAAAAATGAAGGAAATTTTATATTTTGATTTCCCTAGTGGTTGTGATCATATGAACAAAGAATTCGTAAGTTGAAAAGCAACTTTCTGGTCTTCTCTTTTGGAACTGACTGCATACTCAATGTACATTGTAGCAATCAAATTAAACAATGGTGACACAGATACAATTCCCGAGGGTCCTGAAAAATGTTTTTTAGGAGAATGTGGTGCAGGGAAAAATATGGACTTTGATTCTGGGTCTATCGCTTTTGGTATAATCATCCTTTAGCAAATAAATTGTGATTTACTTGTTGTTGCTTTATTAAAATTATAAATAATATATGCTCATTGTGGAAAAAATCGGAAAATACAAAAAATAAAGAAAAAAATTAAAATTTTATATTGACAGGTATCACTGTTAACAGTTTGATATATTTCCATCCTTTCATTCTATCGAAGCAACGGTCATCTCAAATTGAATGTTTTGAGGATTAAATGAAATTAAATATGGAAATTACCTACCATAAAGCTTGGGACAAGCTTGAGACACTAGGTGAGAAAAATGTTGATTCCTTCTCCAGAATTCGAATTACTATGCATTGGAATTCTTTATGAAATCAGGAGTACAGATAAACGTATTACTTACCATCTAGGCTGCAGGTAACATTAGAACACATAATCAGTAATTGGAAAAAACTTTCAATTTCTAAGACTAATTGTTACCTGCTTCTGTAAATGATTAGAATATAATAAGCATTATCTCAAATATGATTAGCCCGAATATAAGGTGATCTCTCATTTTCCAGTAGAAATATCTGGCAGTAAAATAAGTTTTTTTTTTTTTTCCTACTTGAACATATAAACATATAGGAATAAAGATCAAAGTCAAATGTACATTTGTAACATTTAATTTCTTACTTGGATTATACCTACACAATTAAAAACTATATCAATAGAAATATCAGTTGAGAAATATTGCTTTTTCTGCCCTTACATTTTGTTAAAAATTTTGTTCAGACTCTTCATATGCATCTGAAACATCTACCTTAGAGCAAATTTCTAGGTCATCTTAGGGTCTGAGTGTCTGTTTTGTGATCCCCATAGGATGATGTCACTGGATATTTTATCTAAAGAGACAATTATCCTTTTATAAAATGAAAGGAAAGCATTTTTTTCATTACTCTGTTATCCTATAAATGTGCAACATAAGCATAAACTGTAGAAATTTTAGTCCCAAGTAATATTACCAAATCCATGTTAAATTTCTTCATTTTCTTTCACCACTGCTAGCTCCAAAACTAGCATTAATTGAGTTCATTTCAGGTGAGAGCTTGTCCAAACAGTATTTTTTGATCACAGCAGAGTATTAGAAGAGCAACTTTTAATATGAGAGGTTGCACAAGGACTGACACATAAGGCGACCCCCGTTTTCTGAGGGATAATTTTGGGAAAGAAAGCCTCACTTTATGTTCTGGCACTTTCAGTCTGTTTGAATTCTCCATGTTTCGTGTCAATATCACAGAGCTAGGATTTGAAAACATATTCTCCCATCTGTCATGTCATATTTGAGTTAGACCTCACTAATAATCAACCTCTGGGGCAGAAGAAGAAACAAGTTATAATGCACAAACTCTTTGTCATTTATTTAAACTACCTATTTCCAAAACCTATTTGAGAAGACATAAAATCAAATACACAAGTATAATTAGACCATGAAATAAAAATAGAAGATCAAAACCACTAAGGAAAGCAGACTAAAAATCGCCTGTGATTATCTAGCAAGGTATGCTCAAAGGTAGGAGAAAAAATGTAGTGGAATTCATACTTTTCATTAACTGATGAAATGAAGCACAGTAAAATTTCAAATAGGACATGTTTTTCCCACCATCAAATTAGAAAAGGACTTCAGTGCATGAGTCCTTTAGGAGGAAAGTGAGGTACAAGAGTGGACACTGCCTTTAACATCCATTTTACAGAATGGAAGAAATGGTCTTTCAGCAAACCCATTTTATCCCCCCACTGCATCAAGGCTATGGGCATCATAACACTGAGTGTCCTCCACAGATGGTGACCCTCAGCAGCTATGGTCAGGCAGGTGACATTTAGTGTCTAACGTGTCAATAGGAGGATTTGAGGACAGGCATCCTGCCATCTCTCTAGTCAGTTGGCTTGAAGGCCCGCTGCCAGGAGTTTCAAACAGAACTTTCCACATGAGCTGGAAAGATGTCAGTTTGAGGCTGAAATTTCTGGTGAAAACTTAGAATGCAAATAGATTGTGCTGTTGATTAGAGAAAAGAGCCATTTGTTTTGGACAACACGAGGGAAGCAGTTCCATATACTGACTGCATGTTATTAGGTTTTAGTCAGTGTTCCCTTCGATTTTCTTAACACTGTGAATGCAGTGGATAAGACAAAACAATGATTCCATATTAATTGGGTTGTGAAAGACACTTTTCCTCTGATGATGGCTTTGAGAATTCCAGGCATATTAGAGCAAAGTGGAATGCAAATGAAGGAACAAGTCTTCACGCTTAATTGCCAGGGATCTAATTGCAACCTCAAAATACTAAATTCCTATTAGTAAGGGCGATGTGGGGTCCCATTAGATTAAAATGTCATTTGGAGCATGCAATCACCACAAACAAATTGTTAATAATAATGATAATGATAATAATGACCATAATAATAATGATAATCTCTATTCTTACAGAGTTTTATATCAAATCACTCTTCAGATCTTGTTTCATTTTGGTCTCACTTCAGCTCTGGTAGGGATCTTGAATTGATTTACAGAAACATCATTGTTTTCAAACAAATAAAGCAACAAAGCCTTTCATTTACTTGATTTCTCAGCCACAGAACTTGTTGTGAGCAAAAGGCACCAGGACCAGAACCATGGTCTCTTGAGTCACAGGCCACCATAGTTCCCTAGAACGTGAAGAATTCAGAGAAGCTAAGTTATTCTAAAGTTTTTGATATGAGTTTATCACTGTGGAATTATAACACAGAACTCCTCAGTGATGGAACAAAACTTGTCCTCACAGGTAGGTATCAGAAGAACGTGATTTTTCAAGGTAATAGAGGGAAGGCAAGAAGCAATTAAATTGAAATAATAGGAATGTTTGGAAAAAACAGGAATATGATGGAGATTGAATGTAGAAATCTTAGGATAGGTCTTAAAACAAATACTTATAGGACAGCATAGACAACATTGTGCAAATATTGGAATAGGATTTAGCTTTGTGTACGTGAGGACTTAACATAAAGCATCAAGTATAACATAAATAATTATCATGAAAGTGTTTGGCCTGTGGACAAAGTTTATGATTACAGGTAAGTTTTGTGAGTTGACACATTTCCTTTCTAATGGTGAGAGGGTATTGTCAAAGAGCCTGGGCTTTGGAGTCAGGCTGACCTGGATCCACCTCTTATGTCCTGCTTATGTGAACTTGGGCGATTATTCTCTGGCCTCAGTTTCCTAATCCATAAATTGGTATGACAGTATGTATCCAGCAGGGATTGTATGTGAATTGAATGAAATAGTGTGAATAAAGTAGTTGGCACATTGTGTAACATAATAGGTGCTGGATACATGTTCCCCCAATTCAAATGTAAAGAGAGAACTGTATCCAGTATGGAGAGTTGTTCGCCGCCAATAATATGTATATATTTTTTATTGGAGTAACGTTGGTTTATAACATTATATACATTTCAAGCGTAAATTGTTAAATTTCAATTTCTGTGTAGACCACATCATGTTCACCAGCCAAAAACTAATTCTCATCCATCATCGTGCATATGTGCTATGTTACCCCTTTTTTACCACAGTATTATTGCAGCCAATAACATAGACAGAGCAGAAATTGTCTAGAGGATTTAACTGTACTTCTAACTGTTCAAATGGAAAATTATCTTACTGTCTACTAACACAAAACAATTAAATTTGGAGGTATGTGTTTCTCTTAACAGAATTTTCCCTCAGGAAGAAAAATGCAATTAAAATGTGTTTATTTTTGTTGTCATTGTATGTGCTTTAAATCTTAATCCTTTATCTTAATTGATATCATTTCTAACACCAAAATGTATTGGCCTCAAAATTTATAGCCAATACGTTTAGATTTCATGAACATATTTATCAGAAAAAAAATTTAATTAATTTAACTGATTCCTTTTAATTGCTGTTCCATTTTCCCCCACAGATAGCAGCCTTCCTACAGACATTTCCCCCAAGCCCACTATTTTTCTTCCTTCAATTGCTGAAGTAAACCTCCATAATGCTGGAACATATCTTTGTCTTCTTGAGAAGTTCTTCCCTGATGTTATCAAGGTATATTGGAAAGAAAAGAACAGCAATACAATTCTGGAATCCCAGCAGGGAAATACCATGAAGACTAATGACACGTACATGAAATTCAGCTGGCTGACTGTGACTGAAAAGTCAATGGATAAAGAGCACAGATGTATTGTCCAACATGAGAATAATAAAAGAGGGGTTGACCAAGAGATTCTTTTTCCTCCCATAATGAAAGGTAAGTGTATATAAATATAAATGTAACCTCCCAGAACACTTTTTTTCAAAGGGGATACCCCACCTTTTCTATCAAGTATTAGTGAAAAACAAACAAATATAAATCTGTCTTAAATGTTCTTCCATTTATTGGTAGCATAAATGTCCTTTTATATCCCCATAGGATAAAAATGGTATAGGCTTTGGAACATAAAAAAGAAAAAGAAAAATTTCCTTAACTTTTCTTAGCCTGAGTTTTTTCATCAAACATATTAAAGTCACAATGATGTTTTTTAGGGTTGATGTGTGGATTAAATGAAACAACATATGTGAAAGCACCAAGCAACTTAGCACACAGGAAATGCTAGAAAAGAGATTCCCTTTTAACGATCTTCCTTGATCACAAAGGAAGAACAATTATACGTCTTTCAGTAATGTTCTACTCAGCAAGCAAAGTAACTCTCACTTTAATCTTGCTACACACGAAGTATAACCCAAATGCACTGTTATTAGTCAGTAAAATGGTGTTTATTTGAGGGAGCCAGAGAGCGGCTCAGCAAAAAATTGAATAATTTGGCCACTGCAGTTTTATTAGGGTCTTAGGTTTTTCAGATTTGTATTTTACATACCATCTTAAGGTAAACTTTCATCACTAAAGACTGGGTAAGGCTTACATGTACAAAAATGCTTTCATTTGACATGATGAATGTATTTCTTGCCATGGGTTAATACAGCTCAGCAAACACTTACTATAGTACTGGCCTGTGCCAAGCCTGGAAGGGACATGTGGATGAGCACACTAGGGTGAATTACTGTCCCAAGGAGGAGGCACTGTTGTAAGAGAGCATATTCTTTTTCTAATCACTCAGGGTCACTCGTGATTCAGGCATGATGTCCCAAAGGAGTCCCTTTGATGTAGATGCTGTGCATATTTAGACAGCGTGAGCAGAGGGCTGACTGTGCCTTGGTCCCGGCAGAGGTCTTGTCACTCACTAGACTCACGACCTGCCGTCCTGAGTATGAAGACAACAGACCAAAAGCCCAAGAGCACCTATAGATAAGAAGGAATCAGTTTGTACTTTTCCCTGTAGTTAATAAACCCTTTCGAAGCTGTGGGGAGCAAGCGCGTAACAAAACATGTGAAGACGTTTGCTGTGCACCAGTCCCAATTTCTGAAGTCAGTCTTTATCTTCTCAAATCCTTAGTTTCTTCAATGATCAAATTAGGTTTGAACACTTGCCTTGGCTTTCTCCTGGGGCCATGATGAAGAGCAAATGGAATAATGTCAGTGAAAACACTTGCTTTTGAAAACATAACATGATGAATTTATTCACATATTTATTGTAACACTTATATCCTTTCCTAAAATTAACTAAAGTAAGATTACAAAAACAGCTCTAATTTACTATTTCTATTGTTAAGAAATAGAGGGGAAGCAATACGCAAAGCACAAGTTAATATAACCACTGGATCTAAGAGTCTTAGTAGGTTTTGATTTTTCGAGTGTTCAGGGAAAAATAAGAAGTATACTAAGTTCCACGGAGATGATTATCATAGAGAAGTTCCAGTTCTTACTGTGTTTTACTTGACATCTATTTTCTGAAACAAATGCCCCCCATGGGCTTCTCAGGGCAACAAAGCTAATGAGGACATTTCTGTTAATGTTATTCTACAGCAAATTTCTAATGCTGTTTCTTGGAAGTTTTTTGTTTTTGGTAAAAGCTAAGAATATAACTTGGAAGAAAAAATCAATAAAGTAATTTTGAAGAAGATGAAACTAGTCTGGTCCAAGTTTTTGACCAACCTTGGTTAAGAAAGAAAACTTAGGATACACACACAGGTTTTATTATGAAAAATTATTACTTTATTGTTTTTACCTCAATTAATGCGTGGTAAGAAGAAATTTTTATTTATCTTTTAATGAATAAGTCACTGTAAGGAAAAGAAAGAGACTTTTAAGACACAGTGAAGTCAGTTCTTGAAGATATTTTAACATCGAAACATGATTATGCTAATGTTTTCATTCGTGGAATTTATTCCAAGTCCGATGTCTCAAACCTGTTTTTAGAGCCACCAAAAAAGACCTAGTTGAGTGCATAGAATTGCTACCAGAACCACATCCATATGGAGAACACATTTAATAGAAAAAGGATAAACCAAAACAATCGTTTAGACTCCGTTATCCTCCATCCAACAGTCAATTATCTTTAAAAATATTTTTATCTTCGTATGTTTGCCTTTTTTTTTGTTTTTTACATTATAGATAAGTCTCACCTCAGGTTATATATATTCGGAGAAGTATAAATGTTTCTTGGCCTATCTTCCTGTCTTTGGAAAAAATTGCACTGAAATGTTGAGCTCCTGTAATAAAAAGGTCATTTGCTAAGAACATTTAAGATATTTAGAAGAGAGGAAGTTTTTACTGTCTACAATGATGGAATTATGTTTTTTCTCTATAGATTATTTTCTATTTCTATGAATTATTTTTACAAAGTACTTTCCACAAGCTCTATCTTTCTGAATCCACACAACAATCCTTTGAACGCTGGCTCTGCCGTCACTGGTATGACTCTCAGCGAGTTACTTATATTCCCATCTTATTTCCTCATTTGTAACACTGAGTCCTCCAAACTACAATTCACTTCATTGTGACTGGAACATTAAAGGAGATAATGCATGTGAAGCATTTAACACAGTGCCTGGTGCAGTAATAAACACTCAAGAGCTGTTAGCTTTTATTCACATCATTGTCATGTCCACAAACACCACAGCTGCAGAAAATCATCTGTACGTGTTGGGGATATTGACACATGCATGCTTCGGAAAGGTATGCCTGATTCCGTTGCGGTCATGGGAAATAGCCTAAACCAGACTCCTTCCAACATGGGATTCTGTTGTGGATTCTGATAGCTGATGAATTTATTTTGGAAGCAACTCTTCGTGTCAGCAACGTATGCTGAAGACTGCAGAGTAGCCACATTTTCTGTTTATTTTTCCATTTGACAAGTATTTCTCCAACACCTCCTTTGATGCAGGCACTGTGCTAGGAGCTGTGAATACAGAAGGAAAACAAGAGAGTCTTGGATATTGTCGTCCCATTGTGATAAAGAAGATAAAATGTATTCTTCGTGAAAGTCAGCATCTTCGTGTGTAAAAACACAGTACCTGAGTTAGATCTACTGAATTATATAGAGTCAGATCAACTATTCCTGGAATCACAGGGCTCATATTTTTAATGACTCTCTCCTCTCTGTTGGCAGATTCTGTCTACCTATCTCTCTGTCTGACTGCCTATCTATCTGCACACACACAGACACACATTGTCAAATTATGGATATGAACAATTGACTAATACTTGCTCTCATTTCTTCTAGAGGTCGCTGCTATTGATTCTACAAAAGTTTGTCTGAGAGATGAAAGCAGTAAGTTTTTGTATCTTTGCCTTCATGTCATGCTATAGCAATTTTTCCTCTGGATAGACTTAACTTTTGAACTTCCCTGGTTTAAGGTAGAAAAAGTAAAATGGCTGGATGTTGCAGAATACACTGAGTCATATTTTAAATCAATCTATCATTTCTTAGGAGTCATCTTAACCTCATAAATGCTGGTTTGGGGATGAGATGACTGAATTAGAGGGTGCAGTGATAGGCTCTGAATTATTTCAACAATGGACATCATTCATTTGCATGGCTTTTGTTTCTAATGACTGAGGAATACATGACATCAAGGTGCTTCTAGATTTTTTTTGAAGTCTTTGGTCCTTGCTAGTACCTAATAACATGAACTGACATGTACTGAGAGCTTCTTATACAGAAGGCATTGTGCTGGGTTTTGCATGCATTTTCTTGTTTAATTCTCATAATACTCCTAGGAGGTGGTACAATAATTTGTTTCCCATTTTACAGAAGTGGGCAATGAGCTAAAATTAATTAAGTCCCTTGCACCACGCCACACAGCTAGATCTGGGATTTTAACCTCGCCACCTGAATCAAGAGTTCATACACTTACTCAGTTCTCTCTTCTTCCTCTAAGATATAGTCCTAGAGCAAGAAACCCCAAAGCCTAGGCCCTGAGATATGATGGACACATGGTGGGAGGTGGGTAAGTGCACGGGATTCACAATATTATAGATTGGACTTGAACCCCAGATCTTTCAATGATTATTTGCATCAATATAGGAAAATTACTTACATTTTCTGAGCAACACTTTACTCATCTGCCAACCAGGATAATTAGACCTAACTCAGTTATTGAAGAGATAAGGTCACCTATGTGGGATGTCTAGCATAGAGTATCTCATTTGTCTGTCACAGAATCATTACTAGTTTCTGGCCCTTTCTCCCTACCTACGAACAAAGGAAGTGAATGGAAGCATTGGCTCTAGCCCTTCTGATCTCTCCTCCATTTCTGATATCAAGGGGGCTCTGGACTTCAGCTAACACTTTACCTGAGCAAGGGCAAGGAGTTATGAGCACATCACCTTTGAGATCTATTTCTACACTGAGTGCTAATCATTCTAGAGTTCAGACTCTTGAAGATAAAACATGCAAAAGGGAAATTTTCTCAGGAAGAGACTCAGCCTTGTGGTTCACTGAATAGGTAGTCTGGCTCACTATCATTGTCGTTAGTTATTTCTTGCCAGCATACATTTCTTGCCAAACTTCAAAAGGTATTAAGTGCAATTATCCTCTAACATCACAGGCAAAATGAGACATGTTTAGGAAAGACAGTTGACTGATCCATGGTCTCCTAAATTTTCAGAGAATTTGGATTAACCACTCTCTTCCATTTTATATAATGCCCTCTTTAGTAAAACTTGTCACCCACCCCACTGTGAACACCACCAAATTTCCATGTAGTGTTCCCTTCATAGTAATCACACTGCATGCACCACGTGTAATGGCTCAGACACTTCTAAATCAGAATTCAATTTTATATTTATGCAGAAGATTTTGATGTCTGGGGTATTTATTGCACTTGGACGTGCAGAATAACAGTGTACCTAAGAATGTATTCTTTAAATTCGTGTTGCTGGGATCAAAATTTGATTTCTGGTGCATACTAAATGTATAATATCAGACAAACTACTTCTCTCTCTGTCCTCAGTTTATTTGTAAAATGGCATGACAATAATACTCTCATAGGTTATTATAAAACTTAAATAAGATTAAAGATTTGCACGCAAAGCTCTCAGAACAAGAGTTTGGCATTTGGTTAGCGGTTAATGAATATTAGCTCTTATTATTATCTAGAGACATGGTGGGGGTGAAGAAACACTGAAAGCTATTTATCACAAATACTTCTTTCTCATTGGACTCTTTCATTAAAAATGCAACATTTTCATATTTTGGAATGTTCTAAGTGAATTTAGGAGAAGTGGTTTATTTATATGACCTCTAAACTGGATTCTGAGCTGTCTTCTTGTTGTTGTCTGTGGTGGTGGTGGGGGTAAATGTTTACTTTTGGGTTTTGGTTGTGCGGGGTGTCACTGCAATGTAGGTCCTCATAAATAAATAACTGTGACCACCCTCCTATTAATATGTCCCATCCTTTCAGAAGAACAGTGAAAACTAATCAAAACACTTCTCTTAGACACCCTGCAGCTGCAGCTCACCAGCACCTCTGCCTATTACACCTACGCCCTCCTCCTCCTCAAGAGCATGATCTACTTTGCCATCATCGCCTTCTGCCTGTTCAGGAGAACAGCAGTCTGTGGCAATGGAAAGAGTTCCTGACAGATGGTGGAAACAAGAAGGCAACTTTTCTCCATTGTTTATTGTCCCTAAAAGTGTCTCATAAAGTGGGCTTTTTCTCTGGGTGTGGGTTATTTCAGTTCACATGTGTGCTTTTCTATTATGTCATTATTGCATCATGGTTTTTCAAACCACCGGGGAAACAAAATTTTATCTGTAACAACGACTTCTGCCATTACTCAGGGACAGGGCTAAGGGGTAGTCCTTTAGCACCACTGTCTCCATGATCTCCATCAGCTCCTCCAGAAACCCAAATAATCACGCCCTCTGAGTACAGACAGCATGCAGCTTCTAGTCACGTCCCTTATGGATCTTTAACCAGACGTCTGCCTTGAAGCCTTCCATTTTACACAGCCTGAAGCCACCATCTTTGCTACTTAAATTCTGTACTTTGCTTTTCATAATAGGCACAATAAAAAAAAAATAAAAATTCTACATTTTTCTATGTGTACCTTATTTTGATAAAATTTAACTGAAAGTCCAGGGTAAGGAAGAGGATGACAACTGAGCTATCAAATCCAGCGTTGGATGTAATAATGGTCAATGCCACAGTTCTAATTCTTTCTCTGAGATAGTGGTTATGATGCTTTCTTTGGGGCACTGGCTCCAAGGGGGCTACAACCAAATGAAGTTTACAGGTTGCTTCTCTTTCAAAGGTCTCCAGATTCAGACTCATTTTGTTTGGGACATTCCGATAGTGTCAGTATAACATCTAGGATGACCTGTACTGCGTGTGATCAGCTCTACACTATTATTTTACAAACACCGTGTTTCCTGTTCCTCACAATAACCCCATGAGACCTTCACTCACACCAAGAGGCATCGCAGTGGAGGGGTTAAGCCCCTGGACTCTGAACCCCGGGTGCCTGTGTTTGAATCCTGGGTCTCGTATTAGCATCTCTGTGACCTCAGGCAAGCTATTTGAACTCTCTGTGCCATAACTTCCTCATCTGTAGAATAGAGTTACAGTGCCCTGTCTCCTGGAGTTATGTGGATTAGATGAGGTAATAGTGCCTGGTACTTGCAAGTCCTCAACAGCATTACCATCCACTGTTGGCAGCTCTACTTTAGAAATAGTAGATACCATACACAGACAAACTCTGACAGTCATCTCTAATTTTATTTCCCCACCGAGTGGTTAGATGTGGATGGAATAGGGACTCAGTGAGTTTCTACTTGCAGCAGGCAGCCTCATTAATCCTCCAAGAGCCCCCTGCAGGTAGGTACAACTATAGTCCACAGTGCATAGATTGGAGAGATTAAATTCTCTGCTCAAGGTCGCTGTTTTGTAAGTAGTAGTCTTTTAAATCCAGGTCCCTCTGAACTCAGAGCCAGTATTTTCTTACCTACTATCAGGTGGCTTTCCCTTCACCCACTGTCAACTGGGAAAAACAAAACATGCACTGCTTGTTTACCAAAGGCATCCTCCAAGAAGTCAGTGAGAATTTTCTTGAGGACTTGTGGGTCCATCTTGTTTTCTCCTCATGTACATACTCTGCCATTGCCATAATTACTCCCTTTGTTATCAACAGTGTGGAAATCCTCCTTTATTCTGTGAGTGTGTATCCTAGATTGGCAACTGTTTTTTGGGGGGCTGCTAATGAAATGGACTGAAAGTCTTGGGCAGAGCAGGCTCTGGGTGTACCATTCTGACACCCCAGCTCTTCCCCTAGACAGAAAGGGCCTGAATGACCTCAGAATCACCTGTGGAAGACTCTGGTTGGTCCAGGTGCATTTCTGAGGTAGGATACAGGTTATACGTAATTTCTGGTTCAGTAATTTCCCACCATAGCTTGACTGCCATGTGATGTGATGGGAGAAACACTGGCCCACTGGTCACACCTGACACCCCATAGTTAGAGCCTCGGTTCCTTGGTCTTGCTCTAAAGCTGTGTCATTTGTTCTTGACCATGTCACATTGCCTCAATTCACCCAGCTTTAGAAGAAACTCTCCAAATTAAATAATTTCAGGTTTATAGTATAACTTACAAATCCAATGATTAACATCCTAATGAAGTAGTAGCAAATGTTGGTATGTTGCTCACTGGTACTAGTCTAAGTACATGTTAACTTATTTAAGTCTCACAAGAACCCTATGAGATATGTACAATTATCTCTGTTTTATAGATGGGGAAAAAGGCAGATAAGGAATAAAGAATGTCCCCATAACTGGATCGCTGATAAGAAACAGAAGTGAGATTTGAACCCAAGCAGCCTGGCTGCAGGAGCTCTGCTCTTAACTTCTACATTTTTTGCTACTAGAGTAGAAACAAGTTACTTTAGTTTCAATTAAAACAGGAAAATTTCTCTCCTTGTCAGCTAAGAGCTGCTGAAGAGAACTTTACCTGTCCACCCATCCTCTCCTTGCTCCTATGCTGTTCCTACAATTTGAGGGACATTGGCCAACCTCCCACACAATATTCATGCTTGGAAGACTTTTATATGCTGACCTCCCACCCACCAATAGGACTTCCGTGATTCAACTCCATGGCACCTGGTTGGATAAAATGAGTACCGGAACAACAGGTTGTATCCACAGGTGTGCAATGGATAAACTAGGCAAAGATTTACACAATTCCCCATAAAAACACTTGTTTGTCAATGGTCGTTATAGAGCTAGAGTCTCCACACACTTCTCCACTATAACAAAGGGAAACTTCAAGGCAACAATTCTCAAAATTTCCCCATTATGAATTCTCTCTCTTGTTTTGGAATTCTTTTCCTCACACACTTCATTTTTGAAGGCTTTCTGTCAATCAAGCAGGACACAAATAATATTTGATTTACCCCTTTATATTAATCAAAGTCCCATATAACTGCCCATTAGAAAATCTGAGTAATAAGAGATAACCAGAGATACTATACCAAAATGATACAGTTCAACCAAAGGGCTAGAAACTCAACATTTTCGTTACCCATGAAGTGTAACCTGGGTAAATGCATGGACTCTCTCACGTTCTGTTAGGCTATTTTTTTGTTGTTTGCTATCTTTTGCTTCACTTAAATAACAGCACATACCGACCACTTAGTGAGCATCGGGAATTCTGTCAGGCAGTTTGCATGCTCTATGTCTAATGCTCTCAGTGTGCCACACACAGGTATCACGCTCACCTCACCGTGGAGAAGACTAGGTCCCAGAGAGGCTAAGATTATGCCTGAGATTAAAGACGGAGTAGTGCCCGCGTCCACATGACTCCAGGTCTGTCTGACTGAAGCCCTGCTGCTCTATCCCTTATACCAGCGGCTCTCCTCTTGGGAGCCTTTAAAAACCACTGAGGCCCAGACTCCATCACAGGCCAGGCATTGGCCTTTAAAAGCCTCCTTCAGTAATTCTTATGTGCACAGGGTGGAGGCCAGCAAGTGACGGAAAGAGCTCCTGGGCTCCAGTGCTGCTGTCCCAGATCACACGCAGTGAGGAGCCATCACAGAGCCCGTCACACACGTGAGAACCTGCTGCAACCGGGAGAGTCAGCACTCCACCCATCGATTTCCTAAGGAAACGAAGGGTATGTACCAAGATTTATGTGCAAGGATGTTCATTCACTGTAGCACCATTTATAGCAGCACCAAATTAACCCAAATGCCTATAAGAAACTGAAAAATAAACTAAAGGATTTCATATTATTGTCTACTATGCATCTTCAAAAAATGTAGATTATTTGCAGAAATGGAAAATTAATCAGAAGGTGTCATTGAAAAAATAATATGCATAGCATGACCCTATAAAAATTGTTAGATAATACCTTCACATGGCTCAAAAATCAAAACACTCTAAAAAATGCATTAAGAGATCTTGCTTCAACCACTGTATCCCCCTCTCCCACTTCTTACAGGTCATGTATTTGTTTCATGTGCATCCTTCCAGTTTTAATTTATGCAGTTATGAATGTATATGTGTAAATATATATACATGTATATATATGCTCATTTCCTCCCTTATTACACAGAGGTAGGGAATGATATACAGTAGTCTGCACTTCTCTTTTCCCTTAAACGTCCTAGAGTTCTCTTTATGTCAAGATAGAGGGATATGTAGACAGCTGCATGATATTTCAGGGCGAATGTGCAACACTTTATAAAATCAGTTCCCTGTGATAGACCCTTGGCTCATTTTCAATCTTTTTCTATTATAAGAAAAGCTGAAATTATAATAGTGTTATCTGTCATTTTGAACATGTTTATTTGTCATTTTGATAGGTATTGCCAACTTGCTCACGATAGAGAGAGCACCGTTTTGTACTTCTACCACACTGTCAGTGAATGCCAAGACCATGCCTCAGGACTTTCTAATCTGACAGGTGAAAAATAGGGTCTCATGGTGGTTGTAATTTGCTTTTCTCTTACTAAGAGTGAGGAGAAGCATCTTTTCATATCTTGAAAGTCTACATTTCTTTTTCTGTGGAATATTTCTTCATGTTCTTTGACCATTTTTTCTATTGAGTAATAATACCAACAAGCATGACACTCATTTATATGTGTCTCTGTATTTCTACAGGCATAGGCACAAAACATGCTCAATGTATGGTAAGAGGCTGAGAAAATAAGAGATTGTACATTTTTCTATCTTCTCTAACTAATCCTTTCAAAGTAAAAATTTTTATATATTAAAGATAATGTCTCAATTGAAATTAGGAAATTTTTTTTGTTTCTTTCTTGACAATCAGCCTCAGTTTCTGTGAAAGACTTTCTTTTGGAAACCAAGTAGAGCCTGCCATCTGGAAACAAAATAAGATCCACCAGATACAAGAAAGGTTAAATTTAATTTAGATCTACACCTTCAGTCTCTAGGCCAAAGCCTGGCCCTCTACTTAGAAACTTGGAACTATTTCTACATTGGGAAAGAGTAGAAGCAAAGAGGGGAAACTTGAAAATTACTGAACGCTTTCTGTGGCTGTCTTCACTGCCGGGCACTACTAGGTAGTGTCTCCTGTGGCCTGAAACTTCTTAGCAACTTCCTTCCGCCCTGGGCCTGAGCTGCTCTGAACTAGGCGGTACAGGGAGGGAGAGCACAGGTGGTGGTGGAGGAGACAGCCTGGGTGGCGGGAGGGGGCTGGTGTGGCTGATGGTGTGTTATTTTCTCAGGCTTCTTTTGTTTACATGCTCTGTCAAATGTGGTTGATTCTGGGAAAATGCTCAAACTCAAACCGGTCCCTACTGGTTGGAGTTGTTCAAGCAGTGGCTAGGGTGTCATAAGATAAAATAAGGGCAGTTAAACCACAACCAACATTGCTCACTTTCAAAAGGCCACAGCTAATAAAAGGAAGAGATCCATCTACATATGCATGTGATTGCTATCAAATATACTCTTAGGCTGTCGGTTGGATGTTCCCTGCTTTTTATACACAAAGTTTACCCCAATTAGCTACCATGTGCGTGGGAATCTTATGCCCAGGACTGTTCAGATGCTGCATCTCAGTCCACTCTCCTGACCCTGTTCTGAAGGAAAGAGCAGACAGGGCATCCTGGAGCACTGAGATAATCCTGACAGTCCACCAAGTACCTGTGCTCCTCCATGGTGTTTGATTTACTGAGGCTGGTAACTTTGGGTTTCATTTTCTCAGTGTAGATGGGGTGACACAGGTCTGTGCCCATGAACCTGGTGGCATGGATGGACTGTAGATGGGGGCAACAGTGATGTGCTTTTTCCCTCCCAAGAACACAGAGATACAGAGGCCCTGAGTTCAACTGCGTAATTGAATGTGGTATACCGCATCATATAAGTCCCCCTAATGAGTCAGAGTCAACCTGAACAAGGCTTAATAGAGGACGTTAATATTAGATTTAACTGTGATTGGGCTCAATTAGAAGAGGGCTGTTCAGCAACATGAGCACAAAGAGCAAATGTCCCCACCTCCACACAGCCAAGCATGGTACAGAGTGGGTGCCCAGGCCCAAGGTCTCAATCTGTTGCGTCCCAGGGGGAAGTAGAGCTCTATCATTGTGATCAACACTTTAGGCTTTCACAGTCTGACCTCATGGACCATTCATATCATACACTTCATTCTTCTTGGTCTGTTCTCTGAGAGCCAACTTCTGGGTGAGCCTTGGTTTCCTATGAGGATTGGCTGCGACTACTGGTTGAGCCCAGCATGTCTGGATGAGAGCTCTTTCTCAGGTTAAATTAATACACTGACGTCCAGCTTAGACATCATCTGTGGGCTTGGTGTAAATGCGACTCCACTCCTGAGACAGGACGTTCTCACTGTGATAACACCATTGAGTTCCTGAGGTTTCAGTCCCAAGGCAGACCCTGGAGCTGTTCCTCGCCCTTCTCCTCCATGGGAAGCTCTTCCTCATTACGACCCGGACTGCCAGCGATCCTTCCAGTTGCATTTCTGTCATTCGGCCCAGTCTTAGAGCAAGCACACATGGAGTTGATTAGATTTGCACTAATGGTCAGTTTCCCCCCAAACCAGCACCATTCCCACTACACACAATTGAGTTTTTCTTGAAGAACTCAACGAATAATGAAAGAAAATTAAGAGACAAGCTGCCTTCCTATGAGGTGAATACCTCCTATGAAGTATTGAGGTGAATATTCATGTTTGAAAAAAATAGCTCACCATAGGATTAGGTCATTTTAATTCAAATTAGCGAAACGCAAAGGGAAATGGGCAACGATTTCACAGTGGTGTTTGAAATCTAGGAGTACTAGATTATTTCAGAACCATACTTCTGGGAGAAAGATACTATTTCATGATAAAAGTAATACAAAATATCTGGCGACCTTTTATATGTTTTCACGACCCCTCCTTGTCCGCCTTTTGTAATTCCAACACTTTTGGCCAAATACATAATGAAAAACAAGGAAAATAAAACTAATCATTTTGATATATTGGGTTTTATTATTTTAAAACTGCCTGAAGAGCCCATGTGCATGAATTAAAAAATACATGGGAAATGTAGGGTGTTAAAAAAGAAATCCAAAAGAAATCTGAGACATGAAACAAAAAAATTCCAATGTGTGAATCAAAATAAAAAGATACTTTGCTTACTAAAATAGTATTATTCCAATATTTTAAGAAATCTTTTGTTAAGGATTATAGCACAAGACTTTTCTGCAACTCTTCATTAACAGATCAGACTCAGTCTCACTGAATACAAGACGGATCATTCCATTATCTTAGCATCCACAGGCAGGCTGCTAGATGTATGTGGCTGTGGTACAGTGTCTGTGAGGTGTTACAGTAAATAAATTCTTTATCAGCCATTCAGTGAAGTCAGCAGTGGACGTCACCACTTCAACCTTCAGTAGGGAGACCCCATCTCCTGTCCTTCTTTTCCTCCAGGTGACATTCAATGAGGGGTTTTCACACCAGAAAAGAGAGAACACAAAAATATTTGAGACGGGGTATAAAGGCAAAGTGCTCCATTTGCCTTATGTCTTTATAACAACGTCTGTGCACTGCAGATGAGCTGTGTTACAGACACTTACAGGACCATGGCTGTGGCCACACAAGAATTTATCTAAGGCATTTAGAAAAGGATCTGCTATTCTGATACCCATATTTTTGCTTTATCTCCAATCACCATTGTGGAAAGAAGGGGCTGAAGCGTGTTGGGTGCTTCTGATGCAGACACGGGGCCTCCAGTCACCACGACTCTGGCCGCCTCTGCTTTTGAAGGACCCCAGATCCATCCACTCCTTTTCCCATCTGTGACTGAATAATCAGGCAGAGTTGCTGCTACTACGATTTACTTCATGTTTATTTGTTTGTTTTTATGAGGATGAAATATTTCCTTTCATCATCTGAAGGGGTTTAACAACGTGCCCACCTTCAGGCTCACCAAGAGCTGTTGCTCTGACTGGATCACATCCTTCATCTCGGAAGCTCCAACACTGGAGAGACATTCCAGTGCAGGGCTGGAGCAGACCCTAGAAACAGGCTGGGGGGCCTGTGTCCTGGCTCCGCCACTTGTTCCCTGTGTGACCTTGGACAAGTTACACACACCCTCTCTAGTCTCACTGGCCTCAGGTGTGAATGGAGACAATAACAGGACCACATCTCACAGGACTGTGGCCCGCACAGCACACGTAAGTTAGGGTTTGTGAATAAACAACGTCTGACACAGAGACACTTTGGCTAAGTCAGCAACTATGAACTCATGCTCATTCTTTAGAAATTTGGGACTCTGAGGTATTTTTCCTACTTCATGAATTTATATCTCTGCAGAAAATGTTAAGAAATGTAACGATAACAAAATGTTACCTATAAATTCATGTAAATAGGACAAATCTGGCTATTTACTCCCACTCATATTCTTTGAATTTTACTTGGAATCTATTCAAAGAAAATGCTCCATATTTAACTACTTTGTCGCTATAGTTTCACATTCAAAGACTTACTGTAACAAAAGTAGCACT
This sequence comes from Ceratotherium simum simum, assembly GCF_057802395.1. Lineage (NCBI taxonomy): Eukaryota > Metazoa > Chordata > Mammalia > Perissodactyla > Rhinocerotidae > Ceratotherium > Ceratotherium simum. The sequence goes on from NC_141900.1 coordinate 16,191,289, forward strand.
CATAGTTCCAGAAGTGGTTTTCCACTGTCCTGCTTTCCTTCAGCTGCTTCAGATCCTGCGTGGTAGGGACAGGGAAGGAGAAAAAGTATTGCACTCCATTAAAGCAAGAAACGATTTCTTTAGAGTTACAACATGTATCCATAATATTTTAAATGAGATATTCATATGTTTAATCCTCAAGAGATTTAGGATAACAAAAATGAAATGGTAAAATAAAGTTTTACTTATTTCTTGCAAGAAGAAAGCCTGTAAAATAGGATCTATCCCTTGCAAAAATCTGTCAAAATGGATTCACTTATGTATGTCTAAAAATATTCATACAGACCAAGAATTATTATCCACTGTTATTCCTCCTCCACCACTTTGCTGACAAGCTTGCATATGGTTTTCAAGTGCAAATAACTTTGAGCTTTGGTACAAATAATTTATCCCACATATTTTCAAAATCTCTGTCACCGGTAAGTGAGGGAGCTGTGAGGGCTTCCTAATGCCGAGGTCACTGCCTTGTGAGCCTTATCTTATTCATGCGTTTGACCCAGTCATTCCACCCTGGAATTATTTCCTTAAGATATACCCCTGAGGAAGTAATACTTGTTTTCCATTATGTAGATTTTCCCCCTAAAAATTACCAAGAAAAGCTAAATGTCTGAGAGTAGAAGAAAAGTTAGATAATTATTACATTGCCATGAAATATCTTACATTCACCTAAAATTATATTTACAGTTTATGACAACATAGAAAATGTATATGCGATAAAATCAAATACATAGTAAATAAAACTGTATTACTGTGAGATCGTAGTTGATGAAAATAAAAAAACTAAATATAAATATGCAAATCAGAAAGACTAGATGAAAAGACCCAGTTGACTCACATACATTTCTGGAAATTCCAAAATTTCTACAATAAACTGAAACTGACCTTTTAATTTTTAGACAGGGTATAAATAATACGGGCAGTGTGAAAACAATTGTGTAAGTTAAAAACACAAACTAGAAGGAGAGAAACTGAACTGTCACACTGATGTTGCCGAGTAATGTGAAGGACAGAGGATCTTTTATTTTATCTTTCCACATTTTTGTAAAAAGCAGGCATTACTCTCACATTCAGGGAAGGGAGATAAAAAAGGAGCTGGGAGAAGACCCAGGTAGCAGGTTGGGGATATGAGCTATGCAGACACAGAAGCAGCCTGCCTCCCTGGTGCTCTCCTCTCATCAGATAACACACTTCAGGAGGGACATTTTCCTTATGAGAATGTCTGCCTGGATTACAGAGAAGAACGAACCTGCTGCAGGAGAAAAAACGGCCAAGAATCCTAAGAAAAGCTGGTGTCCCACATCTGAACCTTATCAATGTCACATAGTTCAGGTTCCCTTTGTGGTGAAATAAATAGAGAAAGGTATAGTGGTTGGAAGGCTTCACTTTCCAGCTTGTTAAACTGCTGTAAATAGTAGAGACACTGGGGGGGTTTAACTGCCATCTCACTTTGAGAGGGGTCTGAGGAAGATGGTCACACCAAGTCTTCTTGTTTCTGGGCTCACTTTCCACCTGTCAGGCTAACGGCATTGAAGCCACAATGAGCTGACATGTCTTGGAATTATCTGTGAGTCCTAAATAAAGCCATATTTTTAATTAAAATATAATAATATGTATGCTTTACAGAATATAAAAGTTAATGCTAGCAAGGTCTTTTGGCTACAGTCAAGTGAGGAGGTCAGGTATAGACCTATGTAAAACAAGTAAAGAAATTGAATTATTAATTCAAAATCTTTCCACAAAGAAAATCCCTGGCCCAGATGGTTTCATTAGAGAATCTATCAAATATTTAAAGAAGAAATAATATTGATCCTTCACAAAAAGGATTCATTCAGAAAACAGAGGAGTTGGGAACACTTCCCAATGTGTTCTGTCAGACCAGCATTACCCTGATATCAAAGCCAAAGACATAACAAGAAATCCACAGACTAATAGGTACAAAAATCTTGAGCAGAGGTAGAAAAATCCTCAAGAAAATATTAGCAAATTGAATCCAGAAACATACGTTATGGATTATGAACATGACCAGTGGGATTTATCCCAGATGTAAACACTTGTATTAACACTAAAAAATCAATTAATGTCATATACCATATTAACTGAACATAGGACAAACATACATGATCATCTCAATAGATACATAGAAAGCATTTGAAAAATTCAATGTCCATTCATGACAAACTCTCCACACACTAGGAATAAAATGGAACTTCCTCAAGCTAATAGAGGGCATCTGTGAAAACCCACAGCTACCTTCATACTTCATGTAGAAAGACTGAATGCTTTTCCCCAAAGACCAGACACAAGACAAGGACGTCTGCTCTTGCCACTTCTATTCAACATTGTATTGGAGCTTCTAGAAACTGCAAAAAGAAAAAAACAAAATTAATGATATCCAGCAGATTGAAAATGACAAAGTAAAACAGGCTTTGTCCACAGACGACATGATTCTGTAGGTAGAAAATTCCATGGAATCCACACACACATAAAACCAAAACTCAAACTAATAAACAAGTTTAGCAAAGTCACAAGATACGCATATGCAACATACAAAATATCAATTGTATTTCTATATACTAGCAATGAACAATTTGAAAATGAAAGTAAAAAAAAATGAAAGTTAAAAAAAGAATGAAATACTTAAGAATTAATTTAACAAAAGAAAAATAGCACTTGTATGCTGAAAATTATAAAACAATGAAGAGAAAAATTAAAGAACATCTAAATAAATGCAGAAGGTGTCCATGTTCATGGATTAGAAGATTCAATATTGTCATGTTGGCAATTCCTCACAAAACCGATGTATAAATTCAATGCACCAGGCTTTTGGGGCAAACATTAACAAGCTCATCCTAAAATTTACATGAAAACACAAAAGACCTAGAATAGCCAAAATAATTTTGAAAAAGAACAGAGTACGAGACTGTTAAGGTCACTCTGCAAAGCAGTGTGGGGAGGAAGCCCCCAAAGATGTTGAGACTGACGATGCCACACGCCCCAGAGGGTCTGACAAGGTTCATTACTCACAATATCGAGGTCTTGGGGGACAGCAGGGCAGGGCTTTCCAGCAAGGCCTCACAGGACCTGATTTCAAAGTGACATGAAAATAAAATCACAGGAATCAAGCCAGTGTGGTCCTGGGGCAGAGAGAGCACACAGGTCAACAGAGACTCCAGAAATAAACCCTTATATTTAGAGTCAATGGTTTTTGAGAAACATGTCGAGTTAATTCAAGAGTAAGAGGATAGTCTTTTCAACAAATGGTACTGAGACAACTGGATATCCATGAGCAAAGGAAAGAATTTAGTTCCTTGCCTCCTCCATACACCAAAATTAATTCCAAATAGCCAGGAGGGGGAGCTAGAAGGTAGTGAAAGTAACTAAATGCAACCAAAATACTGTACTTTTTAAACAGAAAGCATGAGATTGAAAACAAATAGGAAGTGTAACAACATCACATTTTGCATTCAAATGCAACAGCCCAATGAGGACAGAAATTAACCCCTGAATCACAAACAGCCAAGCAGGTTACTTAGGGCACAGGCCCTGGAGACTGGCTGACTTGGTTCAAATTCCTGGTGTGCTCTTTATTAGCCAGGCAACCACAAGTCAAGTTACTTAACCTCCCTGATCCTCTGTTTCATCTGCAAAACGGGGATCAGTAACACCTACTTTACGCTTGCGAGGAAGGAATAAATATGTACAATGTTTGTCATTCAGAAAAGGGAATTTGTTATCATTACACAGATCAGTGATTTCTGTTATGAATTAAAAAAATTAAATTTTACAAAAGGTGAACAACTCAACTCAAAAGTGCTGGAACAAATTTCTACTACCTTTTGAGATCCACCATTGTTAATTGAAAAAACGCTCCTCAAAATATCTTCAGCTCTTTGCTTACTGGCATGGGAGAGTTATTCTTGAGTTTCTGCAGTCTTTCTGAGATTTTCTTCATGGTCCCTTACAGTTTATAGTTTAAAAAGAAATTCTCTATATAAATACTGAATTCTGTATACATGGAATGGATGGTGGCACGGGTTTTGGAATTTGTTAGACTTGGGCTTCAATCCAGGCTCCATGACCCACTTCTTAAGTGACCCTGAGCAGGTGAAACTTTTTAAGATTCTGATGGTCTCATCTGTCAAATGTGGTTGATTATAACTACTTTGAAGTATTATTATAAGGATTAATTTATTAGAATTAAATTGTACTTAAGACTGAATTATTTGTCCATTTAAAATCTATTTAAAAAACAAACAACCTGGCACAATCCCTGGCACGTGGTGGATGACGAATCCAGAGTCAGCGTTATTATTCCCACTTACAGTGACTTTCCTAAGGACACATCCCCCAAGTGGCAGTGCTTGGACTCGAGCTGTCATGCGGTCTTTTTCAAAGCAATATATCCTCACAGAATTACAAGGTCTCATGTCAAACTCTCCAAAGTGTCCCTTTCTGTCAGCTCCCTCCTGAGAAGGACCATCTCCCCTCAGCTCACTGTTTATTGGATTACATCAGTGGCTGCCTGGGGAGCTGGGCTCCCAGGCTGAGCCGCATGACTAGACCATTCACAGGGAGAGGAATGTTGGAAAGCTGGTAGCCACGTGCAGTGGATCAGAACCCCCTGTTCCCTGAAGACCACATGCTCCTGGCAGCCACAGAGCCTGTGGGAAGAGCAGGCAGGGTGTGACGCTGGGGTTGAGGTGTCTGGGCTACACTCAGCTTCCCTGGAACCTGCACCCGGCCCAGCCCTGCCACAGCACTGGCAGGAGAGGCTGCTGCTCTCTGGGAAGCTGCAGGGCGCACAGAGCAGCTCAGGGCCAGGGACATGACCTGGGCCCTTCGTCCACCTGGTGAGGCTTCCTCCTTCTCCACTGTCAACTCCTATTTTAGTCCCGTGTGAGGAGGAATGGTTTGCAAGAGTCACTGCTTCCCATCTCTGTCCCAGCCCAGACTGACTCTATGAAAATGTTGTCCACCAACAGATTCTTTTAATCTTCCGTGGAAAGAACACACACTATATAATTCGGTTTCACTGACATTCTTACAAGAATCTTCCAAAACACACGCATGCTACTTCACCCCATAAACACATATTAAATACCCAGGCTTTGCTCCCAATGCTCTTGATACCGAGGTATGTACCCTCATGAAGGTTGTTACAAACACTATTGACCTGCCTCACTGTGGTCACAAAAGGGTATAGAGAGCAGAGATCCCCATTCAGAGGTCAGGAAATCATGGGAAACACTAATAATTCACGATAAATAGACTATTTCCCATATTGCTGTTAGGTGACACCTCACGGCCAGCTGAAATAGGAATATAGGCAGTAGTCTGTATGCTCTACTCTTCTCCCCAAGGCAGCAATGTTTTGACAGCTCTTCTCTCATCGCCATAATAATTCTGATCTCTTGATATGTGACAGGTACAATATCAGGAGAAGCAGAAGAAGTAACTTTACATTTGTGAGCTTGAACTCATTCTCCCATTACAGCGAGCTGACACGACACACAGGCCTACATGCCACAGGCCCCAGGAGACCAGAGGAGAGGAAGAGATGGAAAGAAAGGGAGAGAAGGAGGGGAGAGGTCGATACGAGAGAGGGAGAGGAAGCTACAGACACTGATAGCAGAGAAATTAGTAATAGAAACAGAGAGAGAGAGGGCTACAGAGCAGAGTGGGAGTGAGAGAAAAAGAGAGAATCACTGAGACAGTGGATACAGAGATAAAAGGAGTTAGCAAGAGAGAGAACTATACATAGAGAAGGAGAGATCTCTGTAATGAGCAGGAGAGAGAAATAATAACAGAGAGACAGAGAAATAAATAGAGAGAGAGAGTGACAGAGACAGAGGGATAGAGAGATAGAATTAGAGAGATGCAGAGAGGGTGGGAAGGTGGATATAGAGAAAAGACAAGAGAGTAGAGAGAGACTTGATATAAATACAGTGAAAGAGAGAGAGAGAAAGAAAGAGGGGTCTACATACAGAAACAGAGCTAGAGAAATAGTGAAAGATTTAGTAAGAGAGAATTGGACATGGAGAGAGAGAGAATGATAGAGCTATAGAGATAAAGGATATATGCAGCCACATCGAGTGTGATAGAGTTAGGAAGACAGAGATAGATATACAGAAACAGAGGTAAATATTGACAGAGAGAAAGAGATACATGCATATTTATATACGTATTGTTACAAATCGTATATTTTTATATTGTTACACATTTATTTACATGTATATGCATATATTTCTTTCTTTTTTCATTTATATATATTATCATTCTACCCCAATCTATTTATCTATTGTCCATCTATGTATTATCTATCTATCTATCTATCTATCTATCTATCTATCTATCTATCTATCTATCTATCTCTATCCTATTGCACAATAATGCTGTATAACAAACACCCCAAAACATCGTGGCTTAAAACAACAGTCATTATTAATTCTCCGAAACCCTTTGATCAGCTAGGCTGCTCCGCTGATCTGGCCCAGGCTCCGCTGATCTCCGTTGGACTTGTTCACATTGGTCAGTGATGGGTTGGCTGGGGGCTGGCTTGGTCAAGGTGGCCTGGGCTGGAATGAATCAGCTCTGTTCCATGTGATATTTCATCTACAGCAGGCCAGCCTGGACTTTTCTCATGGCAATGGTGAGGGGCCAAGAGATCTATCAGAAGTGCATTATGCCTCTGGAGTCCTAGACTCAGAACTGGAAACCCATAACTTCCTCCCATAGTCAACAATGGGGACATAAACTTCCCCTCTTGCTTGAGGAGCTGTGAATTCACATTGCAAGGAGTGAGCTCCAGGCTGGAAAATTTGTAGTGAGCACACTTGGCCCTGTGTCTCTCATTGAATGCAACTATATCCCCTGACCCTGAGGACTCTGAGTGTGGAGAGAATCCTGGTGACTTTTGTCCTCTCTTTATCCTCTCTCTGCTTGGCCCTGAAGGCAGACACAGTTGCAGGAAATGCACAGCAGATCATTTATGCTAAAGCCACACTTATCGGGCCAGAGGACAGGGAGAGAGAGATCCCTGTGAATTGGAAAGTGTTATAGAGGTTGCAGAGAGTAGCGAGTTTAAGAAAGAAATCTCATAAAATGGCGTTTGAACAACTGGGTTTACCCCCTTAGCTGCGCAGGCATGGATATGACCCTAAACAGCCTACCATTGGCTTTGCAAACTGGACCGCTTGTGTCCTGGCCTGGCCACTGGGTGGCGCACACGGGACAGATCTTAGTTGTACTGCAAAGGCTCTGAAAACTGCACTGATTGGAACTGCCCATCAAAAGCAGGTGGGAACTTGCAACCCCTAACTGGGTCAATTGCCCACGAACAAAATACTCAACATTCTCCATAATATTTAAACAGTGCCTAGAGCCCATAACATAATAGTCAAAATGTACAGGATAAAATCCAAAATTACTCAGTGTATGGAGAACCAGGAAAATCTCAATATCTCACAAGGCGGAAGTCGTTAACAGATGCCAATCCTCAAATATCACAGATGTTGGAATAACAGAGAATTTAAAGTAGCTGTTATGGCCATGGGAGGAAATGGAAAGAGGGGTAGAGCTAGAGTGTAAAATAGATAAGAGAGATATAAATAGAGAAATAGAGAAAGAAAGATAGGTCGTAGAGATAGACAGAGAGATACAGAGATACAGAGACAGAAATATAGAGAGATAAGGAGAAAGATAGTAAGAAAGAAGAGAGATAAAGAGAAATAGAGAAGGAGAAGTAGACAGAGCTGGAAGGGAGAAAGAAAAGCAGAGCGGGATAGAGGAATAGGAATAGAGAGCAATAGGAAACAGAGAGAAAGAGTTGTGGACCTTGAGATGGAGAGATGGAGGGATATGAAGAGTGATAGAGAAAGCAAGGGGGGAGATAGAGAAATAGGATGGTGGAGAGACAAAGAGCCTGTGCAAGAGGCAGAGCTATGAAGCAATTGATGGTAGTCGTCTAAGTCCAGGACCTTATTAGGGATGCACAAGGGTAATTTCCTAAATTTCGTACTTCTCCTGCATTTATTGGTTGTAATACTCCCATAAGGAAGAATTTTCATTTGTAAGCTTTGTGGTATCCTGAAATACTGCTTGCACAGAAATGGCAAGATAAATGTTTGATTCTTTTTTTTGTTTTCCTTTTCAGAATAATGACATAGTGTCTTAGCAACCTCCACAGGTGACATTAATTTTGAGTTTCATCAATGAACCTGTGTGTCTTTACATATTTTCTCTTTAACGTATTTGTGCAGGTGTTGTTCTTTTGGTGCTTACATTGTCCTCTCTGTGGCCAGTGACAGACACTGTGAGTTGGCGTCTGTGTCCTGTGACACAACCTCAGTAGTCTCTCACGGCTTCTTTACTTTCAGGCAAGACGAGATGTCATTGATTTTGTCCGTCTCCTTCCCAGTCCTGGATTCACGCATTTCTCAACTGAGCTCTAGTCTTTTAGAGAGAAATTGTATTGATGCCACAGTACAGATGCTAGGAGGGCTCATTACTCCTGGATGGTTATTGGTTTTTAGTTTTTTCAGGGGATAGCTAAAAAAATGTTTTTTTTTAAAAAAATGGATTCAAATTATAGATGATAACGTTTTTATTAAAATTTCAAATTTTAATATCTGCATTTTGTGCTTATACTGAAATATTTATTTCAATGTAAATTTATAAACATATAAATATAAACAATATTAAAATTACCACTAACAACACTAGGCTCAGAGGATGTAATTTGATTTTATTTTCTTTTTCTTCTTTCTCTCTCTGTCTCTCTTTCACTGTCTCTCTTTCTTCCTTTCGAGATCTCTCTCTCTGTCAGGGTACATTATGTTCCATGAACATACTCTAGCACCAAGAGTGCCCTCTTTTCATTATTGTAGTTGATAGCTCTTTTTACATTCTGGTGGAGTACTTTCTTTCCTTACATTTTAAAGAATTTTCTTTCCACTCTGGTGTGATGGCATTTTCTCCTTTCTGAGCTGTAACCATGACTCTGTCCAGCAAGGATGTTCTGGGACTCTGAGGCATTGAGCTTTCTTCCTGCATAGCGACCTGGAATGTTCTCTTGCAGAGCTGCTGCTGCGACCCCTCATGTCCCTGCACATGGGGTCCCTGAGGCAAAAGGAAGAACAGCCCGAGTTCCCTCCCTCTGTCATTCCCAGCTGTCTGCTAGGACAGGAGAAGAGGAATCACCTGAGAGAGAGGCCAGAACAATGATGGGGAGGGGCTGTGTCTACATTCTACTGTGAATACTGTAAACATGTACCCAAGTCCATTTATAAAAGTGGGGGGTGAGAATCTGTGTGCACCACTTCAATTCTCCCGTAATTTCACTCTTCTTGTTTGATCACCTATCTACCCATCTGTGAATCCAAGTAAATCCCAGATGTGGGTACACTTCCTGAGGGGAAGCCCGCCTAATAAAACACAGGATACCGGAGGAAATCTGAATTGCAGATGAACAACAAATGCTTTTTAGTTCAAGTGTGTCCCAGATATTGCCTAGCACCCTGCAATTTTTACTTTTCACAAAATCTGGCAAATCTGCGTGAGGGGGCGTTTTTACTTGAGGATGAACAGAAATCCTCTACCAAACTGACTTGACACACACAGACACACACACACACAGACACAGACACACACACACAGGCCACAGGCACTCAAAAACACAGACACACACATGCACACACCAGACATACATACACACACACAGACACAGACACATACACACACACACACACATCCATTTGACTTTGAGGAGAGTCAAATGTCGACCAACATAACTGAGCCTAATTTCTTTTAATACAGCAAGTTCAATCCTTATCAGCTTTGCTGTTGGTGCCTCCAGGTTGACTCACAGATGTGAAAAGGAAGGGGGTTCAGGGCAAGAATAAAGACGCTGCATCGCAGGACAAGCCCACGGCAGCAGCGTGAACATGGAAACCCTGAGTGGCAGGGCAGTTCCCCGACTCAGGACTGCTCCCTGCACTAGGGGACAGGCCAGCTTCATCCGTGCTTCTCCTGCCCACCCCGTGGGCTCCAGATGGTCCCTCCCTCTGTCCTGGGCTCTCAGGGCTCCTGGCCTCTCCTCTTCTGGAGAGGGCCTGCTCTCAGCCTGCCACAGGAGGGCTCTCAAGAAATGGGTGGGCAGAGAGGCAGGGCTCCTCCCCCGTCCTCCCCCAGCACCGCCCCCTCTGGGTGATCAGCCTGGTGGTCTTCTAGGAGAGCCCCTCAGTCACTGCCCTGCCTGGGACACTGTCCAGAAGCAGCTCTAACTCCCTGCCTCGTGTCCTGGGCTCACTGTCTTCTGAGCGGGACTGGAGTTCTGAGAGGGTGCTCTGCTCCTCCCGTCATCTCTCCCTTTCCTTCTGAGGCCCAAGGAGGAAGGCATGCTGCGGGCTCTAGCCCTCCTTCTAGCATTCCTGGCTCCTGGTGAGTGTGCTGCCTAGATGCTCATGGGATTTTTCTTTTTTTGGTCAATGGGAGGCCACACTAAGGAATTCCTATTACTTCTTTCTCATTACTTTTTTTTTTCCCATTGCAGCCGCTCAAGTACCTTCCCACTTGGAAGGAATACAGATGGCAGTCACCAGACAGGCTGGGTCATCTGTTGCCATCCCTTGTGATATTAAACAAAGCAGAGACTACATTCACTGGTACCGATACCAGGAGGGGATGGCCCCACAACGCCTTCTCTACTACGATTTCTCCAGCTCAAAGTTTGTGGTGGACTCGGGATTCAGTTCAGGGAAATACCAAGCTTACAAAAGCTCCGGGAGGACCTGTACATTTTTACTTCAAAATCTGGAAGAAAGCGATTCTGGTGTGTATTACTGTGCTGCCTGGGAGAGGCACAGTGATTCAGACCTCCCCTGCACTGCACTAAAAATTTTGCTTGTGGCTGCCAAGAGCAGCCTTGGCACACAGGCTAGACCAGCCCCTGCCTCCCTTCCTGCCCTGACGACACTGTGCTCTGAACAAAGAGAGACCCTGAGCTCCTTGCCCAACCCACACCCTTATATCCCACTGGCCTCTCCCCTCCCCCAGTGAGCCATAGGACTTTCCTAGAGATGAATCTCCCATATCCAGGCCTTAGGCAAGCAGTCTGGCAGACAGTATATTCTTTCAGCTCTCCTAGTAGCTGCTGGAATCCAATTTAATTTGCTTCTTGTGACAGACAAGGTCACCTAGAGTTGAGGTGTTAGGGGAGACATTTGGGAGAGCAATATGGGAAGGTTTGTGGTACTGAATCATTTATCTAGAAAAAATGGCTGGAAAAGGAGCCCATGCATTACTCAGGAGAATGAGAAACGATGGAATGAAAACTTTGCACTTCATGAAGACCTCAAGCTAGAATCTGATTTATCTTTTGGAAATAACTGTTATTTCCCTCACCATAACCAACCATGGCCCTGTTGATACAGTGAAAGTGTTGGAATAAAGTGACTGTTGTAGAGATGCTAATATTGTATATTAGTCACACCTTCTTTTGAAGGTCAGCCACAGCCAGAACTGTTCTGTCTTAAACAAGTAAAACTCCTTTCCACCCAATTCCCTAACATTGACACAGCAGAGTCCTAACCTGGAATGAGTCTTATCAGATTGTTTTTTTCTCAGTCATTAAAATTAAGGGACATTTTGGGTGTACAAAAATTCTGGATTCAAGTGTGTATAGTCTCTTGTGTATCGGATCCTCCAACTTTCTACCAGAACTCTTCACCTTTACTGTAGCTTAGAGTTTAAGCCCCTAGAACAGTGTTTCTCAAACTGTGGTCCATGGACCACCTGCATCAGAAGCACCTGGGCAGTTTGAATAAAAGTGCAGGTTATGGCTAACATCCAACAAAATATATCAGAATCTTAGGCTGAAAGCTGAAAATGTGTATTTTTCAGTGACCTCAACACTGTGTCTTATTCAGATTAATTTCTAAAAATTGCTATCTTACTGATAATAGCTAGAGTGACATATTTCCCTCTGAAATGGGCTGGTTCCCAGCCTGACACAAGAATGCATTCTAGAAAGGTGCTCATGGGCTTCCTCCCAACACACAAACCCCTCCTCTCTTATGGCACCCTGGATGCTTCAGCTCTAACAGCTCATCACATGTCTCCACGATAATTCCACCAGAGCCACTAGTGGAAACTTCAGTTCCTTCTCAGTTCTGTGACCTCAGGCAAGAAGGATTATAGACAAAGTGAACCAGCTCTAACTTGCTCTCCCGCACCAGGGACCATGTATTTTAACTATTTTGCAGCTTTATGAAAGTTTATTCCTTACCTGGAAGCATGAAAGTATTCTTATTTTCTTTTTCTAATAGTGTTAAGGCTTTGCTCTGCACATTTATTTCTTTGATCTGCTTTGAATTGAATTTTTGTGTATGGGGGTAAGGTAGGAACCTGAATGCAGAGATCTGCTTTCTCCCCAAATTATTGACTAATCCCTCTTTTCTCCCACTGTTTTTCATTGCCACCCCTGAGATAACTAAGTTTCCATAGGCTCACACAGCCCTTTCTGCGCTTTCTCTGCTTTTCCACTGTGTGTGTCCACTTCCATGTGACAGTTTCTCTAAGGATACAGCTAGAGATGGAGTCACTGTGTGTGCACAACTTCACCTTTACAAATGGGGCCAAATCCCTATTTTGTCTATTCCTGTGCCAGGAACTCAGTATTCTAATTAGTATAGCTTTGTGATAATTCTTGCTTTTTTTTCCCCCAAATTTTCTTGTCTTTATTTTACGCAGGGATAAACCCCCACTATATGTAAATTTACTTATTTATTAAGTAATAAGTCATATGAACTATGGTAAAAATGTATTATTCATATTACCAAACATACAAAAATATAAACAATTTACAAATATGTGATAAAAACAGATACAAATAGTAGTTCTACCACTTTCTTCCCGCACACCAATGTAGCGTCTTATGCACCTGCTTTGGAAACTGCAGGACCACCAGCACCAATGCCAATAACACACTTCACTCTCAATTCTTCCTATTTCCTGACTTGCACACACCCCTAAGACGAATCATACTCAATGTCTTCTTTTTTTTCTTCAAACCAAATTCTCCTAATCCCTTTATAGTACACCTTTGTTTCATTCTCTGAATTACTTCTGCGCTTATAAATGGACACTTGATGGTGTCTTTTCATGTTCTTTAAAAGTAAGTACCCACAAACCTGATAATTTTTGTGCTAGATCATCTTTTTAAAGAGACCTTTGTGAGCAACGTCCAGGAAGCCTGACTTTCACCACCTGTTGACAGAGAATAGATGTGCGCCTCCTAGAGTTTCATTACCTTCACTGGTTATAAACATGAGGTTACTGTTGTGAAAGGGCCTGGCCCCACACCTGACGTGTCCTGGGTGCTCTGGATGAAGTTGTTGAATTAGAGATGACAGGTTCATTGTATGAAAGGTGCGCACACTAGAACAGAGGGAGTGGGTGTTCTGATCCTGCCCCAGCTGCTCACGGTCCTGTAAGATTGAAGGACTCACCTGCGTTTTGGGAGCTGTTTTCTCATCATTAAAAATGAGAAACAGTGAGGCTTCTGGTAGAAAGGGTTCCTCTTTCATCTTCAAGTGTCTAAGTTTCCTTAGCAAACCTATGACTTGGTTTTAAAAATGAGGTTACTAATTCTAATAAAAGACAAATAATTTTTAAAAAAATAAATATTTACTCAACACACAGTGTTAAAAGATGTAAATCAGAAATAAAAGAAAGAAAGTTGTACCCACAGTCCTCTCATTAAAATATCTCAATGGCTTTCTTCTTTTTGGTTTTTCAGGCTTGTCCATTTCACTGATTGTCCACATGGGTACATCTAATTGATTCCATCTGGCTCAAATGAAGAAGTCAGATTAGAATAGTTCTCCGATTCTGTGATGGTCAGAAGAGCACTGTCCTGGGGCAGATAAAGTACGCCAGGGTCTCAGAGGTGACAATAAAAGGTCCGAACTTCAGTACCTGGAACTCTGCTCACCCATCTGCCTGAGTCTGGATCTGCTCTCCCGCACCCACTGCCCCCAGGCTGGCTGAGGTCTGCTTCCATCAGAGCAGGTTCATTCCTGGCAGCAGCAGGAAGACCCGGGATGAGAGGAAGTCCTGCTTCCTCAAGCAACACCTATTTCTCTTTTCCTGGAGACTAGTGGGGTCTTGATGAGGACCCTCCAACCCCACAGGAGGGCTGAGAGGGAAAGCCCTGGCTACTCTTTGACTGTGTCCTGTCCAAGAGTTTTCCTGTATTACTTTTTAAACATGTGTCTCTTTTAGACGAGTATAACCTTTCAGTTCCCCTTAGAGAAGAGCACAGACACACCACAGCAGGAAGAGAAGTAGAGGAAAGGAAAACAATTGTCACCTGCTGAAATTACCTTCTAGGCCCAAGATGGAGCTGTTCCTGCCCAGGGTGTCAGGTCAGCAACCTGAAACCTGGATGACTTTCCTGGCCCTGTAAATGCTGCGCTTGACCAGAAACGCAGTCTATCCAGCCAGCCAGTCCCCACCTGCCAAGAATCTGTAATGATCTCCCTGTTCTCAATAAGGTCAGATATGCAACCCCAGCCAATCACCTTAAGCACAGTACTCTTTCCTTATTCCCCGACTGACCTGCTGGCCTTCTAAGGAAATCGCTGAGCTCCCAGCTAGTCCTGCCCTGTTTCTGCCTTGCTGCTTCTCCGGCTCCGGAGATCTCCTCTCGCCCAAAACCCTGGGAAGAGGGCTCCACTGCCCGTGAGGCGCTGGACTCCCCAGTCCATGCATTGTCTTCCCTTGAATAAAGGTATCAGTCTCATTACTAAATTGTATTATTTTTGTGATTGGACACACTGAAAAGAGTATTTGGCTGCAGCTTGGAGACAGACTTTATTAAAATCTATGGCTGGCTGTCGTCAACTTTTGTTGACCCTTAAATTTGAGCAGTAATTGAACAAAAATGGTTATAATTATTGAGAGACATAGTTTTGAATGTTGACAATGTGAAATAAAATAAAATTTTTTTCATAAAACTGTAGATGGTTGTGAATTTTGTCCCCCAAAGTAATGTTTTAATCTAGTAAATAGAGAAAAATAGTAAGAAAACAGTTTACCCAATTTCTCACCACCCAAATGCTCACCATCTATATTGAGAGTCTTTCCACCTGTCTTTTTGCTATGCATACGTCACCACAATTGTCACTTTCTTTTCCACTTAACATTTTACCACAAATGGGCTGGACATCTGCAGAAGGTATAAATGATAGCCCTGGAAGATTCTTTTAGCAAAGTATTCTAGTAGTTTTAAGTTTGTCCAACACCTAACCAACTCAGAACAACCCAAAAGCCTACATCTAGGGACACTTGAGCCTTGAATTTTGGTTATAGGTGAGAAAGTCTGACTTTCAGTTTTTTACTATAGAAGAGGAGCTCAGGAACTGGGTCTCGTACTAGGTGCTGAAGAAACCACAACTTCTTCCCCAGTCCAAGTTCCCTTTCCATCTGCTTCCTCCTCTTGGCCATCAGGGTATAATTAGCATAACTAACTAGCATAACTATACCCAGGAGGCCCTGCATATAATTAGCGTAACTGGAAAGGAGCCTTCCTTTCAGATGGAAATCAAGGCTACCTTTATTTTTTCAAAGCTTCATTTCAGATGCATTCCTCTCTGATCCTTCCCAATGCCCTGTCTTACCATTTCTGAGGATATGGTGCTGGAACAGGGGGACCTAGTACAGTCCCCTGGTCCTCCCTCTCCCTTGGTTCAATTTAGGCTTCTAGTTTTGACCACACACACACACACACCCCTGATTCTCCAAAACTGAGATTCTCTATAATTTCTACTTTATGTGGACCCCAGAGATCATCTATTGCACCCTCTCCAGTTTCCAGGTGAAACAATAATCCCACCATTTCCTGAGCAGGTCTACGCATCTGAGACTGGGCTACATGCTTTGCTCACACTGTCCTGTTTACTCTCCAGGCAACCTTGTGAGGTCCCTTCTTATAGAGGAGGAAAAGTAGGTGACATAACTTGCCCCAGACTACAGAGCTATCATGTTATTTTAGGGCATTTAAAATCTCCTTCTAAAGGGACCTCTGAGTGAAACGGTCCAATGCAACTCAGATGGTGGGCGTGGGTTTCTGGCAGGGATTGCTGTTCTGTGTTTGTCCCTCCCTCCCAAGCCAGCAGCACACTCATTGCTCTATTAGTATCAAGGGGTAAATGAAGCATGAGGTTTGTCTCCAGCCAGACCTGGCTCCATATCCCCATCTCATTCTCTGTAGGAGTTGTCAACCTATAAAAACAGAAACCAGTTTAAGGGCAACGCGTTTATTTGAGATGAAAGAATTGCAACTCAGGGAGCCTAGATTTAGCTAGAAACCCAGTGGTATTCCAATTACAGGAGAAGGCCTCAGGGTTTTTATGGAAAAAAGGGAAGAAAATGAGGTAAGTTGTCTTAAAGAAGTGGTCATTGGTGCTAGACAAGGTAAGGCTAGGCTTGTACTTCATAGATTGGCTTGAGATCCAGTTATCAGGCAAATGGCTAGACTTGTACTTCATTGATTGTTTAGTGATTCAGTCATCAACAAAGTCCAGTTTCGTCAGTTCTTACAAACAGCTTAATGAGTCCAAATCAAAGTCTACTTTGGATTGGAGTTTGAGGATAGTTCATTTTCTGGCTTAAGATTCCATTCACCCAACAGTAAGTGTTTGACTAACTCCTCTGAGCCAGGCGCTGTCACAGCAGACATTACAGATCTCCTCTGCTCTGTCAAGGCTGCAGGTTGCTCCCGTGGAGCCCTTTCTCCTGCCGGGCTGCCACTATCTGGCTGCATATAAGGTAGAGCAAAGTGGTTAGGACCTAGGCCTCTTGTACAGAGAGATCCAGGTGTGACCTGGGCTCTGACATTGACTAGCTGTGTGTCAGGCCGATGGCTTCTCTAGCCCATTTCCTCACCTGTAACACAGGTCCTTGTAGTTTCCTCATGGTTGTTGTGAGGGTTCCTGAGATGGTGCACACTGAGGGTTTGGTCCAATGCATGGCACAGTGTGAGAGACAGTAAGTGTTGGCTGATAAAAAACAAAGAAAACAATAACTAGGGTATGTTTACATACAGGAGCATGCACACACATACACACATACACATGACCCACATATCTTTGTGTACCAGGGCTTAGCTCCACATCTGTCATAGTGTGGCTGACTGTCACAGTTTAAAGAGAGATTAACCAGATATGAAGAGACTCTCATGAGTAGTCATCCCAAGTCAATTTAAATCTAAGTTTTCAATCATAGTTCCATAGTCGTCTTCACTTACACACAGTGGGGAGGACAGTGGCCTTGTGCTCAGAGCAAATAACTTCTAATGGAGGACAAACAAGTCCATGTTTGGAGTCATTTCCTCCTGCTGACCTGCTCCTTTAGGTGGAGGTGAGCTTCCCCAAGGACACTTTGACCACGCTCACCAAAGGCAAACCAGCCAGAGGAAACCAGCGCTGTCCTAAGTGAACATTTGCCAGTTGAATGGTGGTTTAAATTGCTGATTCGTAGAAACACTGAAAGCATCTTACCAGAATGTACAACACCGAATATAGTGGGGACTCAAGTAATGGCTGTTGAAGTGGGATGAATATTTTGATTATTATTGAGGTGCTCACATTACCTAGTAGGTGGGGGATTTTGTGTACTTAGATGCCTGAAAGATCTTGATAATTTTGGCTCAACTTATTTTCCTTCAGACCTGAAGTGGGTGAGACACAATGACTCTGAGTTATAGAAGCAACATTATATGATCTAATGAATGCTGAAGAAAATCCAAGAAATTCTTCAAAATCACTGTTTTCATATAACATGTCTATCACCCACGCATCCTAGTACTGTGGGAAAGCGATGTCTGTAACCTAGGAGTCGTCTTGTAAAAATGACAATTGAAAAAATTGGGAGGGCTCCGTGAAATCTACGTTGACTGTTTTGTTTTGGGGGCTCTTTTTTTCAGCCTAGAGAAGGGGTTTGGAGGAAAGGGCACAACATTGGAGTGGTCATCTCTGGATGCTGGGATCCTGACTATTTTTCTCTATGTCATTTCTGTAGTCCTCAAACTGTCTGGTAGAAAACATTTATGACTTTTTAATTTTATTTTAAAAAAAATTCACACATTTCATAATATTAAAACTAGATCTGTGTACTATTGACCACTTAGAGACCACAAGTGAAATTTGGCGATTAGAAAGGCTTGTAATGGGCTCTGTCTTGACCATTTTTTCTCCTCATTTCTCTAACAACTTTTGTCTTTTTTACAAAACAAAATCTGTTTTCTTTACTGATTCCTACTGATGCCGTCTGCCGAGTAGAGACAATGTGCATGCTCAGGGTGCTCGGAGTGCTCAGACTGTTTATTGGGCTTGAATATCTCTTTTCCACGATGAAATACAGATAAAAAGTATGAAAAATAGCAGTAAAAATGCTCGGTTCTTTTTTCCTTTTGCCATTTACTGAGATTTATTTTTTTATTTTTTAAAATATTTATTATTTTATTGAGGTCACATTGGTCTATAACATTGTGTTAATTTCAGGTGTACATCATTATATTTCGACTTCTGTATAGACTGCATTATGTTTACCACCAAAAGTCTAGCTTCCTTCTGTCACCATATATCTGTGCCCCTTTACGCCTTTTGCCCTCCCCCCAACCCTTTCCCCTCTGGTAACTACCAATTTGTTCTTCTTATCTATGCAATTATTTATCTTCCACATATGAGTGAAATCATGTGGTATTTGTCTTTCTCTGAATTATTTTACTTAGCATATTACCCACAAGGTCCATCCATCAGATACATGGTTTGCAAATATTTTCTCCCAGTTGATGTGTTGTCTTCTCAATTTGTTAATGGTTTCCTTTGCTGTGAAGAAGCTTTTTAGTTTGATGTAGTCCCATTTGTTTATTTTTTCTTTTGTTTCCCTTGCCTGAGGTGACATAGTATTTGAAAAGATACTGCTAAGACTGATGTCAAAGAGTGTACTGCCTATGTTTTTTTGTAGGGGTTTTATGGTTTCAAGTCTTACATTTGAGTTTTTAATCCACTTTAAGTTAATTTTTGCATATGGTGTAAGATAATGGCCTATTTTCGTTCCTTTGCATGTGGCTGCCCAGTTTTCCCAACACCATTTATTGAAGAGACTTTCCTTTCTTCTTTGTATGTTCTTGGCTCTTTTGTCGAAGATTAGCTGTCCACAGATGAGCGGTTTAATTTCTGGACACTCAATTCTGTTCCGTTGATCTGTGAGGCTGTTTTATGGCAGTACCATGATGTTTTGATTAGTATAGGTTTGTTGTACATATATATATTTTGTGTGTGTGTGTGAGGAAGGTTAGCCCCGAGCTAACATCTGTCGCCAATCCTCCTCTTTTTGCTGGGGAAGATTGGCCCTGGGCTAACATCTGTGCCCATCTTCCTCTACTTTATTTGGGATGCTGCCACAGCGTGGCCTGATAAGTCGTGCATCAGTCTGTGCCCGGGATCTAAACCCGCAAAAACCTGGCAACTGAAGCGGAATGTGCAAACTTAACCACTATGCCACCTGGCTGACCCCTGACGTATATTTTGAATTCACGAGTGTGATACATCCAGCTTTGTTCTTTTTTCTCAGGATTGCTTTGGCTATTTGGTGTCTTTTGTTGCTCCATATAAATTTTAGGATTCTTTGTTCTATTTCCGTGAAGAATGTCATTGGGATCCTGATTGGGATTGCGTTGAATCTGTAGATTACTTTAGGAAATATGGGCGTTTTAAGTGTGTGAATTGTTCCAATACATGAGCACAGAATATCTTTCCATTTCTTTGTGTCTTATCCAATTTCTTTCAACACTGTCTTGTAGTTTTCAGTGTATAGATCTTTCACAACCTTCTTGGTTAAATTTATTCCGAGGTATTTTATTCTTTTTGTTGTGATTGTAAATAGAATTATAGTCTGGATTTCTCTTTCTGCTAGTTCACTGTTAGTGTATAGAAATACAACTGACTTTTGTATGTTGATTTTGAACCCTACAAATTTACTGTTTACATTTATTACTTCTAATAGTTTTTTAGTGGCTTCTTTAGGGTTTTCTATATATAAAATCATGTCATCCACAAATAGTGACTGTTTTACTTCTTCCTTTCCAATTTGGGTACCATTTATTTCCTTTTCTTGCCTAGTTGCTCTCGCTAGGATTTCCAATACTGTGTTGAATACGAGTGGCAAAAGTGGGCATCATTGTCTTGTTCATGTTCTTCAGGGATAGTTTTCAGGTTTTCACGGTTGAGTATGGTGTTAGCTGTGTGTTTGTCTTACTTGGCCTTTGTTACGTTGAGGTATTTTCCTTCTATTCCATTTTATTGATGGTTTTTATCATAAATGGATGCTGAATCTTGTCAAATGCTTTCTCTGCATCTATTGAGATGATCATGTGATTTTTATTCTTCATTTTGTTAATGTGTTATATCACGTTGGTTGATTTGTGGATGTTGAACCAACCTTGCATCCTTGGAAGAAATCCCATTTGGTTCTGGTGTATGGTCCTTTTAATATATTGTTGTATTCAATTTGCTAATATTTTATTGACAGTTTTTGCATCTGTGTTCATTAGTGATATTGACCTATAATTTTCTTTTTTGTGTCATCCTTTTCTAGTTTTGGTATCAACATAATTTTGAGCTTGTAAATTAAGTTAGGAAGCATCCCCTTCTATTCAAGTTTTTGGAAAAGTTTGAGAAGGATAGGTATTAAATCTTATTTGAATATTTGGCAGAATTCACCAGAGAAGTGTTCTGGTCCTGGAATTTTTTATTTTGGGACTTTTTGATTTCTGTTTCAGTCTCCTTGCAAGTGATTGGTCTATTCAGAGTCTCTATTTGTTCTTGATTCGGTTTTGAAAGGTTGTATGATTCTGGGAATTTATCCATTTCTTCTAGGTCATCCATTTTATTGGCATATAGTTTTGCACAGTATTCTCTTATAATCCTTTGTATTTCTGTTGTATCCATTATAATTTCTCCTCTTTCATTTCTAATTTTATTTATTTGAGCTTTCTCTCTATTTCCCTTAGTGACCCTAGTAAAGATTTATCAATTTGTTTTATAGTTTCAAAGAACCAGCTCTGAGTTTCATTGATCCTTTCTATTTTCTTTTTAGTCTCTATTTCATTTATTTCCACTCTGATTTTTATTATTTCCTTCCTTCTACTGATTTTGAGCTTTATTTATACTTCTTTTTCTAGTTCCTTTAGGCATAATATTAAGAGTATTTATTTGAGATTTTGCTTGTTTTTAAGTTAGGCCTGTATTGCTATAAACTTTCATCTTGGTACCACTTCTGTTATATCTCATAGATTTTGGTATGTTGTGCTTCATTTTCATTTGTCTTTAGGTGTTTTTTTTATTACTCCTTGATTTCTTCATTGATCCAATAGGTATTCAGTAGCATGATTTTTAGTCTCCACATATTTGTGACTTTTCCAGCTTTCTTCTTGTAGTTAATTTCTAATTTCATACCATTGTGGTCCAAAAAGATGCTTGATATGATTTCAGATTTTACTTTAAATAAGGAATCTCTTATTTCATAGGAGATAGAATTCTACAAATCTCTTCTTTTATTCCAGGAAAAGTAAAGTCATCACAGAAATTATTTTCTCGTTTGGCATTGCCAGGTAAAGAATCATATTGCCAAATAATAAAAGTGGCTTTATTGAAAATGGAGGTTTGTTCACATTTCTTAAGTGTATATGTGTTGACATATTTCCATTTCTGTTACTGAAGAGTTTCTTCCATTCAGAAATGCATTACCAAATTGCTAACGAAGTAGCCCTGGTATTTGTGAGAACAAAGAGGTCTTTCCTTGGATGCAAACTCTGAGCAATTTCAACACAATTGAACACCTGGAAATGAAAAAAAGTCTTAATTCTCTGAATACTTTTCCTAATAACTTAGAAAAGTAGTTGGTTGAACAGTTGAGTCTGATCTTTTCTTTTTCTACTCTTGTTTTTTCCATTTTAAATCAATGATTAGTGCCTTGTTGGAAAACAGATGTTTGGGTCAGTTTATCTGAGGAATACTTATAAAATATTTGATGCCCCAAAACTTACATTCAAGGACATCCAAAGGAACCCAGAAGATCAAGTTGCCAGTGCACAGTTTTTTAACTGCTAGTTACATCATGAAGCTTAGGAGAACGTTGAGGTTTTGTGGAAGTTGTAACCAGTGTGACAGATCAAACTGAATCAAGATATTTGGAAAAGGGACTAAGCTCATAGTTACTCCCTCTAGTAAGTAACTTTTTTCTATTTTTACCCTAGTAATGAACAACTGATAGATGCTTTTTAGAAAAATGTTTAGAATCACTGTTATCTGACTGCCACATACTTGGCCTCAGCGTATGAACTGCAATTTTGCAGCTACTGGTCACTATATATGAAAACAAAACTACTTTGTAAATGGTTTGTTCGCTTCCCTGCTTGTAAGCAGATTGAAATTCTACTTTTAGAATACACACACACACAATGATCAACTCCAGCTAGAACTTAAGATATTTTTTGGACCATATCTGTAAACAATTGGCAATAACTTATTGGTTCAAGATACTTTTCTTGTAAATAGTCTTTTAAGAGAGAGACTGTTTTATTAATTACCTCTTCTTTATATTTTGAGATAAAATATAGTGTTCCTTTCTCACAATAACCTGCAAAACCTATATTATTGGTTTCCTTCTCATCCCTAACAGCAGCACAAAACATTAATTCTTAAAGTAAATGACTACAGAACATAGATAAATCTCACTTCTTTTTACACTAGTTTCTTGGAGGTAGGCTGAGATAAGTCAAAATTTATGCTATCACAACCTTGTTATATTGCCTAGAGATGGGCCAGTTTAAGGGAATTTGTAAGCTCCATAAGCCATTTCAGCTCCAAAGTCCAGGAAAACAGGCTGCATGGTTTTACATCCTCATTTGCTCATTCCTTCTGTCAGGGAACGTTCATTAGAGACAGTTTCTGTGCTGGATACTATAGATAAAAGGGTGAACAAGACACAGAAGTCCCAACATCCCCACAGCTTCTAGTCTAGTGGATAGGTGTTCTAACTCCATCCAGGTCCTTGGGGACCATTCTCTGCCTGACCTAGCAAGGAGGATATTCACAAGGAGTTAACCTGTTAGAATAATTCTGAGTCCCTAAGGGGTGGAGGCATTAGATACATTTGGTATTTCTGCATTGAAAGACTTGTAATGATGTTTAGATATTTTATCTAATTGATTCCAAAAATAACCAATGGGAAAAAAATGAAAAAAAAAATTGCTAAACCTGTCATTTGATCAGAGGATGATTAACATCAAGTATTAAAATATTCAACTGGGCAACCATATTCAAGAATGTCATAAACTGGGTTTATTTTTTTTCTAAATTCAGTCCAGTAAAGTTTTTCAATCCTCATTAGCCTTAATGATGAAATTTTGTCAGAATGAGGGAGAACATCTTACAAGGATATTCTTAGCCTACTAGATCCATTGAAATGAAAGTTTTCAAAGAATTTTCGTAGAGTAGATAAGACATTGAAAAAATGAAAGAAATTATATATTTTTGTTTGCTTAGTGGTTGCCATCATATAAACATAGAATTCATAAATCGAAAAGCAACTTTCTGGTCTTTTTAGTCCAAACTGACCACATATTCAATGTAAATTGTAGCAATCAAATTAACTAATGGTGACAGAGATATAATTCATGACAGTCCTGAAAAATGTTTTTTTAGGAGAGTGTGGTGCAGGGAAAAGTATGGCCTTTGATTCTGGGTCTATCATTTCTGTATAACCATTCTTTGTAGATAAATTTTTATTCACTCATTCTTGCTCTACTAAAATTATAAAAATAATACTTGACTGTTATGAAAAAAATTAGAATACACAAAAAATAAAGAGAAATTAAAATTTCGTATTGACATGTATCACTGTTAACAGTTTAATATATTTCCATCCATTGATTCTATCTATGCAACAACCATCTGAAGTGGATGGTGTGAGTATTAAATGAAATTAAATTTGGAAATTACCAACATGGTCAGTGATAAAAATGTCAATTCTCCAGAATTAAAATTACCACCATTGGAATTCTTAGGAAATGAGGGATACAGATAACTATATTAGTTACTCTCTAGTCTCCAGGTCACATTAGAACAACTGGTCAATAATTAGAAAAAACTTTCAATTTATAAGACTAATTATTATCTGCTTCTTTAAATGATTAGAATATAATAAGAATAATCTCAAATATTATTAGCCTGATCTCTCACTTTCCACTAGAAATATCTGGAAGTAAAAACAGAGGGGCTTTTGAAAATTGAATATATAAATTTATAATGATATAGATAAAAGTCAAAAATCCACTTATAGTATTTAATTTCTTAATTGGATTATAGCTAAAAAGTTAAAAATTATATCAATACATATATCAGTTGAGAAATAATTGCTTTCTTTGCCCTCAAATTTCATTAAAAATTTTGTTCAGGGCCAGCCCCATGGCTTAGCGGTTAAGTGTACTCGCTCTGCTACTGGCTGCCCGGTTCGGATCCCGGGCACACACCGACGCATAGCTTCTCCACCCATGCTGAGGCCGCGTCCCACATGCAGCAACTAGAAGGATGTGCAACTACGACATACAACTATCTACTGGGGCTTTGGGGGAAAAAAAAAGGAGGAGGATTGGCAATAGATGTTAGCTCAGAGCCAGTCTTCCTCAGTGAAAAGAGGAGGATTAGCATGGATGTTAGCTCAGGGCTGATCTTCCTCACACAAAATAAATAAATAAAACTAAAAAAAAAAAAAAAAAAATTTGTTCAGACTCTTCACCTGCATCGGAAACATCTATCTTAGAGCAACATTCTAGGTCATCTCAGGGTCTGAGTGTCTGTTCTGGGATCCCCATAGGATGATGTCACTGGATATTTTATCTAAAGAGACAATTATCCATTTGTAAAATAAAAGGAAAGCATTTTTTTTCATTTATTCTGTTATTCTATAAATGTGCAACATAAGCTAAACTGTAGAGCTTTATTCCCAAGTAATATTTACCAAATCCATGTTAAATTTCTTTATTTTCTTTCACAAGTGCTAGCTCCAAAACTAGCATTAATTGAGTTCATTTCAGGTGAGATCTTGTCCAAGTAGTACTTTATGATCACATCAAAGTATTAGAAGAGCATCTTTCAATATGAAAGGTTGCACGAGGACTGAAACATAAGGCGACCCCTATTTTGTGAGAGATAATCTTGAGAAAGAAAGGTTCTGGCACTTTGTCTGTTTGAATTCTGCATGTTTGGTGTCTATACCACAGAGCTAGGATTTGCGAAGATATTCTCCCACCTCTCATGTCATATTCAAGTTAGACCTCACTAAACTATCAATCGCCAGGGCAGAAAAAGAAACAAGCTATAATGCACAAATTATTTGTCATTTATTTCAACTGCCTTTTCCAAAATCTATTTGATAAGACCTAAAATCAAATACACAAGCACAGGCATACCCCATTTTATTGTGCTCTGCCTAACTGCACTTTGCAGATATTGCATTTTTTAAAAACCGAAAGTTTGCGGCAAACCTGGGTCAAGCAAGTCTATTGGCACAATTTTTCCAATAGCATTTGATCACTTTGTTTCTCTGTGTCACATTTTGGTAATTCTTGCAATATTTCAAACTTTTTCATTATTATTATATTTGTTATGGTCATCTGTGATCAGTGATCTTTGATAATCCTGTTGTAATTGTTTTGAGTTGCCATGAACCGTGCCCATATAAGATGATGAACATAACAATAAATGTTGTGTGTGTTCTGACTGATCCACCTGCTGTGCCCCAATCTCTCTCCCTCTCCTCTGGCCTCCCTAGTCCCTGAGACACAACAATATTGATGTTAGGCCAATTAATAGTGCTACAATGACCTCTAAGTGTTCAAATGAGAGGAAGAGTTGCATGTCTCTTACTTTAAATTAAAAGCTTGAAATGAGTAAGCTTAGTGAGGAAGGTGTATTGAAAGCCGAGATAGGCTAAAAGCTAGGCCTCTTGCGCCAGTTAGCCAAGTTGTGACTGCAAAGGGAAAGTTCTTGAGGGAAATGAAAAGTGCTACTCCAGTGAACACATGAATGATAAGAAAGTAAAACAGCCTTTTTGCCGATATGGAGAAAGTTTTAGCGATCTATATAGAAGATCAAAACAGCCACAACGTTCCCTTAAGCCAAAGCCTAATCCAGATTAAGCCCCTAGCTCTCTTCAATTCTATGAAAGAGAATTGAAGTGATGAAGCCTGCAGAGGAAGAGTTTGAAACTAACAGAGGTTGGTTCATGGGGTTTAAGGAGAGTAGACGTCTCCATAACATAAAAGTACATGGTGGAGCCACAAGTGCTGATGTAGAAACAGCAGCAATTATCCCGAAGATCTAGCTAAGCTAATACGTGAAGGTGGCTACACTAAACAGCAGATTTTCAATGTAGGTGAAACAGCCTTATGTTACAAGAAGATGCCATTTAGAACTTCATAGTCAGAGAGGAGAAGTCAATACCTGGCTTCAAAGCTTCAAAGGACGGGCTGACTCTCTTGTTAGGGGCTAATGCAGCTGATGACTTTATGCTCACTTACCATTCTGAAAATTTTGGGCCCTTAAGAATTATGTTAAATCTACTCTGCCTATGCTATATAAATGAAAGAACATAACCTGGGTGACAGCACACCTGTTTACAAGATGGTTTACTGAATATTTTAAGCCCCCTATTGAGACCTACTGCTCAGAAGCAAAGATTCCTTTCAAAGTATTATTGCTCATTGATAATACATCTGGTCACCCAAGAGCTCTGATTGAGATGTACAATGAGATTCGTGTTGTTTTCATGCCAGCTAACACAACATCCATTTTTTACTCCATGGGTCAAGGACCAATTTTGACTTGTTAATAAGACTCAAGTCTTATAATTTAAGAAATACATTTCATAAGGCTATAGCTACCATAGATGGTGATTCCTCTGACTGATCTGGACAAAGTAAGTTGAAAACTTTCTAGAAAGGATTCACCATTCTAGATGCCATTAAGAGCATTTGTGATTCATTGAAAGTGGTGAAAATATCAACATTAATGGGAGTTTGGAAGAGGTTGATTCCAGCCCTCATGGATGACTTTGAGGGGTTCGAGATTTTAGTGGAGGAAATAACTGCAGACGTGGTGGAAACAGCACGAGAACTAGAATTAGAAGTGAGCCTGAAGATGTGACTGAATTGCTCTATCTCATGATAAAATTTTAACGGATGAGGGCCTCCTTCTTATGGATGAGCAAAGAAACTGGTTTCTTGAGATGGGATCTAGTTCTAGTGAAGATGCTTTGAAGATTGTTGAAATGACAACCAAGGATTTAGGATATTACATAAAATTAGTTAATGAAGCAGTGGCAGGATTAACTTCAACTTTGAAAGAAGTTCTACTGTAGGTAAAATGCTATCAAACAGCGTCATATACTAAAGAGGAATTGTGCGTGAAGAGTCAATCGATGCAGGAAACTTCATTATTGCCTTATTTTAAGAAATTGCCACAGACACCACAACCCTCAGCAATCACCACCCTGATCAATCAGGAGCCATCAACATCGAAGTAAGACTCTCCACCGGCAAAAAGATGACGACTCGCAGAAGGCTCAGATCGTTAACATTCTTAAGCAATAAAGTATTCTTTAATGAAAGTATGTACGTTGTTTTTTTAGACCTAATGTGATCACACACTTAATAGACTACAGTATAGTCTAAACATAACTTTTATATGCACTGAGAAACCAAAAATATTGTGTGACTTGCTTTACTGTGATATTTGTTTTATTGCTGTCGCCTTGAACCGAGCCTGCCATATGTCCGAGGTATGCCTGTACAGTTGCGTATGAAATACAAGTAGAAGATCAAAACCACTAAGGAAAGTAGAAGAAAAAAGGCCTATGATTAACTAGCAAGAAGCAAGCACAGGGTCAAATTTTATGCTCAAATGTAGGAGGAAAAATGTAGTGGAAGGCATACTTTTCATTAACTGATGCAATGAAACACACCAAATTTTCAAATAGGATATATTTTTCCCACTATAAAATTAGAAAAGGACTTCAATGCATGAGTCCTTTATGAGAAAAGGGAAGTAAAAGAGTGGACATTGCCTTTAACATCCATTTTAAGATGGAATAAATGGTCTTTCAGCAAACCCATTTTATCCCTCCACTGCACCAATGCTATGGGCATCATAACATTAAGTGTCCTCCACAGATGGTGACCCTCAGCAGTGTGGTCAGGCAGGTGACATTTAGTGTCTAACATGACAATAGGAGGATTTGAGGACAGGCATCCTGCCATCTCTGTAGTCATTCTGCCTTGAAGGCCCACTGCCAGGAGTTTCAAGCTGAACTTTCCTCATAAGCTGGAAAGACGTCAGTTGAGGCTGAAATTTCTGGTGAAAACCTGGAATGTAAATAGATTGTGCTGTTCATTAGGGAAAAGAGCCATTTGTTTTGGACAATATGAGTGAAGCAGTTCCATACTGTTATTAGGATTTAGCCAACGTTTCCTTAGATTTCTTAACACTGGGAATGCAGTGGATAAGACAAGACAATGATTCCCTATTAATTGTGTGTGTGAAAGGCATGTTTCTTGTTTGTGGCTTTGAGAATTCCAGGCATATTAGAGCAAAGTGGAATGCAAATGAAGGAACATGTCTTCACGCTTAATTGCCATGATCTAATTACCATCCTAAAATACTGAATTCCTATTAGTAAGGGCAAGGTTTGGTCCCATGAGATTAAAATGTCTTGTTGGAGCACACAATCGTCACAAACCAATAGTTAAGAGTAACGATAATGATAATAATGACCATAATAATGATTAAAATCTCTATTTCTATAGCATTTTTAGTCAAATCACTTTTCAGATCTTGTTTCATTTTGGTCTCACTTCAGCTCTGGTAGGGATCTTGAATTGATTTACACCAACATCATTGTTTTCAAATAAAAAAAGCATCAAAGCCTCTCCTTTACTTGATTTCTCAGCCGCAGAACTTGTTGTGAGCAAAATGCTAGGACCAGAACCCTGGTCTCTTGAGTCTCAGACCATCATAGTTCCCTAGGATCTGAAGAACTCAGAGAAGCTAAATTGGTCTAAAGTTTTTGATACAGGTTGATCACTGTGGAATTGTTATACAAAACTCCTTAGTCATGGAACAAAAGTTGTCACAGGTAGGCATCAGAAAAATGGAATTTTTCAAGGTAATGGGGGAAGGCAAGAAGCAATTAAATGTAATAACAGTTAAGAATGTTTAGGAAAAATAAGAATGGGTGTTGGTTGTAGAAATCTTAGGAGAGATTTTAAAACAAATCCTTACGAGAAAGAGCAGCATAAACAGTGCAAATATTGCAATAGGATCTTGCTTTGTGTACGTATGGATTTATCTAAAGGTCTCAAGTATAAAGTACGTAATTATCATCAAAGTGTTTGTCCCATGGCCAAAGTTTATGATTACAGGTAAGTTTCTTGAGTTGACACATTTCCTTTCTAACGGTGAGAGGGTGTTGTCAAAGAGCCTGGGCTTTGGAGTCAGGCTGACCTGGATCCACCACTTATGTTCTGCCTATGTGCACTTGGGTGAGTATTCTCTGGCCTCAGTTTCCTAATCCATAAAATGGGATTACAGTATGTATCCAGCAGGAATTGTATGAGAATTGAATGAAATAGTGGAATAAAGTACTTGGCACATTGTGTAACACATAATAGGTTTTAGATACATGTTCCCCCAATTCAAATGTGAAGGGACAATTGTATGCAGTATGGAGAGTTGTTTGCATCCTGTAACATTGACACAGCAGCAACTCTCCAGAGGATTCAGCTGTACCTCTAACTGCCCCAATGGAAAGTTATCTTACTGTCCACTCACACACAAAAAATAAATTTAGAGGTATTTGTTTCTCTGTAGCAGACTTTTCCCTCCCTTGGCAACAAAAATGAGATTAAAATGTGTTTGGTTTTTGTGTTATTGTGGTTCAATGTGCTTTAAATCTTAATCCTTTATTTTAATTGATATTATCTCTATCACCAACATTTATTGGCTGTAAAAGTTGTTATAGCCAACAACTTTGGGCTTCATGCTCATATTTATCAGAAAAAAGTTTAAATTCATACAGAAAATGGTCAAGATGTAAAATCAATTATAGGAGAAATTTGTCATAAATTTGAAATACATAGTTAAATATGAAATAGCTATAAGTATTTATTTGATAAAAGAAGAAATTAGAGAAGACAAATCAATATCAATATGTAGATTTGAGATATTATACTTTCAATGAAAAATGTAGTTGACATTTGGTAAATTTATGCAGAATTCATACTATTACATCTTAATAAAATATAAACAACTCAGGCGATTTCACTCAAATGTGCTATTTGATTATGCAGATGAATGTATATAAATGAATTAGAAAGCTTTATTTATTTTTTAACCTGATTTCCATTCTGTGCATTGTGAAAATGATTTTGACCATAAGAAATACTGTTAATAAGTTTTAAAAAGAATGTTTAAAGAAAAAACATGCAATATAATTATTTAAAATATAGGCAGTAACCATATATACACAAGTACACTGACTAATGCTCAGTTAACTATCACGTTGAGAAAGTTATGGAAATTCAAGCTTCATTTTATACTGAAAAGAATGAAACTTAAAGAATCTAGGTAAGGAAAGAATAGTGTGTTTTCATACAGAAATTTTTCAATTCATCATTTGATTTTCACTTTCATTAGTATAACCAATCAGAAGTATTCCTATGAAGAAACAGAAGTGCCTAAGATGAGAATTATATGCTCTAATATATTGACTAATGACTAAAATTATGTAAATATAATGTGTGATTAAAAAATTAATCTTGTTTTATTTAACATGCTTTTTAAATTACAAAGTATAAGCTTGGAGAAATATAGATTATATTCTATAGATTATTTCTATAAAATAATCATTTTATAGAAATAATATAACTATTTCTATAAAATAAT
The DNA here is from genome assembly GCF_057802395.1 of Ceratotherium simum simum. Lineage (NCBI taxonomy): Eukaryota > Metazoa > Chordata > Mammalia > Perissodactyla > Rhinocerotidae > Ceratotherium > Ceratotherium simum. The sequence continues at coordinate 16,222,392 of NC_141900.1, forward strand.
CTATAAAATATCATTTACACTAAAAGCAAGATATTTAAAATTAAAATAAGCACATTATGTTCTAATTATATTTATAGCATGAGTAAAAGACTCATCATTGATTACTTACTGATTTCGTATAAAAATCAGGAGCTTTGCTATACAGGCAGCACTTGTGGAGAATTTTTCTTCTTTTCCTCTCAAATAAGAAATCTAATTCTTCCTTCCTTAAGAAATTACCCATTGAATAATTTAACTCCAAACTAGCCCAAAGAGAATAGTAGTAAAGCATTTGTGTGTCAATTGGAAATCAAATTGGAAAGAGTTTTTAATATATATAATTCCCAACATTAGATTAACACTAAATGTATAATCAACTAACATTCCAGCATTCAGGTGACATGCCTTTGTAAATTGTGATGTTTTGTTATATATTCTGACATTATGTCTGCAAGTGACTCTGGAACTGTGACATTTAACATTACCCCAATTATATATATACTTTATTCAGCAGGTGAAACAAGGAAAATAGTGGAGCTCTAAAACAGCTGAGCAGCCTTATAGGGTAGCTACAAATTTTGGGGGAGACATTGAGAGTCAAAATACGGTGCATTCTCAGTCATGCTTAAACTTCAAATGAAATTTCAAAATAAAATGGGCTTTTGGTGAACATTTTCTACAGTGAAAGAAAATTCTGATAAGTGCATTTACTTGATAAGTTTAATAGAATAGCATTTCTGAAAATAATCAATAAATTTTTTAACAGAATTTTTTGGAAATATTGCTATTTTCCTTCAAAATTCAAGGCATTGTAAATAATTTGGAGGTGCAGCTTTAATACTGGCCTACTCAAAATCCTAGTGTGGTTCAGATGTGAAGCTGAGATATTATATAAAATTACATATCAAGTAGGAGAACTCAATTATCTCAGAACTGGGCATGGGATCACTTTTGAAGCTAAAAGATCAACTTGATTGTCAAGTACGTGTAGAAATGTTATAGACCAAACCAGACTTGGCTGGTTTGATAGATAGATAGCAGAAATTCTATACTGCTATCCAACATCGATGACAGCTGTAAGGCCTAGTGTGGCGACGACCGGTCTGCAACTCCAGATGGTCAGCATTCCTGACCCCTTCCTCCATAGCCCACTGGCCCTATATAACTACTTCAAGATTCTGTACCCTCAAGTTGGTTTTTTGGACACTAGTCTGCCATTTTCCGATCAGCTAGCTCATTGTCTAATAAAGTCTTTTCTCTACCACTGTCTTGTCTACCATCTAATTGGTTTTGTCTTGTGGGGAGCAGATCGAGCCCTTTGTGTCATAACAGAAAGGGATTCCAATTAACCGATGACTAAGTATTCTTTTAAAAAAAAATGAAAAACTTCCTCCTGATATTTATCTAGCAAATAAGACAAATATGGTGCATTCCAAAAACAGTTAAATGAAGAGTGAGGTTTCACAGAGTTGCAGAACATAAGAATGTGTTATTTGGCAAAGGATAGCTTAAGTTACACAATTCATGGGATGGGAAAAGAAAGTGCTTTAGAAGGGACCAAGCATTCTCATGTGTAGAGAGATCATTAAAGTTACCTGGTCTCCTCCCCGATCCCTGCCATCTACGCACCTACATTGAAAACACGCTCCACTATGATAGAACAAAAGAGATAAGAAAATAAATGTGTTCACGAATGTTAGATGCCTTGAAATGGGGCAGTTAAAAGCCACACTCCATCTTAGCATGTGGAGAACAAACAAAGGCCAAGTTTCAATCCAGGCTCCGCCACTTGTTCCATTGGGAATACTCTGCCGTATTGTCAAGTATTAATGAAAAACAAATATAAATCGTTTGTAAATCTTGTTCCATTTATTTGTAGAATAAATGTCCCTCCATTTTCCCATAGAATTAAAATAGTATAGGCTTCAGAACATGAAAAAGAAAAATAAAAGTCAAATTTTACTTAACTTTTCTCAGCCTGAGTTTCATACTCCAAAATATTAAGGTCGCAATGATGTTTTTTAGAGTGGTCATGTGGGTTAAATGAAACAACATACACGAAAGCACCTAGCACTTAGCACACAAGAAATGCTCAAAAAGACATTCCACTTTTGATGGTCTTACTTGATCAGGAAATAAGAGCAAATATATGTCTTTCAGGAATGTTCTACTCAGCAAGCAGAGTCACTCGCACTTCCATCTTGCTATACACAAAGTATAACCCAAAAAGTGTTATTAGGTGACAAAATGGTGTTCATTTGAGGAAGCCACAAGGCAGCTCAACAAAAAAATTAGAAAATTTGACTGCTGTAGTTTTATTATGGTCTTAGATTTTCCAGGTTTGTATTCTACATACCACTGTAAGGTAAAATTTCATAAGTAGAGATTGGGTGAGGCAAATGTGTATACAATATACCCATTCTAAAAAATGAATTTATTTCTTGCCATTGATAAATGCAACTCAACAAACATTTACTGCAGAACTAACCTGTGCCAGGCCTGGAAGGGATGTGTGGATGAGCACGCTGGGATGAATTATTGTCCCAAGGAGGATGCACTATTGTAAGAGAATGCATTCTTTTCCTAATCACTCAGGGTCACTCGTGAATCAAGCATGATGTCCCAAAGGAGTCCCTTTGATGCAGATGCTGCACATATTTAGACAGTGTGGGCAGAGTGCTGAAGGAGCCTTGGCCCTGGCAGCAGTCCGGTAACCCTCTAGACTCCGGACTTAAAGTCCTGAGTATGCCCACAACAGACCAAAGACTCCAGAGCGCCCGCAAGAAGGAATCAGATTGTACATTTCCCTGTGGTTAATAAGCCCTTCTGAAGCAGTGGGGAACAAGGACAGAAGAAAATGTGTGAAGGCCTTTGCTGTGCACCAGTTCCAATTTCTGAAGTCAGTCTTTATCTTCCGGGATCCTTAGTTTCTTCAGTGATCAAATTAGGTTCCAACACTTGCTTTGGCTTTCTCCTGGGGCGGTGATGGAGAACAAATGAAATAATGTCAGTGAAAACACTTGCTTTTGAGAACATAACATGGATATATTTATTTATGTATTTATTGTATTTTTTAACACCTTTTCCTAAAACTAACCAACAAAATATTAAGAAAAAAGCACTAATTTACTATTTCTACAGCTAAGAAACAGAGGGGAAGCAAATATGTACAGCACTAGGTTAACATTACTACCGGGCTGAAGTGTCCTGTTAGGTTTTGATTTGTCTTGTGATCAGGGAAAAATAAGAAGTATAGTGAGTTCCATGGTGATGATTATCGCAGAGAAGATCCAGTTCATGCGTTTTACTTGACCCTTAATTTCTGAAACAAATGTCTTCCGTGGGCTTCTCAGGGCAACAAAGCTAATGAGGATGTTTCTGTTAAAGTCATTCTACAGCAAATTTTGAATGCTGTGTGGTGGAAGTTTTTTGTTTTAGATAAAAGCTAAGAATATGATATGGACACAAAAATCAATAAAGTGCTTTTGAAGAGAAAAAACTAATCTGGTCAAAGTTGTTGACCCACCTTGGTTGAGAAAGAGAACTTAGGATACACACACAGGTTTTATGATGAAAAATTATTACTTTATTGTTTTTACCTCAATCAATGCATGGTAATAAGAGATTTTGATTTATCTTTTAATGAATAAATCACTGTTAAAAAAAGAAAAAGCCTTTTAAGACACCTTAAAGTCAGTTCTTGAAGATATTTTAACATCTAAACACGTTTATGCTAACATTTTCATTTTTTGGAATTTATTCCAAAGCCTACATCTCAAATCCATTTTTATAGCCACCAAAAAAAGATCTGTTTGAGTACATAAAGTTGCTTACCAAAACCACATCCACATGGACAAGATCACATCTAGAAGAAAAAGGATAAACCAAAACAATCATGTTGACTTTGTTTTCCTCCATCCAACAGTCAATTATCTTTAAAATATTTTTATCTTCATATGTTTGCCTTCTTTTTTTTTTACATTATAGATAAGTCTCACCTCAGGTTATAAATATTCACAGAAGTATAAATATGACTTGGCCTATCTTTCTATCTTTGGAAAGACTTGCATTGAAATGCTGAACTCCTGTAATAAAAAGTCATTTGCTAAGAATATTTAACATGTGGAAGAGAAGATGTTTTTAGTGTCCACAATTTCTCTATAGACTCTTTTCTATTTTATGGATTATTTTTACAAAGCACTTTCCACATGCTCTATCTCACTGAATCCCCCACAGCGATCCTTTGAACGCTGGCTCTGCAGTCACTGGAATGACTCTCGGCAAGCTTCTTATATTCCCAACCTTATTTCCTCATTTGTAACGCTGAGTCCTTCAAACTACAACTCACTTCAGTGTGATTGGAGCATTAAAGGAGCTAATGCACGTGAAGCATTTAACACAGTGCCAGGCACAGTAATAATCTCTCAATAGCTTTTAGCTTGTATTCATATTGCTGTCATGTCTGCAAACACCACAGCTCCAGAAAATCATGTGCAGGAGTTGGGGTTATTGGGATATGCATGCTTTGGAAGGGTTTGCCTGATTCCTCTGTTCTCATGGGAAATTAGCCTAAACCAGACTCCTTCAAACGTGAGATTCTGTTGTGGATTCTAAGATTTGATGAATTGATTTTGGTAGCAACTCTTTATGTTGGCAGCGTGTGCTGAAGACTGCAGAGTAGCCACATTTTCTGTTTACTTTTCCACTAGACAAGTATTTCTCCAGCACCTCCTTTGTGGCAGGCACTATGCTCTGAGGTGTGACTACAGAAGGAAAAAAAGATAGTCTTGGGTATTACTCTCCAGTTGTGATAAAGAAGAAAAAGTGTATTCTACATGAAGGTCAGCATCTTCATTTGCAGAAACACAATATATGAATTAGATCTACTGGATTAGGTAGAATCAGATGAACTATTCCTGGAATCATATGGCTCATATTTTTAACGGTGGTCTCTCTGTCAGCAGATTGTGTGTGTGTATGTATGTATACACACATACACATATAAACATATAAGCACACTGTTGAATAATGGGCATGAATAGTTTGGATTAACCACTCTGTTCCATTTTATATAATGCCCTCTTTACTAAAACCTCCCACCCATCCCACTGTGAACACCACCAAATTTCCATGGATTATACCCTTCGAGGGACTCTCATTGCATGTGTAATGTGTAATGGCTCAGTTGATTGTAAATCAGAATTCAACTTTATATTTGTGCTTAGCCTTTCAATGTCTGGGTGTTTATTGCACTTGGAGATTCAGAATTACAGAGTACCTAAGAATGTGTTCTTTAAAGTCATGGTGCTGGGATTCTGGTACTTACTAAATGCATGACGTCAGGCAAATTACTTATCTCTCTGTTCTCAGTTTATCTGAAAAATCTGAATGAAAATAATAATCTCATAGGTTATTGTAAAAATTAAGTAACAAAGCTTTGCATGCAATGCTCTCAGACAAAGTGTTTGGCATTTGGTTAGCAGTTAATGAATATTAGCTATTATTATTTCTTAGAGACATGGTGGGAGTGAAGAAACACTAAAAGCTATTTATCTCAAATACTTTTTTCCCGTTCTACTTATTCATTAAAGACTCAACTTTACTTTTCATATTTTGGAATGTTGTAAGTGAATTTAGCGGAGGTCATTGATTGACACGTCCTGTAAACTGGACTCTTGTTGTCTTGTTGTTGTCTGTGGTGATGGTGGTCGGGGTAGATGTTTACTTTCGGGTTTTGGTGGTATGGGGGTGTCACTGCAATGTAGGTCATCAAAAATAGATAACTGTGACCACTGTCCCATTAATATGTCCCATCCTTTCTGAAGAACAGTCAAAACCAATCAAATGACTTTATTAGACACCCTTCACCTGCAGCTCACCAGGTGAGCTGCCTGTTACACTTACCTCCTCCTCATCCTCAAGAGCGTGGTCTAATTTGCCATCATCGCCTTCTGTCTGTTTAGGAGAACAGCAGTCTGCGACAATGGAAAGAGTTCGTAACAGATGGTGGCACAAAGAAGTCAACTTTTCTTCATCATTTATTGTCCTAAAAGTGTCTCCTGAGGATCTAGCTGGGCTTTCTCTCTGAGTTTGGGTTATTTCAGTTCATATGTGTACTTTTCTATGATGGCATTTTTGTATAATTGTTTTTTAAACCACTGGGCAAACAGAAAATTTTACTCTGTAACAAGAATAACTTCTGCCAGTACTCAGGAGCAGGGCCAAGGGGTAGTCCTTTAGCATCACTCTCTCCATGATCTCCATCAGCTGTGCCAGCAACCCAAATAATCATGCCTTCTGAGTCCAGACAGCATGCAGCTTCCAGTCATGTCCCTTAGGGCCGTTTCACCAGATGACTGCCTTGAAGCCTTCCATTTTACACACCCTGAAGCCGCCATCATTGTTACTTGAATTCTGTATATCGTTTTTCACAGTAGGCACAATAAAAAAAAATCAAAATCTACATTTGCCTATGTGTAATTTACTTTGATGAAATCTAACTGAAAGTCCAAGGTAAGAAACAGCATGACACCTGAGCTATCAAATCTAGCATTGGTTGTAATAATGGTCAATACTACAGTTTTAATTCTTTTCCTGAGATAGTGATCATGATGCTTTCTTTGGGGAACTGTCTCCAAGAGGAGCCACAGTCAAATGAAGGCACCAAGTTTCTCTCTTTCAAAGGTCACCAGCTTCACACTCATTTGGTTTGGGACATTCTGATGGTGTCAGTATAACATCTAGCATGACTTGCACCGTGTGTGCTCAGCTCTACACTAGTGTTTCACAAACATAGTGTTTCCTGGTGCTCACAATAACCCCATGAAACCTGCACTAACACCAAGAGGCATTAGAATGGAGGGGTTAAGCCCCTGGACTCTGAACCCCATGTGCTTGGATTTGAATCCTAGATCTGGTGTTAAGATCTGTGTGACCTCAGGCAAGCTATTTGAACTCTCTGTGCCATAACTTCCTCATCTGCAAAATGGAGTTACAGCACCCTGTCTCCTGGAGTTGTGTGGATTAGATGAGGTAATAATGCCTGGCACTTGCAAGTCCTCAACAGCATTAGCATCCACTGTTGGCAGGTCTACTTTTCAATAGTAGATGCTATGTGACACAAAAGCACTGACAATCATCTCTAACCTTATTTCCCCACAGAGAGATTAGATGTGGATGGAATAGGGACTCAGTGAGTTTCTACTATGCACCAGGCGATCCTCATAATCCTTGAAGACCCGTCTGAGGTAGGTACAATTATAGTCCACAGTGTATAGATTTGGAGAGATTAAGTTCTCTGCTGAAGGTCACTATTTTGTAAGTAATAGACATTTAAAGCCAGATGTCTCTGAGCTCAGAGCCGGTATCTTGTTATTCAATATCATGTGGCCTTCCCTTCCCCCACTTTCTTTTTTTTTTATTTAATTTTTTGTTTATTGCAGTAACATTGGTTTATAACATTGTATAAATTTCAGGTGTACATCATTATGCTTCTATTTCTGCATAGATTACATCATGTTCACCACCCAAATACTAATTAAAACCCATCACTACACACAAGTGCCGAATTATCCCTTTCACCCTCCTCCCTTCCCCCTTCCCCTCTGGTAACGACCAATTCAATCTCTGTCTCTATGTGTTTGTTTGTTGTTGTTATTATCTACTACTTAATGAAGGAAATCATACGGTATTTGACCTTCTCCCTCTGATTTATTTCACTTTGCATAATACCCTCAATGTCCATCCATGTTGTCACAAATGGCTGGATTTCATCGTTTCTTACGGATGAGTAGTATTGCATTGTGTATGTATACCACATCTTCTTGATCCATTCTTCCCTTGATGGGCACTTAGGTTGCTTCCAAGTCTTGGCTATTGTGAATAATGCTGCAATGAACACAGGGGTGCATGTATCTTTATGCATTGATGTTTTCAAGTTCTTTGGATAAATACCCAGCAGTGGAATAGCTGGATCATATGGTAGTTCTATCCTTGATTTTTTGAGGAATCTCCATACTGTTTTCCATAGTGGCTGCACCAGTTTGCACTCCCACCAGCAGTGTATGAGAGTTCCCTTCTCTCCACATCCTTTCCAACACATGTTGTTTCCTGTCTTGTTAATTATAGCCATTCTGACAGGCATGAGGTGATATCTCATTGTAGTTTTGATTTGCATTTCCCTGATAGTTAATGATTTTGAACATCTTTTCACATGTCTGTTGGCCATCTGTATATCTTCTTTGGAGAAATGTCTGTTCAGGTCTTTTGCCCATTTTTTGATTGGGTTGTTAGTTTTTTTGCTGTTGAGATGCATCAGTTCTTTGTATATTTTGGAGATTAAGCCCTTATCAGATGTATGGTTTGCAAATATCTTCTCCCAATTGTTAGGTTGTCTTTTCGTTTTGTTGATGGTTTCCTTTGCTGTGCAGAAGATTTTTAGCTTGATGTAGTCCCATTTGTTTATATTTTCTATTGTTTCTCTTGCCTGGTCAGACATGGTGCTTGAAAATATGTTGCTAAGACCGATGTCGAAGAGCGTACTGCCTATGTTTTCTTCTAGAAGTTTCATAGTTTCAGGTCTTACATTCAAGTCTTTAATCCATTTGGAGACAAATGGTGTTGGGAAAACTGGACAGCCCCATGCAAAAAGATGAAAGTAGACCCTTACCTTACACCTAATCCATAACTCCAAATGGATTAAAGCCTTCCCCCACTTTCAACTGGGAAAAACCGAACAGAAGAAAACATGCACTGTTTCTTCACTAAATGCATCCTCTAAGGAGTCAGTGAGAATTTTCTTGAGGACTTGTGGGTGCATCTATGTTTTCTCCTCATGTATATACTCTGATATTAACATAGTTGCTCCCTTTGTTATCAACACTATGGAAGTCCTGCTTTATTCTGTGAGTGTGTGTCCCAGATTTGTAACTGCTCTTTGGGGGGCTGTTAATGAAATGGACTGAGAGTTTCGGGTAGAGCAGGCCTGTTGATGGTGCTCTCTGACTGCACCGTTCTGACACCCCAGCTCCTCCCCTAGACTGAATGGGCCTGGATGTTCTCAGACTCAACTGTGGAAGCCTCTGGTAGGTCCAGGTGCATTTCTGGGGTAGGAGGTAGGTTATACTTTCTTTTTGGTCATGCGCTTTTCCACCACAGCATGATTGTCACATGGTGTGGGGGGAGAAACACTGGCCACGGAGTCACACCTCACACTCCATAGTTAGAGCCTCAGCTCCTTGGTCTTGCTCTAAGCAGCTGTGTAATTTGTTCTGACCATGTCACTTTGTCTACGTTTACCCAGTTTTAGAAGAAAGTGTTCAAATTAGATAATTTCAGATTCTAGTGCAAATTACAAATTCAATGATTAATATCCTAGTGAAGTAATAATAGCAAATGCTGGTATAGTGCTCACTGGTACTGGTCTAAGTACATGTTAACTTATTTAAGTCTCACAAGAATCCTATGACATATGTGCAATGATCTCTGTTTTATAGATGGGGAAACAGGCAGAGAGGGAATAAAGAAAGTCCCCACAGTTAGAATGCTGATAAGAAACAGAGCTGGGATTTGAACCCAAGCAGCCTGGCTGCAGGAGCTCTGCTCTTAACTTCTACATAATTTGCTACTAGAGTAGAAACAGGTTACTTTAGTTTCAATTAAAACAGGAAAATTTCTCTCCTTATTGGGCTAAGAGCTGGTGAAGAGCACTTTACCTGTCCACACCTCCTCTCCTTGCTCCTATGCCATTCGTACAATTCGAGGGTCTTAGGCCAACCCCCCACACAATTATTTCAAGCTGGGAAAACTTTTATAGGCTGACCGTTCACGAACCAATAGGACTTCTGTGATTCAAGTCCACGGCACTTGGTTGGATAAAATGAAACCAGAATAACAAGTTGCATCCACAGGTATGCAATGGAAAACCTAGGCAAAGATTTACATAATTCCCCATAAAAACACTAGTGTGTCAATAGTCTTTATAAACCTAGAGTGTCCACACACTTCTCAACTATAACAAAGGGAAACCTCAAGGCAACAATTTTCAGAATTTCCCGATTCTGAATTATTTCTACTCTTTTGGAATTCTTTTCCTCAGAGATGCATTTTTTGAAGGATTTCTGTCAATCAAGCAGGTCACAATTAAGTAATATTTGAATTTCCTCTTTATGTTAATCCAAGTCCCATATAACTGGCAATTAGAAAATCCGAGTATTAAAAGAGAAGCAGAGATACTACACCAACATGATACAGTTCACACAAAAGGCTAGAAACTCAACATTTTCGTTAGCCATGAAATCTTATCTGGGTGAATGTATGGTCTCTGTCATGTTCTATTATTCTACTTTTTGCTTGTTTGCTGTCTTTTCTTTGTTTGAATAACAGCAGGTAACTACCTTTAGTGAGTATCAGGAATTCTGCTAGGCAGTTTGTGTGCTCTATGTCTAATACTCTCACTGTACCACACGTGGGTATCACCCTCATCTCACTAATGAGAAGACTAGGTCCCAGAGAGGCTAAGAAATATGCCTGAGCTTAAACACTGAGTAGTGCCCAAGTCCACATGACTCTGGGTCTGCCTGACTGAAGCCCTGCTGCTCTATCCATTATATCAGTGGCTGTCCCCTTGGGGGCCTTTAAAAACCACTGAGGCCCAGACTTCATCACCGGCCAGGCATCGGACTTTAAAAAACCTCCTTCAGTAATTCTAATGTGCTTGGGGTGGAGGCCAGCAAGTGACTGAAAGAGCTCCTGGGCTCCAGTGCTGCTGTCCCAGATCACACGCAGTGAGGAGCCATCACAGAGCCCGTCACACACGTGAGAACCTGCTGCAACCCGGAGAGTGTTCTCACCACTCCACCCATCCATCTCCTGAGAAAACAAAAGGAATGTACCAAGATTTATGTGCAAGGATGTTCATTCGCTGTAGCACCATTTATAGCAGCACCAAATTAACCAAAATATCCAATAAGAAACTGAAAGATAAACTAAAGGATGTCATATGACTGCATAATATACAGCTTCAAAAAGTGTAGATCGTTTAAAGAAATGTAAAATTAATTGAAAGTGTTGTTGAAAAAATAAGATGCATAGCATGACCCTATAAAAATTGTTAGATAATACCTTCACGTGCTTCAAAAATCAAAAGAGTCTAAAAAAGTGCATTAGGAGATATTGCTTCAGCCACTGTCTCTCCCTCCCCACTTCTTACAGGTCATACTTTCGTTTCTTGTGCATTTCGTTTCAGTTTTTATTTATGCAAATATGAAGGTACATATGTAAATATACATGCCTGTATATGTATTCTCGTTTCCTCCCTTCTTACACAGAGGTAGTAAACTATATACATTATTCTGCACTTCTCTTTTCCCTTAAACGTTCTAGAGCTATCTATGTCAAGATAGAGTGATACATAGATGGCTGCATGGTATTTCACTGGCGAACATGCAACACTTTATAAAATCAATTCCCTGTGATAGACGGTTGGCTCATTTCCAATCTTTTGCTCTTATTAAAAATGCTGAAACTATTATAAGGTTTTCTGTCATTTTGAATGTGTGTGGGTCATTTTGATAGGTGTTGCCAACTCACCCACGACAGTGAGAGCACCATTTTGTTCTTTTTCCACAGTGTCTGTGAATGCCAGGAGTGTGCCTCAGGACTTTCTAATCTAACAGGTGAAAATAGTCTCTCATCGTGGTTTTAATTTGCTTTCTCTTACTATGAGTGAGGATAAGCATCTTCTCATATATTAAAAGTCTATATTTCTTTTCCTGTGAAATATTTGTTCACATCCTTTGACCATTTTTTTCTATTGAGTAATAATACCAACAGGTATGATACACATTTATATGTGTCTCTATATTTCTATAGGCATAGGAGTAAAACAACATGTCCATTGTATGGTAGAGGGTGAAAGAATAAGAGGTTGTACATTTTTCTATTTTCTCTAAAGTATTGTTTTAAAATAAAAACTTTAATTCATTAAAATTAAAACAATGTCTCCTTTAAAAATTGGCAAAATTTTTGGCTGGTTTCTTTACAATCAGCTTCAGTTTTTGTGAAACACGTTCTTTTGGAAACCAAGTAGAGGTTCCCATTTGGAAAAAAAATAAGACCCACCAGATACAAGAAAGGTGAAACTTAATTTAGATCTGCTCCCTGATTCTTATGAATTTGATCAGATTCTCTAGGCCAAGTACCTGGGCCCCTACTTAGAGACTAGGAACTATTTCAGGATTGGGAAAGAGTAGAAGCAAAGAGGGGAAACTTGCAAATCTTTGAAAGCTTTGTGCAGCTGACTTCACTGCCGGGCACTACTAGGCAGCGACTCCTGTGGCTTCAAACTTCTTGGCAACTTCTTTCCGCACTGGGCTTGGGCTGCCCTGAACTAGGCAGTACAGGGAGGGAGAGCACAGCTGGTGGTAGAGGAGACAGCCTGGGTGGCGGGAGGGGGCTGGTGTGGCTCATGGTGTGTTATTTTCTCAGGCTTCTTTTGTTTACATGCTCTGTCAAATGAGATTGATTCTAGGAAAATGCTCAAACTCAAACCAACCCCTACTGGATGGGGTTCAGCAAGCAGTGGCTAGGGTGGTGTAAGAAAAATTAAGGACTATTAAACCATAACGAACTTTGTTTACTCTCAAAAGACCACAGCTAATGGGGGGAAAATGACCCTCAGCACACGCATGTGATTGCTGTCAAACATACTCTTAGGCTGTGGGCAGGGGTTCCTTGCTTTTTATACACAAAGTTTACCCCAGTTAGCTACCACGTGCATGGGAATCTTATGCCCAGGACTGTTCAGATGCTGCATCTCAGTCCACTCTCCTGACCCTGTTCTGAAGGAAAGAGCAGACAGGGCATCCTGGAGCACTGAGATAATCCTGACAGTCCACCAAGTACCTGTGCTCCTCCATGGTGTTTGATTTACTGAGGCTGATATCTTTTGGTTTCATTTTCTCAGTGTGGACAGGGTGACACAGATCTGTGCCCATGAACCCGGTAGCGTGGATGGACTGTAGATGGGGGTAACAGTGATGTGCTTTTTCCCTCCCAAGAACACAGAGATACAGAGGCCCTGAGTTCAGCTGTGTAATTGAATGTCATATACTGAATCATATAAGTCCCTCTAATGAGTCAGAGTCAACTTGAGCAAGGCTTAATAGACGATGTCAACATCGGATAAAAGTGTGATTAGGCTCAATAAGAAGAGGTCTGTTCAGTAATGTGAGCATAAGAGCAAATATTCCTACCCCCACCCACGCAAGCGTGGTACAGAGTGGGTGCCCAGGCCCGCAGACTCAATCTGTCCAGTCCCAAGGGGAAGTAGAGCTCTATTGTTGAGAGCAACGCTTTAGGCTTTCACAGTCTGACCTCACGGCACATTCAGATGATACACTTCATTCTTCTTGGTCTGTGCTCTAATAGCCAACTTCTGAGTGAGCTTTGGCTTCTGATGAAGATTGCCTGCATCTGTAGGCTGAGTCCAGCATGTCTGGATGAGAGCTCTGTCTGAGCTTAATTTAATACACTGACATCTGGCTTAGGCATCAACTGTGGGCTTGGTGTATATGCGACTCTACTCAGGAGACAGGACGTTGTCACTGTGATAAGACCATTGAGTTCCTGAGGTTTTAGTCCCAAGGCAGACCCTGGAGCTGTTCCTCATCACTTTCTCCTCGGTATGAAGACTCCTTAGGACCCAACCTCTGACCTAGGCTTCTGGTTGCATTAGTCATGTGGCCCATTCTTAGAACATGCACACATGGAGTTAATTAGATCTGCAAAAATGGCCAGTTTCCACCCAAACCAGCACCATTCCCACTACTCACGATTGAGTATTTCTTGAATGACTCAATGGATGATGAAAGAAAACTAATGGACCTGCTGCCTTCTTATGAAGTGTTGAGGTGAATATTCATGTTTAAAAAAATAGTTCACCATATGATTTAGTTCATTTTAACTCAAATTAACTAAACATAAAAGGAAAATGATGGCAATGATTTCATACTGTATGTTCAAAATAGGAGTACTCAGACTATTTCAGAACCATACTTTTAAGAGAAAGATACTATTTCGTGATAAAAGTAATAGAAAACGTCTGGTGACCTTTTATACGTATTCACAATCCTTCCCTGTCCCGCTCTCGTAATTTAAACACTTTCAGCCAAATACATAATGCAAAACAAGGAAAACAAAACTAATCATTTTGGTATGTTGGATTTTATTACTTTTTAAAATTGTACAAAGAGAGCATGTGCATGAGTTAAAAAACACAAGGGAAATGTAAGGTGTTAAAAAAGAAATCCAAAAGAAACCTGAGACATGAAACAAAAAGATTCTTTTCTGCAAATCAAAATAAAAAGATATTTTGCTTAATAAAACAGTTATACCAATATATTAAGAAATCTTTTGATCAGGATTATAGCACAAGCCTTTCACGCAAGTATTCGTTAACAGATCAGGCTCGGTCTCATTGAATAAAAGATGGATCATTCCATTATCTTAGCAGCCACAGGCAGGCTACTAGATGTATGTGGCTGTGGTACAGAGTCTGTGAGGTGTTACAGTAAATAAATTCTTTATTAGCCGTTCAGTGAATTCAGCAGTGGATGTCACCATTTCAACCTTCAGTAGGGAGACCCCATCTCCTGTCCCTTTTTTCCTCCAAGTGAATTTCAGTCAGGGTTTTTCACACTAGAAAAGAGAGAACACAAAACTATTTGAGATGTAGTGTAAAGGCAAAATGCTCCATTTGCCTTATGTCTTTATAACAATGTCTGTGCACTGCAGATGAGCTGTGTTACAGACACTTACGGGACCATGGCTGTGGCCACACAAGAATTTATTTAAGGCATTTAGAAAAGGGTCTACTATTCATGTGCCCACATTTTTGCCTTATATTAAACCACCGTTTTGGAAAAAAGGGGCCCAAGCATGTTGGGTGCTCCTGAGGCCGGCACAGGGCCTCCAGTCACCACGACTCTGGCCGCCTCTGCTTCCCAAAGACTCCGGATCCATCCACTACTTTTCCGTTCTCCGATTAAATAACTACGCAGAGTTGCTGCTGTTACAATTAACTTCATGTTTATTTGCTTGTATTTCTGAGGATGAAATATTTCCTTTGCTGATCTGAAGGGATTTAACAACGTGCCCACCTTGAGGCTCATCAAGAGCTGCTGCTCCGACTGGATCACATCCTTCATCTCGGAAGCTCCAGAACACTGGAGAGACATTCCAGTGCAGGGCTGGAGTGGACGCTGGAACCAGACTGGGGGGCCTGAGTCCCGGCTCTGCCACTTGCTCCCTGTGTGACCTGGGACAAGTTACTCACCCTCTCTGGTCTCACTGGCCTCAGGTGTAAATGGAGACAATAACAGGACCACATCTCACAGGACTGTGGCCCACACAGCACACGTAAGTTAGGGTTTGTAAATAAACAATGTCTGACACAGAGGCATTTTGGCTAAGTCAGCAATAATGACCTCATGCTCATTCTTTAGAAGTTGGGGACTCTGAGGTATATTTCATACTTGACAAATTTATACCTATGTAGAAAATGTTGACAAATGTGACATTAACGAAATATGACTCATAAATTCATACAAATAGGCCAAATCTGGTTATACACTCACACTCATATTCTTTGAATTTTACTTGGAATCTGCTCAAAGATAATACTCCATATTTAGCTACTTTGTTGTTACAGTTTCACAAAGACTTACTGTAACAAAAGTAGCACTCATAGTTCTAGAAGTGGTTTTCCACTGTCCTGCTTTCCTTCAGCTGCTTCAGATCCTGTGTGGTAGGGCAAGGGGAAGGAGAAAAATTACCACATTCCTTTAAAGTAACAAAGATTTCTTTAAAATTAAAACACATATGCGTAACATTTTAAATGAGATATACACATGTTTAATCCTCAAGAGTTTTAGTTTAACAAAACTTTAACGTAAAATAAATTTTTACTTTATTTCTAGTAAGAGGAAATCTTTTAGACTAGGATCTATCAGTCGCACTAATCTGTCAAAATGGGTTTCACTTATGTGCGTCTAAAAACATTTCTATAGATGGAGAATTATCCCCCACTGCCCTTCCTCCTCCTCCTCTTTGCTGATGAGCTTCACGTGTTTTTCAAGTGCTAATCACTTTGAGCTTTGGTATAAATGATTTAACCTACATATTTTCAAAATTGCTGTCAGCAAATTCTTTTTTGAAAAGCAACTAAAGAACTATAAAACTGGACAAGAAGAACAAAAATAACCATCTCAGTGTCAGGAAATGACCAAAGGCATACAGCAGTCTGAGAAGTGCTTATGCTGGAAAGACTGCAGAACTCAGGCAACAAAGTGGTGTTCTTGCCTGGAGATGCTCCACTCCTCCCCCACCTCCCAACACCCAGCTCCACGGGCATGAGGGTTCTTCTTATTTAGGGCAAGCTATGCAGACAGGCAGAAAAATCACACAGCTGAAGGAGCTCATGTAATCTGGGGTGGGTGAGATGTGATGGTGAACTGACAAACTCAGTGGTGTGCAAGCAGGAAGGGCCAGAGGCTCTGCTGGTTTGTAGTTGTGGTCATGGCTGCAGCAAGCATGTGCTTGGCTGAAGCTGTGTGCACGCTTAGCGGAGACACAAAATAGCCTTAGCTGGCCAAACACTCCTGGTTGACCCTGAGGCTGTGAGCGTATGCAGAGGAGATGTGAAAGGACTCAGCAAAAATTATAAGCTGGGGAAGACTTGAAATGGCCTGAAATTTGAATGTGCTACACAGTACATACACATATCCACCTGGCAGAGGATGGGACTCTTAATCAAGGTGCTTGAGCACAATCTAGGTGAAATCGTTGGCTACCTCTATGCTATGTAGACACAGGGATGGCCCCTAGGAAGTTAGGATTAAAAATAAGCGAATTAAAAAAAAAGCAAACAGAGAAGGGATGACAGCAGACACACACTACACGGGACATGCATTTTCAGATTTAGCTCATGCAATTTTCTAAGTAATCAAATAGCAAAAACAGCAACTTTATGGTGGAAAAATCAGAATCTAGAGTTGCTAAAATCTATTTTCAACAAAATATTTTTCAATAAAAATTTAGAAGACAGGGAAAGAATCAGAAAAGTGTGACTATTCTCAGGAGAAAAAACAAAACAATATTCACAACTCGATATAGTCTGTCTCTGACTGTATCCAGGTATTTTTAGCAGACAAAGATTTCAAACCTGCTATTATAAATACGTTCAAAAATATAGAAAACCATGTTTTAAGTATTAAAGGAAAATATAACAACAAATCAACAAATAGAGATTCTCAAAGAGACGGAAATTACAAAATGAAGAGATTTAAAAAAATAATCCTGAGTAGAAAAGTATAATAACTGAAGTAAAATATCCACTAGAGGGCGTTAAGAGACTATTCAAGCATACAGAAGTCAGGATCTGTAAATTTGAAAATAAAGTAATAGAAATTATCCAATCTGAATAACAGAGACCTAAGAAAAATTGAATAGAGGTCAGAGATCTATGAGACAACATCAAGCATATTAACATTCATGTAATGGGACTCTCAGAGTAAGAGAAGAAGAAAAAAAAAGAATCAGGAAAAATGTTTGAAGAAATAATGGCCCAAACACCCCATATTTGTTGAGAAATATTAATCTGCACATCTAATAAGCTAAATAAATACTGATTAGGATATATACAAAAAGAGATCCACAAGTAGACACATCATAGGCAACATACTAAAAACCAAGTAATATATGAAAACACAATACTTCAAAATTTCTAAGACGTTGCTAAAGCAATGCCTAGGGAGAAATTTATGGCTTTAAATGCCTATATCAGAAAAGAAGAAAGATCTAAAATGAACGATGAAAATAAAGAGCAAGCTAAACTCAACCTAAACAGAATAAAGGAAATTTAAAAAAAAGTGGAATGGAAATAATTGAAGTGTAAAAGAGAAAAGCAAGAGAGAAAAATAAATGAAACAACAGTCAGTTCTTTGAAAATATCAACAAATTTGACAACCCTCAAGCTAGAATTACCAAGATGAAATGAGAGAAGACACAAATTACCAAAATCAAGTAAAAAAGGAAGAACACCACCACCAATTCTACAGAAATTAGAGAGAATATTACAAACAATTTATGTCTACAAACTAGATAATTTAGAGGAATGGGTGAATTTCTAGAAAGACACAAATTACCAAAATGGCCTTAAGAATAAGTAGAAAACTTGAATAGACCTATGCATAGCAAATAAAGAATTGAATTAGTAATTCAAAATCTTCCCACAAAGAAAATCCCTGGCCCAGATGGTTTTGTTGGAGAATCTATTGAACATTTAAAGAAGGAATAATATTGATTCTTCACAAGAAGGATTCATTCAGAAAATAGAGGAGTCGGGAACACTTTCCACTATGTTCTGTGAGACCAGCATTACTCTGATATAAAGCCAAAGACATAATACGAAATTCACAGACCAATAGGTGCAAAAATCATAAGCATAGATAGAAAAATCCTCAAGAATATTAGCTAATCGAACCCAGAAACATATATAAGATCATAAACATGACCAAGTAGGATTTATCCCAGATGTAAACAGTTGATTTAGCATCCAAAAATCAATTAACATCATACACCATATTAACTGAATGTAGGATAAAAACCACACGATCATCTCAATAGATGCATAGAAAACATTTGAAAACTACAGTGCCCATTCATGATAAAAACTCTCCACACACTAGGAATAAAATGGAACTTCCTCAACCTGTGAAAACCCACAGCTACCATTGTACTTCGTGTAGAAAGACTGAACGCTTTTCCCCAAAGACCAGACACAAGACAAGGACGTCTGCTCTTGCCACTTCTATTCAACATTGTATTGGAGGAAAAAAACAAAATTAAAGATATCTAGCAGAGTGAAAAGGAAAAAGTAAAACAGTCATTATACAGAAATGACATGATCCTGTATGTAGAAAATTCCATCAAATGCACATACATGTAAAACCAAAGCTAGAACTAATGAACAAGTTTAGCAAAGTCATAAGATACACATATTCAATATACAAAAGGCCAACTGTATTGCTATATACTAGCAATGAACAACTTGAAAATGAAAGTAAAAAAACAATTATATTCACAATAGGGCCAAAAAGAGTAAAATACATATGAATTAATTTAACAAAAGAAGAATAAAACTTGTATGCTGACAACTATAAACAATGCAGAGAAAAATTAAAGAGCATCTAAATAAATGCAGAGAGAGTCCATATTCATGTAGTAGAAGATTCAGTATTGTCATGCTGGCAATTCTCCCCAAGTTCATCTATAAATTCAATGCAGCAGGCTTTTGGGGCAAAAATTAACAAGCTCATCATAAAATTTACAGAAAACACCAAAGACCTAGAATAGCCAAAACAATTTTGAAAAAGAACAAAGATGGAGCACTGTTAAGGTCACCCTGCAAAAGCAGTGGGGCAGGGAGCCCCCAAAATGTGATTTGGATGTTGAGACTGATGATGCCACACACCCCAGAGAGTCTGACAAGGTTCATTACTTACAAAATTGAGGTCTCACGGGACAGCAGGGCAGGCCTTTCCAGCAAGGCCTCACAGGACCTGATTTCAAAGTCACATAAAAATAAAACCATAGTAATCAAGCCAGTGTGGTCCTGGGGCAGAGAGAGCACACAGGTCAATGGAGAGAACTCAGAGTCCAGATATAAATGCTTATATTTACGGTCAACAATTTTTGACAAATGTGCTAAGTTAGTTCAAGGAGGAAAGGATCATCTTTTCAACAAATGGTCCTGCGACAAGTGGATATCCATGGGTAAAAGAACGAATTTAATACCTTAGCTCCTCCACGCACAAAAATTAATTCAAAATAGCCAGGAGGGGGAGCTAGACAGTAGCATAAGTAACTAAATGCAATCAAAATACTGTACTTTTTAAATAGGAAGCAGAGAATTGAAAACAAATAGGAAGTATAACAACATCACATTTTGCATTCAAATGCAACAGCCCAATGAGGACAGAAATTAATCCGTGAATCACAAACAGCCAAGCAGGTTACTTAGGGCACAGGCCCTGGAGACTGGCAGACTTGGTTCAAATTCCTGGTGTGCTCTTTATTAGCCAGGCAACCACAAGTTAAGTTACTTAACCTCCCTAATCCTCTGTTTCATCTGCAAAATGGGGATCAGTAACACCTACTTTACGCTTGCGAGGAAGAATATGTACAATGTTTGTCATTCAGTAATGTGTACTTGTTATCGTTTCATGGATCAATGACTTCTGTTGACTTAAACATTAACTTTTACAAACGGTGATCAACTCAACTCTAAAGTGCTAGAAGAAATTTCTACTACCTTTTGAGATTCACCACTTATTAATTGAATGAATGCTCTTCAAGAACATCTTCAGCTCTTTGGGAGAGTTATTCTTGAGTTTCGGGAATCTTTCTGAGATTTTCTTCATGGTACCTTACACTTTATAGTTTAAAAAGAAATTCAGTATATATGTATACATACTGAATTCTATACATGTTGAATGAATGATGAATGGGTTTTGGAATTTCTTAGACTTGGGCTTTAATCCAGGCTCCATGACCCACTTCTTAAGTGACTCTGAGCAGGTGAAACTTTATAAGACTCTGATGATCTCATCTGTCAAATGTGATTGATTATAACTACTTGGAAGTATTATTATAAGGATTAAATTGTAATAAGAATTAAATGGTAATTAAGACTGATTTAGCATTTATTTAAAAAACAAACAGGGCGGGCCCCGTGGCTTAGCGGTTAAGTGCGAGCGCTCCGCTGCCAGCGGCCTAGGGTTCGGATCCCGGGCGTGCACCAACGCACCGCTTCTCCGGCCATGCTGAGGCCGTGTCCCACATACAGCAACTAGAAGGACGTGTAACTATGACGTACAACTATCTACTGGGGCTTTGGGGGGAAAAATAAATAAATAAATAAAATTATAAAAAAACAAAAAAACCCCCAAAAACAACTTGGCACATCCCTGGCACATGGTGGAATTTGAATCCAGAGTAAGTGTTATTATTCCCATTTATAGTGACTTCCCCAAGGACATGTCCTCCAAGTGGCAGTGCTTGGACTTGAGCTGTCCTGCTGTCTTTTTCAAAAACATACATCCTCACAGAGTTACAAGGTCTCACATCAAACTCTCCAAAGTGTCCCTTTTTGGCACCCCCTCCTAAGAAGGACCATCTCCCATAAGCTTACTGTTTATTGGATTACATCATTGGCTCCCCAGGGAGCTGGGCTGCCAGGCTGAGCCCCATGACTAGACCATTCACAGGGAAAGGAACTCGGGAAGGCTGGCAACCAACTGTTGTCAATCAGGCCGGCACTTCCCTGAAGACAGCATATACCTGGCAGCCACAGAGCCTGTGGGAAGAGCAGGCAGGGTGTGAAGCTGGGGTTGAGGTGTCTGGGCTACACTCAGCTTCCCTGGAACCTGCGCCTGGCCCAGCCCTGCCACAGCACTGGCAGGAGAGGCTGCTGCTCTCTGGGAAGCTACAGGGTGGCACAGAGCAGCACAGGGCCAGGGACATGACCTGGGCCCTTTGTCCACCTGGTGTGGCTTCCTCTCTCCTCCACTGTCAACACCTAGTTTAGTCCCGTGTGATGAGGTTTTTATCAATCACTGGTTCCCATCTATTCCCAGCCCAGACTGACTCTATGAAAATGTTGTTCACCAATAGCTTCTTTTAATCTTTTGTGGAAAGAACACACACTATATAATTCAATTTTACTGACACCCTTGTAAGAGTCTTCCAAAACACACACATGGTATTTTATCCCATAAATCTATATTAAATACCCACGCTTTGCTCCCAATGCTCTTGATACGGAAGTATGTGCCCTCATGAGGCTTGTTACAAACACTATTGACCTGCCTCACTGTGGTCACAAAAAGGTATAGAGAGTAGAGATACCCATTCAGAGGTCAGGAAATCATAGGAAACTCTAATAGTACATGAGAAACAAATTATTTCCCATATTGCTGCTAAGTAACACCTCACGGCCTGCTGAAATAGGAATATAGGCAATAGTCTGTATGCTCTACCCTTCTCCCTGAGGCAGCGATGTTTTTTACAGCTCTTCTATCATCACCATAATAATTCTGATCTCTTAATATGTGACGAGTTCAATTATCAGCAGAAGCAGAAGAAGTAAATTTACATTAGTGAGCTTCGACTCATTGTCCCATCATAGCGAGCTGACCAGACCCACAGGCCTACATGCCACAGGCCCCCAAGAGACCAGAGGAGAGGAAGAGATGGAAAGAAAGAGAGAGAAGGAGGAGACAGGTCAATATGAGAGAGGGAGAGGAAGCTATAGACACTGATAGCATAGAAATTAGTGATAGAAACAGAGAGAGAGAGGGCTACAGAGCAGAGTGGGAGCAAGAGAAAAAGAGAGAATGTCTGAGACAGTGGATACAGAGATAAAAGAGTTAGTGAGAGCGAGAACTATACATAGAGGAGGATAGATCTCTGTAATGAGAAGCAGAGACAAGTAATAACAGAGAGACAGAGAATTAAAAGACAGAGAGGGAGAGTGACAGAGACAGAGGGATAGAAAGATGGAAATAGATGCAGAGAGGGAGGGAAGATGGATATAGAGAAAAAAAGAACAGAGAGTAGAGAGAGGATTTGATATAAATATAGTGATAGAGAAGGTGAGAGAGAGAGGGGTAGGCATATAGAGACAGAGATAGAGACATAAAGATAGAGTAAGAGAGAATTGGAGATAGAGCAAGACAGAGAAAACGATAGAGCTAGAGAGATAAAGGATATATCTGGGCACATCGAGTGTGATCAAGTTAGGAAGATAGAGATAGATATACAGAAACAGAGGTAGATATTGACAGAAAGTTAGAGATATATGCATATTTATATTTTATTTTATTTTTGGTTTATTGTGGTAGCATTGATTTATAACATTGTATAAATTTCAGGAGTACATCATTATACTTCTATTTCTGCAAGGATTACATTATGTTCTCATTTTCACCACCCAAATACTAATTACAATCCATCACCACACAATGCATATTTATATACATATTGTTACAAATTGTATTTTATATATTATTACACATTATTTATATATATGTATATATTTTATATGTTTTAATATTATATAAATTTCTAACACTCTGTTTCTGTCGTATATATTCTCTTTCTATTTACCTATATCTATCTATCTACTTATCTATCTTAAGAAGAAGGACCAGACCACCCACTTCCAAAGAATTGGCCATGAAAACCATATGAACAGCACTGGAGCATTGTCTGACATAGCGCTGGAGGATGAGAGGATGGCATAAAAAGACTAGGTAGGGTTCCACTCTGCTGTACACGGGATTGCTAGGGGTTGGAATTGACTCCGAGGTACTAACAACAAATCTATCTATCTGTCTGTCTATCTATCTATCTATCTATCTATCTATCTATCATCTATCCATCCTTCTATCTATCTATCTACCTATCTATCTATCTATCAATCAATCAATCTATGCATCCATCTATCTATCTACCTACCTACTTATCCTATTCCACAAAAGGCTGTATAATAAATACGCAAAAACACAGTGGCTTAAAGCAACCATCATTTGTTAATTCTCACAAGCCCATTGATCAGCCAGGCTGCTCTGCTGATCTGGCCAGGTTCAGCTGATCTCTCTTGGACTTGGTCACATGTTAGTCAACTGATGGGTTGGCTGGGGGCTGGCTGGTCAATGTGGCCTGGGCTGGAATGAATCAGCTCTGGTCTAGGTGGTATTTCATCCTCCAGCTGGCCAGCCTGGACTTGCTCTATGACAATGGTGGGGGTCCAAGAGAGCTAGCAGAAATGCATAAGGCCTCTTGAGGCTTAGACTTGGAACTGGAACCCCACAACTTCCTCCCATATTCAAAAATGGGGAGACAAACTGCCCCTCTTGACTGAGGAGCTGTGAATCCACATTGCAAAGAGTGAGCTCCAGGCTGGAAAATTTGCAGTGAGCACACTTGGCCCTGTGTCTCTCATTGAATGCAACTATACTCCCTGACTCTGAGGACTCTGAGCATGGAGAGAATCCTGGTGGCTTTTGTCCTCTCTTTATCCTCTCCCAGCTTCACCTGTAAGTCAGACACAGTTGCAGGAAATGGACAGCAGAGCAGGTGTGCTAAAGCCACACTAACCGGGCCAGAGGGCGGGAAGTGGGACCCCTGTCATTTGGAAAGTGTTGTAGAGATTGCAGAGGAGAGAGTTTAAGAAAGAAATCTCATACAATGGTTTGAACAACTGGGTTTAACTTCTAGCGGCACAGGCATAGATATGACCCTAAACAGCCTACCCAAGGCTTTGCAAACTGATCTAGGGGTAATCCATTGCCCAGGTCCTAGACTGGCCCCTGGGTGGTGCACACAGGACAGATCTGAGTAGTACTATAAAGGCTTTGAAAACCACAGTGATTGGAACTGCCCACCAAAAGCAGGTGGGAACTTGCAACCCCTAACTGGGTCAATTGCCTGCCAACAAGAAACTCAGCATTCCCATAGTATTTAAACATTGCCTAGAGCCCCTAATGTAATATTCAAAATGTGCAGGACACAATCCAAAATTACTCAATATATGGAAAACCAGGAAATCGCAACATTTTGATATGGAAAAGCCATTAACAGATGTCAGTCTTGAAATGACACAGATGTTGGTATAACAGAGAATTTAAAGTAGCTGTTATGACCATGGGAAGAAATGGAAAGAGAGGTAGAGATAGACATAGAATGTAACATAGATAAGAGAGAGAGAAACAAAGCAATTGAAAAAGAAAGATAAGTAGTAGAGATAGGCAGAGAGATACAGACGGAGAGAAGTGTAGAAAGATAAGGTGAGAGATAGTAAGGAAGAAGAGAGACTAAGAGAAATAGAGAAGGAGAAGGAGACAGAGCTGGAAAGGGAGACAGAAAAGCAGAGAGGGATGGAAAGCAATAGGCAATAGAGAGAAAGGGTTGTGGACCTAGAGATGGAGAGATGGAGGGATATGAAGAGCGATAGAGAAAGCAAAGGGATAGATAGAGAAATGGAATGGTGGAGAATGAAAGAGAGGCAGTGCAACAGGCAGAGCTATACAGGAATATATGGAGTCATCTAAGTCCAGGACGTCATTAGGGTTGCATAATGGTAATTTCCTAAGTTTCATATTTCTCCTGCATTTATTGGCTGTAATACTTGCATAATGAAGCACTTTCCTTCATAAGCTCTGTATCCTGAAATACAGTTTGTACAGAAATGGCAAGATAAAGGTTTGATTCTTTTTTTTATTTGTTTTATAATGTTCTTTTAGTGAGAAATCGTATTTGATGCTAAAATATGGATGCTAGGAGAGCTCATTACTTCTGATTTCTTATTGCTTTCTATTTTTTCAGTAGATAGCTAACAAAATAAGGATTTTTTAGAAAAAAGATACAAATTATAGATAATAAGGTTTTTACTATACTTCCAAAATTTTACATTTGCATTTTCCCTCATACTGAAATCTTGATTCTGTTAGGAATCAAGTTAGGTATCAACATAATTTATAAAAATATAAATATAAACAATATTATAATTACCATTAATAACACTACACCCAGAAGATGCAATTTAAGCTTTTTTTTTCACTTTTTCTCTCCCCTCCTTCCTCCTTTCTTGTTTTTCTCTCTCTCTCTGTCTCTCTCAGGGTACCTTGTGTTCCATGAATATATTCATGTGCCAATAGTGGCCTCTTTTCACTGCTGTAGCTCTATAGTTCTTTTTACATTCTGGTGGAGTAGTTTTCCTATTTTACTCTTTTACGAATTTTCTTTCCACTCTAGTGTGATGGCATTTTCTCCTTTCTGAGCTGTAACCATGACTCTGTCCAGCAGGGATGTTCTGGGACTCTGAGGCATTGAGCTTGCTTCCTGCATAGTGACCTGGAATGTTCTCTTGCAGAGCTGCTGCTGCGACCCCTCATGTCCCTGCACATGGAGTCCCTGAGGCAAAAGGAGGAACAGCTTGAGTCCCCTGCCTTTGTCATTCCCCAGCTGTCTGTTAGGAAAGGAGAAAATGAATCACCTGAGAGAGAGGCCAAAACAATAATGGAGAGGCGCTGTGTCTACATTCTACTACAAATATTGTAAACATGTATCCAAATCCATTTACAAAAGTGGGGGCTCAGAATCTGTGTGCACCACTTCAATTCTCCCATCATTTCACTATTCTTGTTTGATCACCTATCTACCCATCTGTGAATCCAAGTAAATCGCAGATATGGGTACACTTCCTGAGGGGAGGCCGGCTAATGAAACACAGGATGCCTGAGGAAATCGGAATTGCAGATAAACAACAAATGCTTTTTTTAGTTCAAGTGTGTCTCAAATATTGCAAAGCACCATGCACTTTTATTTTAACACTAAATTTGGCAACCCTATATGAAGTGGCCTTTTCACTTGAAGATGAACAGAAATCGTCTAACAAAATGACTTGTTGCCCGCACACACACACACGCACACCCATTTACCTTTAAGGAGAGTCAAATGTAGACCAACATAATTGATCTTAATTTCTTTACTAAAGTGGGCTCAGTGCTTATCAGCTTTGCTGTTGTGCCTCTACGTTGACTCACAGACGTGAAAAGTAAGGGGGTTCAGGGCAAGAATAAAGAAGCTACATCACAGGACAAGCCCACGGCAGCAGCGTGAACATGGAAACCCTGAGTGGCAGGACAGTTCCCCGACTCAGGACTGCTCCCTGCACTAGGGGACAGGCCAGCTTCATCCGTGCTTCTCCTGCCCACCCCGTGGGCTCCAGACTGTCCCTCCCTCTGTCCTGGGCTCTCAGGGCCCCTGACCTCTCCTCTTCTGGAGAGGGCCTGCTCTCAGCCTGCCACAGGAGGGCTCTCAAGAAATGGGTGGGCAGAGAGGCAGGGCTCCTCCCCCGTCCTCCCCCAGCACTGCCCCCTCTGGCGATCAGCCTGGTGGTCTTCTAGGAGAGCCCCTCAGTCACTGCCCTGCCTGGGACGCTGTCCAGAAGCAGCTCTAACTCCCTGCCTCGTGTCCTGGGCTCACTGTCTTCTGAGCGGGACTGGAGTTCTGAGAGGGTGCTCTGCTCCTCCTGTCATCTCTCCCTTTCCTTCTGAGGCCAAAGGAGGAAGGCATGCTGCGGGCTCTAGCCCTCCTTCTAGCTTTCCTGGCTCCTGGTGAGTGTGCTGCCTAGATGCTCCGGGGAGTTTTCTTTTTTTTTTTCAATGGGAGGCCACACTAAGGAATTACTGTTACCTCTTCCTCATTACTTTTTGTTGTTCCCATAGCAGCCACTCAGATATCTTCCAACTTGGAAGGGAGAGAGATGTCCATCACCAGACAGGCTGGGTCATCTGCTGTAATCACTTGTGATATTAAACAAAGCAGCGACTACGTCCACTGGTACCGATACCGGGAGGGGATGGCCCCACAACGCCTTCTCTACTACCAGTTCTCCAGCTCAAAGGTTGTGAGTGAACCTGGAATCAGTTCATGGAAATACCAAGCTTATACAGGCACAGGAAGGACCTCTAAACTTTTAATCAAAATTCTGGAAGAAAATGATTCTGGTGTGTATTACTGTGCTGCCTGGGAGAGGCACAGTGATTCAGACCTCCCCTACACGGCACTAAAAATTTTGCTTGTGGCTGCCAAGAGCAGCCCAGAACACAGGATAGACCAGCCACAGCTTCAATTCCTGCCCTGACTACACTGTGCTCTGAACAAAGAGAGACCCTGAGCTCCATGCCCTACCCACACCCTTATATCTCACTGCCCCCCCCCCCCCGCCCCAATGAGCCATAGCACTTCCCTAGAGATGAATCTACCATGTCCAGGCCTTAGGCAAACAGTCTGGCAGACAGCACATTCTTTCAGCTCTCCTAGGAGCTACTGGAATCCAATTTAATTTGCTTCCTGTGACAGACAAGGTCACCTAGATTTGATGTGCTAGGGGAGACATTTAGGAGAGCAATATGGGAAGGTTTGGGGTACTGAATCATTTATCCAGAAAAAATGCTTGGGAAAGGAGCCCATGCATTTCTCAGGAGAATGAGAAATGATTGAATGAAAATCTTGGACTTCATGAAGACCTCAAGCTGGAATCTGATTTATCTTTGGACAAACTGATATTTCCCTCACCATAATCAGCCATGGCACTGTTGATACAGTGAAAGTGTAGGAATAAAGTGATTGTTGTAGAGATGCCAACCATTGTATTCTACTCACAGCTTCTTTTGAAGTTCAGCCACAACCAGAACGTTCTGTCTTAAACAAGTAAAGCCAAAGCTCCTTTCCACCCCTCCCCCAACATTGACATGGTCAGGTCCTAAAGTGGAATGAGTCTTATGAGATCATTTTTGTATCAGTGATTAGAATTAAGGGACATTTTGGGTGTACAAAAATTCTGGATTCACATGTGTCTGGTCTCTTGTGTATTGAATCCTCCAACTTTCTGCCGGATCTCTTCACCTTTACTGTAGCTTAGAGTTTAAGACCCTAGAACAGTGTTTCTCAAACTGTGGTCCATGGACCACCTGCATCAGAAGCACCTGGGAGGTTTGAATAAAAGTACAGGTTTGGGGTAACATCCAACAAAACAAATCAGAAATTTAGGTTGAAAGCTGAAAATGTGTGTTTTTCAATGACCTCCACACTCATTCTTACTCAAATTCATTTTTAAGAACTGCTGTCCTAGCAGTAACAGCTAGGGCAATGTGTCTCCCTCCCCAATGGGCCCGTTCCCAGCCTGACACAAGTTGCATTCTAGAAAGGTGCTCTTGGGCTTCCTCCCAACACACAAACCCCTCCTCTCTTATCACACACGCTGCTGCTCTAACATTTCTCCATGATAATTCCACCACAACCACAGGTGGAAACTTCTGGTCCTTCTCACTTCTGTGACCTCAGGCAAGAAGAATTGTATCCTGAATGAACCAGCTCTAACTTGCTCTGCTGTACCAGGGACCACGTATTTCAACTATTTTGCAGCTTCCGAATGTTTATTTCTTACCTTGAAGTGTAAACACATTCTCATTTTTGTTTTTCTAATAGTGTTAAGGCATTGTTCTGCACATTTATTTCTTTGATCTGCTTTGAATTAAATTTTTGTGTACAGGGGTAAGGTGGGAATCTGAATGCAGAGATCCAATTTCTCCCCAAATTATTGAGTAATCCCTCTTTTTTCCCACTGTTTTTCATTGCTACCCTTGTTATAACTAACTTTCCATAGACTCATACTCATACAGCCCTTCCTGCTCTCTCTCTTCTTTCCACTGTATGTGTCCACCTACAGCTGTCTGTGTCTCTAAGGATACAGCTAGAGGTGGACTCACTGTGTGTGCACAACTTCACCTTTACAAATGGGGCTGAATCCCTATTTCGTCTATTCCTGTGCCAGGAACACAGTATACTAATTAGTATAGCTGTATAATAATTCTTGCTTTTTGGCAAGCAAGTTCTCTTGCTTTTTTCTTTCAAATTTTCTTGGCTTTATTTTACTCATGAATAAACCCTCAACATATGTACATTTACTTATTTATTAAGTAAGAAGTCATAATAACTCTGGTAAAAATTCATTGTGCATATTACCAAGCACACAAAAACATGAACAATTTAGAAATATGTGATAAAAACAAATACAAATAGTAGTTCTACCACTCTCTTCCCGCACACCAATATGGTGTCTTATGCACCCGCTTTGGAAACCACAGCACCACCAGCACCAATGCCAACAACACACTTCATTGTAAATTCTTCCTCTATCCTGACTTAGCACACATCCCTAGGAGAAATCATGCTCAAGGTCTTCTTTTTCCTTCAAAACAAATTCTCATAACCCCTTTATAGTGCACCTTTGTTTCATTCTCTGAATTCCTTCTGGGCTTATGATTGGACACGTGATGGTGTCTTTTCATGTTCTTTACAAAGAAGTACCCCCAAACCTGAGAAATCTTGGGCTTGCTCAGCTCTTTAAATAGACCTTTGTGATGAACGTCCAGGGAGCCCGACTTTCACAATCTGTTGACTGAGAATACTGGTGTGCGCTTCATAGAGTTTCATTACCTTCACTGGTTGTAAACATGGGGTTACTGTTGTGAAAGGGCCTGGCCCCACACCTGACGTGTCCTGGGTGCTCTGGATGAGGTTGTTGAGTTTGAGATGACAGGTTCACTGCATGAAAGGTGCTCACACTAGAACAGAGGGAGTGGGTGTTCTGATCCTGCCTCAGCTGCTCACGGTCTGTAATATTGAAGGAGTCACCTTCGTTTTGGGAGCTGTTTTCTCATCTTTAAAAATGAGAAACAATGAGACTTCTGGTAGGAAGGGTTCCTCTTTCGTCTTCAAGGGTCTAAGCTTCTGTGTTTCCTTAGCAAACCTATGACTTGATTTTAAAAATGGTATAACTAATTCTAATAAAAGGCAAATGATTTTTTGAGAAAAAATATTTACTCAACCCACAACGTTATAAAGATGTAAATTGGAGATAAAGGAAAGAAAATTGTATCCACAGTCCTATCATCAAAATATCTCAATGGCTTTCTCCTTTTTGGTTTTCCAGGCTTGTCCATTTCACTAATAATTGTCCTCATGTGTACATCTAATTTATTCCATGTGACTCAAATGAAGAAGTCAGATTCAATTAGTTCTCCAATCTTGTGATGGCCAGAAGAGCGCTGTCATGCATCAGATAAAGTACGCCAGGGTCTCAGAGGTGACATTAAAAGGTCCAAACTTCAGTACCTGGATCTCTGCTCACCCATCAGCCTGAGTCTGGATCTGCTCTCCCGCACCCACTGCCCCCAGGCTGGCTGAGGTCTGCTTCCATCAGAGCAGGTTCATTCCTGGCAGCAGCAGGAAGACCTGAGATGAGAGGAAGTCCTGCTCCCTCAAGCAACACCTATTTCTCTTTTCCTGGGGACCAGTGGGGTCTTGATGAGAACCCTCCAGACTCCACACGAGGGCTGAGAGGGAAAGCCCTGGCTGCTCTTTGCCTGTGTCCTGCCCGAGAGTTTTCCTCTATTATTTTTTAAATGTGTGTCTCTTTTGGAGGAGTATAACCTTCCAGTGCCCCTTAGAGAAGAGCACAGACACACCACAGCAGGAAGAGAAGTAGAGGAAAGGAAAACAATTGTCACCTGTTGAAAGAACCTTCTAGGTCCAACATGGAGCCACTCCTGCCCAGGATGCCAGATCAGCAAACTGAAACTTAGATAACTTGCCTCTCCCTGTAAATTCTGTGCTTGACCGGAAACGCAGTCTATCCAGCCAGCCAGTCCCCAACTGCCAAGAATGTGTGATGATCTCCCTGTTCTCAATAAGGTCAGATATGCAACCCCCGCCAATCATCTCAATCAAATACTCTTTCCTTATTCCCCGACTGACCTGCTGGCCTTCTAAGGAAATTGCTGAGCTCCCAGCTAATCCTACCCTGTTTCTGCATTGCTGCTTCTAAGGCTCCACAGAATTCTTTTTGCCCGAAATCCCTGGGAAGAGGGCACCACTGCTTGTGAGGCACTGTGCTCCCCAGTCCATGGGTTGTCTTCCCTTTAATAAAGGCATCACTCTCATTGCTAAATTCTGTTATTTTTGTAATTGGACACACTGAAAAGAGTATTTGGCAGGTATTTGAACAGACTTTATTAAAATCTCTGGCTGGTTATTGTCAACAGTTGTTGAGCTCTAAATGTGAGCAGTAATTGAAGAAAAATGGTTATATTAATTGAGAGAAACATAGTTTTGAATGTAGAAATGTGAAACAAAATAAAAGTTTTTTCATAAACCAGTAAACGGATGTGGATTTTTGTCTCCCAAAGCAATGTTTTCTTATTGGTGAAAATCTAGAACATAAAGAAAAATAGAAGGAAAATGGTTCACCCGGTTTCTCACCACCCAGTTGCTCACTGACTATCTTGAAACTGTTTCACGTGTCCTTTTGCCATGCAAATGTCACCATAATTGTCACTTTCTTTTCCACTTAACATTTTACCACAAATGGACTAAACATCTGTAGAAGGTATAAAAGATAGCCCTGGAATAATCTTATATCATATAGTGCATCAGAATTGGCCACCCCATAATGTGTCTCTTTGCCTTGATTTTTTTTTTTTACTTTTATTTTTTTTGAGGAAGATTAGCCCTGAGCTAACATCCATCGCCAATCTTCCTCTTTTTGCTGAGGAAGATTGGCCCCGGGCTAACATCCGTGCCCATCTTCCTCTGTTTTATATGGGATGCTGCCACAGCATGGCTTGACAAGCAGGGTGTCTGTCTGCACCCAGGATCCGAACCTGCAAACCCAGGGCCGCCAAAGTTGAGTGTGCAAACTTAACCACTACACCAGCAGATCTGCCCCTGCCTTGATTATTTTTAGGAAAAAAAGACTCTGAAAGAATCTTTGACCTTCCCTCTAACTGCCTAATAGAATTTAAGATAGAAGGCCTGTTCCAGGAAGGAGCTAATACCATAAGATAACATTGTCCACAGATGGGCCAACAAACACTCGTTTAACAAACATTTGCTTTTCCATCTCCATGTGAATTGTCTTCCTCTCCTTTGAAGTCCCAAACCACTACCCCCAACACCTTCCTTTGTCTTTAGCTGAAGATAATATTTAAGATCATGGCTTTGATCATTCTGGCAAGTTGCTCAGTTTTTCTGAGTTTCTCCCATATATACATGTTATAAAGCTTTTCTTGATTCTCTCCTGTTATTCTGTCTCATGTCAATTTAATTCTTAGATCAGCCAGAAAGACCTAGAGGGAGAGGAATTGTCTTCCTCCCCTACATGGCAGAGTATTCTATTGCTTTATATTTGGCCAACACCTCATCAATAAAGCAGAACCCAAAAGCCTACATTTGGGGAACTTGGGACTTGAATCTTGGTTATAGATGAGCAAGTCTGGCTTTCAGTTTGTACTATAGAAGAGGAGCTCAGGAACTGGGTCTGGTGGTGCATGCTGAAGGACCCACAACTTCCCTCCTCAGGCCAAGTCCCCTTTCCATCTCTTTCCTCTTCTTTGCCACCAGGGTATAATTAGGGTAACTAGTTAGCATAACTATACCCATCAGGCCCTGGGTACAATTAGCATAACTGGAAAGGAAGCTTCCTTTCAGTTGGAGGTCTAGGGTACCTGTATATCTCAAAGCTTCATTTCAGATGCATTCCTCTCTGATCTTTCACAATGCCCTGTCTTACCATTTCTGAGGATATGGCACTGGAACAGGAGGACATGGTCCTGCCCCCTGGCCATCACTGCCTCCTGGTTCAATTTAATCTTATTCCTTTGGCTATGCACTCACACACACACACACACACACCTGATTCTCCAAAAGGCTGATATTCCCTATAATTTCTACTTTATGTGGACCCCAGAGACCGTCTACAGGAACTGTCCAGTTTACAGTCCAAACAATAATCCCACCATTTCCTGAGCATGTCTATGCATCTGGGACTGGGCTACATGCATTGCTTACATTATCCTGTCTACTCTCCAGATAACTCCATGAGGTCCCATTATACAGATAAGGAAAAGGAGGTAACATAACTTGCCCAAGACTACAGAGCTATGTTATTTTAGGGCATTTGAAATCTCCTTCTAATGGGACCTCTGGGCTAAATTCTCCAGTGCAACTCAGAGGGTGGGTTGGGTTTCTGGCAGGGATTGCTGTTCTGTGCTTGTCCCTCCCTCCCAAGCAAGCGGCACACTCATTGCTCTGTTAGTATCAAGTGGTAAATGAAGCATGAGATTTGTCTCCAGCCAGACCTGGCGCCATATCCCTACCTCATTCTCCATAGATGTTGTCAATGTATAAAAACAGAAACCAGTTTAACGGCAAAGCGTTTATTTGAGATCAGAGAATTGCAATTTGGGGAGCACAGATTTCCATAGAAACCGTAATGATGTCCTGATTACAGGAAGGGCCTCAGGGTTTTTACGGGAAAAAAGGAGGAAGATGAGGTACATTGTACTACAGAAGGGTTCACTGGTGCTCGATGAGGCAAGGCTAGGTTTGTACTTCATAGATTGGCTTGAGATTCTGTCATCAGGCAAAAGGCTAGACTTGTACTTCATTGATTGGTTAGCAATTAGGTCATCAGCAAAGTCCAATTACATCGGTCCTTACAAACAGGATTTCTTGTCCTTACTGACTGCTTGGAATGTTTGCAATTTGGTCCAGTTTGGAAGGTCAAGAAAACAAGATGAGCAAGGCAATTCCTCTGAAGTGGCTACTCTGGCTGTTATAATATGACTCCACTCATGTCATTTTTCACAATATGCAGCTTTGGGAAAGTGATTTAAAATACCAACCCCGACTTTCCCTTTTTCTAAACTAGGTCTGGTAATATTTATCCCACAGGACTATTTTCAGGATAATAAAACAATGAACATAAACCAATTAGTGCAGTGCTAGAGTGTAGACCGTGTCCAATCAAAGAATGCTGTCATCGTTGTTATTGTTCCACCAACATTCGTAAGGCTTCTCAGAACTCTCACCATTTATCATCCCTCCTTTCACCTTGTGGTCAGACTTCTTTCTCTTCTCTCTCAGGGCCCTCCCTCCCTCATTTCTCTCACCAGTCGCCTCCTTGTGCCCCCAGGGCAGCAGCAGCTCAGGCTCTAACCTGGCCTCCACCACCCACCATGGTGTGGCTCCTCCCAGGAGGTCACTCTAGGATTCTCTCCACCAGGGCAGGAGGCAGGGCCGTGCTGGGCTGCCTTGCCCTCCTGTGGGCCCTCCTGTTCCTGGTGAGTCTAACTTTGTTTCCTGGTGCGGGGTGCACAGTAATGTCTGAGGCTCTTGCCGTCCCTGCTTAACCGCTGTCTCCCTCGCGGGTGAAGAGGCAGCGGTCAGGCTGGAGCAGCTGGCCTCAGTGGCGGTGTGCACGGCCACCCTGGCTGAGCTTGGCCATCCTGCTGTGCATGGCCCACACCACGGTCACCTACATCCACTTGGTACCACTGCTACCAAACCAAAATGAGTTCACTCTCTGGTGAGGTAAGATCAGACTTTCCACCAGAATTAGTTGATACACAGAGTAAAGTATACTTGCAACAAATAGGAGACCACGCGGAATCGTTTCCAAAGTTGTGGTGCTCCCCGAACAAAGGGAAGCAGGTCCTTCTGTTTTGAATTTAAAAGGGACATTTTGTCATCACGTGTAGAGGTGGGTATTAGGTGGTACAGGTGCAGTCTGAAAACATGCCCTCACATACATTGCATGTTATGCTAATAATGCCTAGGCTTCTCCTAGGGTGGAGATTATAGTATTAAGAGGAGGAAAAAGGGCATTTTCTGGTCACCTTCATGTCATCTGCCCAGGAGCTGCCCTTGCAGTGGGGCTCCATCTGGTTCAGACCAGTTGACACTGTTATCTCTTCCAGACATAGCTCTGAAAAACGTTGATGGAGTGGTAAGCATCTTTAAACTTCCTTCGAGCAGCCCAGGGAATGCACAAGTGACAGCACAATCGTTGGAGGACAAGAACTATGAGACACTCCTCCAGGTGGGCCATTTTCAAGGCAGACAGGCAGGGGGATTCAGTCCTGAAAGCAGACAAAGTCACCCCGATGGAGGCCAAGGATGGCACAAGGTGTACGCTCTGGGTGCTGGGGGGAGAGAAGAGCAACGTGGGCGTGTACTACTGCACCGCCTGGAATCAGCACGACCCCACGAGCCACCCTGGCCCCTGTGCAAAAAGCACTTGCGCTCCCTACTCAGCAAGGCCTGGCAACTTCCACCACCTCCGGGTCCCTGTGGTTACCCTGGGGTCATCCCTCAGCATCCCAGACTCTCCTGGATGCCACCTCCCTCAGTCCACTGCAGGTAAAGGATGAGCAAAAGAGTCGCTAGTGCACAGGCTGACACAACTCAGGGAGCCGTCTAGTCAGAAGGGACCTTTCCAAAGATCATCCAGGTCAGTGTTTCTGAAGCATTTTGCGGAGGATCTCTGCTGGTAAATCCAGTCGCCACTAGCCGCTTGTGGCTACTGAGCACTTGAAATGTAGCCAGACCAATAGTCTAAGCTAACGCGGATTGCATGTGTACAATACAAACCATAGTTTAACGTTAATAAAAGTGAAATATCTCATTAATAATTTTTTATAGTGGTGGCACGTTGAAATGATATTTTGGATATCTTGGGCTAAATAAAAATAGTCCTAAAATTAATTTTACCTGTTTCTTTTTACTTTTTTTAATTCAGCTGCAAAAAAAATTAATTTGGGCTGGCCCCGTGGCTTAGTGGGTAGGTGCTCGTGCTCCGCTACTGGTGGCCCGGGTTCGGATCCCAGGTGCGCACCCACGCAACGCTTCTCCAGCCATGCTGAGGCCACGTCCCACATAGAGCAACTAGAAGGATGTGCAACTATGACATACAACTATCTACTGGGGCTTTGGGGAAAAAAAGTAGGAGGATTGGCAATAGATGTTAGCTCAGAGCCGGTCTTCCTCAGCAAAAAGAGGAGGATTAGCATGGATGTTAGCTCAGGGCTGATCTTCCTCACACACACACACACACACACACACACACACAAAATTAATTTGAGGCTCGCATTGGTGACTTACATTTATTTCTATGGGATAGCACTGTTACAGACTAACAATTTAAGAATCTGACCATCTCCCCTGAAGATTGCATAAATAAAATAATTTTGCAAATAATTTCAAGGGTAAAGGACTCTCTGAAGATTGATCACAAAATGGTTGAAAGCTGAGACTGGACGTCAAGTCCTAAATCCAGTTTCTAAGTTGTTGCCCTACCAACCGTTAATCATTTTGCAGAGTCAACGATTAGATGCACATAAAACAATATTACCAACTTCTCAGTGCCCTCGTCCGTTAGCAGGCCTGACACTCAGATCATGTTGGTAGATAATAATCCCTCATGGCAGGGTGATGCAATCAACCCTGGTAAGAAATCAGGTCCTCTGCCTTCCACTTCTCCCCTAGTGTCACCCCACACGGGAATTTGGGTGGATCTCCAGCTTCTCTGGACCTCTGTTCTCTCATCTGTAAAACGAGGTGGTTTAACTGCTGAAATTATGTGGCCCTGATATTAAAGCAAAATTATAAAAAAGATATAACTATATGCAATACCTTCTCATAAATATGGTCACATTCTTGAAAATAAAAGAATAGAAAAGAAAAGAAAACCTGTGTTACTAATCCTCCAGCCCCAAACGAGAAACTCCTCTGCTGTTATATGTGGGGGAAAAAAAACTCTTTGAGATCTAAGCAGAATTGACACCTTTTCAATTGAAAATTTAAAGTTTATGTACAGTTTAATAGGTGGTACATTTGGTACAAATGATTAATGAAAGGAAAGTCTAAATGATCTGAAGGAAATCCGTCCCTCAGATTATGATATCATCCTCTATCTCCCTCAGCTTATGTTTTTGTGGTTAGAAACTTATAATTAAGACACGCCTGCTATGAAAGAGCCCGACATCCCCACCTTCTACTGAAAGCCTAGGTCAAGGCTAAGACCTCCCAGTATGTGTGAGAAGGGGTCAGGGTAGAGGGGGCTGAAAGTTACTTTCGCTCTGTTTTCAGGTTGTTCCTTCATTTCGTCTTCCCCGTTGTCCTAATAAAACACCATCTTCTTCTAGCACCATCTCAGTGCCTGACTCCAGGGAGGACTGAGCTCTGTGAACTGGTGATAATGAGGGGCGTGGCCAACAGGGGGAACAAGCTCCTCACTCATCTCCTTACAGAACATCATCCCCATTCCCCAAGAGGGGCTGCCCAGTGTTCTGCTGTGAACCCTCACACCACTCTAAACCACCATCTTCACCCCTCACTGACTCCTGCTGTGCCCTTTATGAGCTCTGTGACCTTGAGTGAGGTCTTAACTCTTCTTAAAGGGGAATTGAATTGAGGCTGACACTCAGGTTCCCGGCTTAGACAAAATTGGTAGCAATGTCCTTCACAGAGACAGGAAGAAGAGATGGGTTGGGGTGGGAAAGAGTTCACCCTGGGCTGTGTACAAAGTCAGCTTGAATTCCTATGTCAGACGTACCTGAACATGCCCAGTAGTCTGGATATGTGGGTATGGAGCTCAGGAGAAGATGTGGGATGGAGATGGACCTGGAATTTCCTCCTGTCATGCCTCGCCCCCATTCTCTCAAGATATTTAAAGCCAAGAATGTGAAAAGATCTCTCAGGCAGAGAGGTAAAGTGAGAAGAGAAATCTGGAAAACAACAACTTGGTGGATTGGGAAGAACAGTCGATAAAAATAGAAAAATACCCTAGGACAGATGGAATGTCTTGGGTTAGATAAAGAAAAACAGAGAAATAGGAAACTCAGGAACCCAGAAAGAGGAAATCCATTTTCACAGAGGAGAAGCTGCGGTTTAGTAGGGATTCATT
This sequence comes from Ceratotherium simum simum, assembly GCF_057802395.1. NCBI lineage: Eukaryota > Metazoa > Chordata > Mammalia > Perissodactyla > Rhinocerotidae > Ceratotherium > Ceratotherium simum. The sequence continues at coordinate 16,260,805 of NC_141900.1, forward strand.
GTTCAGGTGGCTGAGGGAGAGGACGTAAACCTGAACCTTAAACAGAAGCAAACAAACCAGAATAGAGTGTTCAGACCCCTGAAGGTGCCAGGACCTCTCTAAGCTGTAGAGTGTCTGGGTAGCTGAACAGATGGAAGCAGACTGAGGAACCAAAGTCTCTCTAGCTGGTTGCAGAAGTTCTCTGTGGGCCCAATGATGCATAACACAGCCTGGACCACCCTCCGTTCTTCCCACCAACTCTGGTCTGACAACTCTCTGGGGTTATTGAGGATTTATTCTGTGACAGGCAATGGGAGAAAGCAGTGAGGACCAAGATCATAGCATTAAGTCATGCTGTCTCCCCATTAGACAGCTCTCCACGATTAGGTGCCATATCACTGCATCTTTATTACACCCAAAAATCTTAGCATAATGCCTTGCACATAGTGGGAGCTTCATGAATACTGTTTGGATAAATGAGTCCTCTCAGAGTTCTGTGGTGGCTGTCTGTACTGTGTGGTCTGATCTAAGGTGAGGACCTGGCACTACTGTCTTCATATAGAGTGGATGTGCTAACTGGTGGTGAGGACGCTCCTTCACAATGAGGCAAGAGAGCCATGTTCACACTCCCCAGTGGACAATTTGACTTGGTGACTCAGCCAAGCCATAGTGGTCTGAGACTCTTCTCAGCAGTGGATGCAGGCTGCCCTAGAAGAGAGTGCAGTTCATTCACACATGCTGTCACTCTTCCCAGCATTTCCTCTGGCAGTCCTTGGAGCTTGTAAGTTGTTTCCCTCCCCCAATTCCTTTCACAGATGTTCTCCAACTTTGTAATTTTTAAAAATTTGTAAGACTTTGCTCGTTACTCTCCTCCTTCACTTTTTTTCAGTGTGTGTGTATGGTGCAGGTCATCTAGAGCAACCTCAACTTTCCAGTACTAAAGAGCTGTCAGAAACAGCCCACCTGGAAAATGTGCTATCTGGTGGAACATTTTCTACGATGTCCGTATATTAGGATCAAGAAAGCCCTGGTCAAGCCGTGCAGCACCTGCTGCACATTTCATCTGACAACACTGTCACAATGGAGGCAGGCATTCCCTTGGGTAAATTTAAGGTAAACAAGACATCTGAACCTTCTACGTCTACACTCACCGTTCACACTGTAGGGAACAAAGACGAGCCACCTACTATTGTGCCTTCTGGGAGGTGCACAGTGGCAGACGTTAGAGCCATGTCAGTCAATAAATGTTCAGTGGTTCTTCGTTCATTGTTATGAACTGGGAAATCACAGTTACCACCTGTACACTTTTATGTAGTTTTGTAGATAAATGTTCATATGGGTGACTGTGTATCGAGTTGCCAAATTCTATATTTTCTCCAAGAGGAAAATTTGCATAAGTAAGTGCAAATGATCAGACTCATTTTTTTCAGGAATCTACTCTCTCCCTAACAGGCTTTCCCATGGCATCCACGTTTATTCATCTAGCTCAACCTTCCCCACATGCTCTACTTTACTTTTTGCCAAGATATGTACATCACATCATTTTCTACTAGTCAATTTGCATTACCTTGGTTTTTTTGTGATCCACCTTTCTGCTTTTATTAATAAACTGGATATTAGATTAAATGTTCTTCATTCTCCTGGAGGCTAAAATGTAACAAACACAGCATGACCTAACCACAAGCAGGGCTGACTGCATGATAATATATCAGATGCATGCCCTGGAGTGGTGATATTTTATTTTGCACAAAACTCATAAACACTACTACTTGGGCCAGCCCCGTGGTGTAGTGGTTAAGTGCGTGTCCTCTGCTGCTGGTGGCCTGGGTTCGGATCCCGGTTGCGCACTGACACACTGCTTGTCAGGCCATGCTGTGGCGGTGTCCCACATAAAGTGGAGGAAGATGGGCACGGATGTTAGCTCAGGGCCAGTCTTTCTCAGCAAAAAAAAAAACAAAACAAACAAACAAAAAAAGAGGAGGATTGGCATGGATGTTAGCTCAGGGCTGATCTTCCTCACACACAAACACTGCTACTTAAGGAGTCCGAATCAAAGTCTGCTTTGGATTGGAGTTTGAGGAGTAGTTCATTTTCTGCCTTAAGATTCCAGTCACCCAACAGGAAGTGTTTGACTAACTCCTCTGAGCCAGGTGCTGTCACAGCAGACATTACAGATCTCATCTGCTCTGTCAAGGCTGCAGGTTGCTCCTGTAGAGCCCTTTCTCCTGCTGGGTTGCCATTATCTGGCTACACACATGGTACAGCAAAGTGGTTAGGACCTAGCCCTCTTGTACAGAAAGATGCAGGTCTGACCTGAGCTCTGACACTGACTAGCTGTGCGTCAGGTTGATGGCTTCTCTAGCCCATTTCCTCACCTGTAACACAGAGGTCCTGTAGTTACCTCATGGGTTGTTGTGAGGGTTCCTGAGATGGTGCACACTAAGGGTCTGGCCCAGTGCGTGGCACATTGTCAGAGCTCAGTAAATGTTACCTGATTAAAAAAACAAAGAAACAAAATAACAACAAGCTTACATATACATACACACACACACACACACACACACACGTACCACACATCTTTGTATAGGGCTTAGCACCACATCTGTCATGGTGTGGCTGACTATTACAGTGTCGTTAAAGAGAGAATAACTAGATATGAAAAGAGTCTCATGAGTAGTCATCCCAAATTAATTTAAAGATTTTATTTATTTTATTTTTTTCCCCCCAAAGCCCCAGTAGATAGTTGTATGTCATAGCTGCACATCCTTCTAGTTGCTGTATGTGGGACTCGGCCTCAGGATGGACGGAGAAGTGGTGCCTCGATGCGCACCCGGGATCCGAACCCGGGCCACCAGCATCGCAGCGCACGCACTTAACCACCAAGCCACAGGGCCGGCCCCCAAATTAATTTAAATGTAAGTTTTCAATCATGGTTCTGTAGTCCCCGTGGCTTGCACACATTGCGGGGAAGAGTGGCCTTGTGCTTGGACCAACCACTATTGAGGGAAAGCGAAGTCCATATTTGGAGTCATTTCCTCCTCCTGCCCTTCTCCTTTACACTGAGGTGAGCTACCCCAAGGACTCTGGCAAACACACAACAAAGACAAACCAGCCAGAGGAAACCAGCCCTGTCCTAAGGGAACCTTTGCCAGTTGAATGGTGGTTTAAATTGCTGATTGATAGACACTCTGAAAGCATCTTCTAGAATGTACAGCACCTAATATAGTGGGGACTCAAGTAATGTCTGTTGAAGTGAGATGAATATTTTGATTTTCATTGTAGTGCTCACATTCCCTAGTGTGGGGGATTTTGTGTACTTGGATGCCTGAAAGATCCTGATGATTTTGGCTCAAATTATTTTCCTTCAGACCTGAAGTGGGTGAGACAAAATGGCTCTGAGTAATAGAAGCAACATTATATGACCTAATGAATGCTGAAGAAAATTCAAGAAATTCTTCAGAATCATTGTTTTCATATAACATATCTACCATCTAACTCCCCACACATCATAGTACTGTGGCAAAGTGATATCTATAACCTAGGAGTCATCTTGTAAAAATCATGATTCAAAAAATTGCGAGGCCCACCTAAAACCCATGTTGACTGTTCTGTCTTGGGGGCTCTTTTTATTCAGCCTTGAGAATGTGTTCAATGGAAAGGGCACCGCTCTGGAGTGGTCATCTCTGGACGTTGGGATCATGGATATTTTTTTCTATGTCATTTCTGTAGTCCTCAAATTGTCTAGTAGAAAACACCCATGACTTTTGAATTTTATTTTAAAATTTATTTTAAAAAAGAATTCACATTTCAAAATATTAAAACTCTCTCTGCATATTATTGAGCGCATAGAGACCACATGTGAAATTTGACCGTTAGAAAGGCCTGTAATGGGCTCTGTCTTGGTGACTTTTTCTCCCCTTTAACAACTTTTGATTTTTAGAAAACAATCCGTTGTCTCTCCTGATTCCCACGGAAACTGTCTGCCAAATTAAGAGACAATGTTCGTGCTTGGGGTGCTGAGGGTGGCTTATTGGGCTTGAATGTCTCTTTTGCCCTGAGTTGTACAGCTACGAAATAGTAACGATAGCAGTAAAAAAGGTCATTTCTTTTTTTTTTTGGCAATTTACTGAGATTTAATTTCTCATTATATTTATTTTTATTATTTTATTGAGGTCAGAGTGGTTTAGGACATTATGTAAATTGTAGGTGTATATCATTATATTTTGCTTTTGTATAGACGGCATCGTGTTCAACCCCAAATGTCTAGTTTCCATCCGTCACCATACACATGTGCCCCTTTACCCCTTTTGCCCTTCCCCCACCCCCTTCCCCTCTAGTAACCACCCATCTGTTCCTCTTTAGCTGTGTGTTTGTCTATTTTCCACATATGAGTGAAATCATGCAGTGTTCGTCTTTCCCTGACTTTTTTCGCTTAGCGTAATGCCCTCAAGGTCCGTCTGTATTGTTACAAATGGCGCTATTTCATCTTATTTTGAGGCTGAATTGTATTCTAATGTATATATATATACACCATATCTTCCTTATCCATTTATCCATTGATGGACACTTGGGTTGCTTCCAAGACTTGGCTATTGTGAATAAAGCTGAAATGCACGAAGGGGTGTATATATCTTTTCAAATTAGGGTTTCTATATTCTTTGGATAATACCCAGAAATGCAATAGAGGGATCAAAGGATATTTTTAATTTTAATTTTTTGAGAAATCTCCATACTGTATTCTATACTGGCTGCCCCCATTTGCATCCCCTGCAGCAGTGTTTGATGGTCGCCTTTGTTCCACATCCTCTCTAATACTTGTTATTGGTTGTCTTTTTAATAACAGCCAATCTGACAGGTGTGAGATGATATCTCATTCTAGTTTTGAATTGCTTTTCCCTAATAATTAGCAATGTTGCACATCTTTTCATGAGCTTGTGGGCCATCTGTCTATCTTGTTTGGCAAAATATCTGTTCATATCCTCTTCCCATTTTTTGATCAGGTGGTTCATTTTTTTGTTGTTGAGTTGTGTGAGTACTTTATATACTTCGGAAATTAAACTCTTATCTGATATATGATTTAAAAATATTTTCTCCCAGTTGGTAGGTTGTCTTTTCATTTTGTTGATGGTTTCTTTTGCCATGCAGAAACTTTTTAGTTTCATGCAGTCCCATTTTATTATTTTTTCTTTTGTTTCCCTTGCCTTAGGAGACATGGTATTCAAAAGGTTGCTGCTAAGAGCCAGCCCTGATGGCCTAGTGGTTAAGGTTCCGTGCGCTCCTCTTCGGTGGCCTGTGCTTGGGTCCTGGCTGCAGGACCACACCACTCGTCAGTAGAAATGCTATATCGGCAGCTCACATAGAAGAACTAGAAGGACCTACAATTAGAATATACAACGATGTACTGGGGCTTTGGGGAGGAAAAAAGAAAAAGAGATGAAGATTGGTAACAAACGTTAGCTCAGGGCAAATCTTTCCCAGCAAAAAAAAAAAATAATAATAAATAAATACTGCTAAGACTGCTGTCAAAAAGTGCACTGTCTATGTTTTCTTCTGGGAATTCTGGTTTCAGGTCTTAACATTTAATTCTTTAATCAATTTTGAGTTAATTTTTGCATATGGTGTAAGATAATGGCCTACTTTCATTTCTTTGCTTGTGGCTGTCAAGATTTCCCAATACCATTTACTGAAGAGATTTTCCTTTCTCCTTTGTATGTTGTATGTTGTTGACTCCTTTGTCAAAGATTAGCTGTCCAAAGATGTGTGGTTTTATTTCTGGGCTCTTAATTCCATTCCATTGATCTGGGTGTCTGTTTTTGTGCCAGTATCATGTTGTTTTGATTTCTATAGCTTTGTAGTATATTTTGAATTCAGGAGTGTCATGCTTCCATCTTTGTTCTTTCTTCTCAGGATTGCTTTGGCTATTTGGGGTCTTTTGTTGTTCCATATAAATTTTAGGATTCTTTGTTCTATTTCCTTGAAAAATGTCATTGAGATTCTGATTGGGATTGCATTGAATCTGTAGATTGCTTTATGTAATATGGACATTTTAAGTATGTTAATTCTTCTGGTATGTGAGCACAGAATATCTTTCCATTGCTTTGTGTCTTCTTCAATTTCTTTCAACAATGTCTTATAGTATTCAGTGTACAGGTTTTCACCTTCTTGGTTAAGTTTATTCCTAGGTATTTTATTCTTTTTGTTGAAACTATAAATGAAATTGTATTCTTGATTTCTCTTTCTGCTAGTTCCTTGTTAGTGCATGGAAACACAACTGAATTTTATATGTTGATTTTGCACTCTAGAAATTTGATGCTTTCATTTTTAATTTCCAATAGTTTTTTTGTGGATTCTTTAGGGTTTTCTATATATAAAATCATGTCATCCACAAAGAATGATGGTTTTACTTCTTCCTTTAAAATACGGATAATTTTTATTTCTTTTTCTTACCTAATTGCTCTGGCTAGGATTTCAGATACTATGTTGAATAAGAGTGGCAAAAGTGGGCATCTTTGTCTTGTTCCCGTTCCTGGGGGATAGCTTTCAGGTTTTCAGAATTGAGTATGTTAGCTGTGGCTTTGTCTGATATGGCCTTTATTATGTTGAGGTATTTTCCTTCTATACTCATTTTATTGAGAGTTTTTACCATAAACGTATGGTGAATCTTGTCAAATGCTTTCTCTGCATCTTTTGAGAAGATCCTGTTGTTTTTATTCTTGATTTAATTAAATTGGTGTATCACATTGATTGATTTGTGGATGTTGAACTACCCTTGTATCCCTGGAAGAAATTACACATGATCATGCTGTATTGTCCTTTTAATGTATTGTTGTATTCAACCTGCTAGTATTGTCGAGAATTTTGCATCTATGTTCACCAACAATATTGGCCTATAACTTTCCTTTTTGTGTCACCTTTAGTTGTTGTTTGTACCAGGGTAATGTTGAAATTGTAAATGACTTAGGAAGCGTCCCCCTCTCTTCGATTTTTTGGAAAAGTATGAGAAAAATAAGTATTAAATCGTCTTTGAACGTTTGGTAGAATTCACCAGAGAAGTCATCTAGCCCTGTACTTTTGTATTTGGAGGGTTTTGATTGCTGTTTAAATCTCCTTGCAAGTGATTGGTTTATTCATATTCTCTATTTGTTCTTGATTTGCTTTTGGAAGGTTATATGATTCTGGGAATTCATCCATTCTTCTAGGTTATCCAATTTGTTGGCTTATAGTGTTTCATAGTATTCTCTTATAATCCTTTGTATTTCTGTGGTATCTGTTGTAATTTATCCTCTTTCACTTTTTTAAAAAATTTTTTGTTTATTGCAGTAACATTGGTTTATAACATTGTAAAAATTTCAGGTGTACATCATTGTACTTCTATTTCTGCATAGATTACATCATGTTCACCACCAAAATACTAATTACAACCCATCACCACACACATGTACCGAATTATCCCTTTCACCCTCCTCCCTCCCCACTTCCCCTCTGGTAACCACCAATCCAATCTCTGTCTCTATGTGTTTGTTTATTGTTGTTATTATCTACTACTTAATGAAGGAAATCATATGGTATTTGACCTTCTCCCTCTGACTTATTTCACTTTGCATTATACCCTCAATGTCCATCCATGTTGTCACAAAGGGCTGGATTTCATCATTTCTTATGGCTGAGTAGTATTCCATTGTGTATATATACCACAGCTTCTTTATCCATTCGTCCCTTGATGGGCACTTAGGTTGCTTCCAAGTCTCGGCTATTGTGAACAACGCTGCAATGAACACAGGGGTGCATGTACCTTTACAAATTGGTGTTTTCAAGTTCTTTGGATAAATACCCAGCAGTGGAATAGCTAGATCATATGGTAGTTTTAACCTTGATTTTTTGAGGAATCTCCATTTTGTTTTCCATAGTGGCTGCACCAGTTCGCACTCCCACCAGCAGTGTATGAGAGTTCCCTTCTCTCCACATCCTCTCCAACACATGTTGTTTCCTGTCTTGTTAATTATAGCCATTCTGACGGGCGTGAGGTGATATCTCATTGTAGTTTTGATTTGCATTTCCCTGATAGTTAGTGATGTTGAACATCTTTTCATGTGTCTGTTGGCCATCTGTATATCTTCTTTGGAGAAATGTCTGTTCAGGTCTTTTGCCCATTTTTTAATTGGGTTGCTAGTTTTTTTGTTGTTGAGATGCATGAGTTCTTTATATATTTTGGAGATTAAGCCCTTATCAGAAGTATGGTTTGCAAATATCTTCTCCCAATTGTTAGGTTGTCTTTTCGTTTTGTTGATGGTTTCCTTTGCTGTGCAGAAGCTTTTGAGTTTGATGTAGTCCCATTTGTTTATTTTTTCTATTGTTTCTCTTGCCCGGTCAGACATGGTGCTTGAAAAGATGTTGCTAAGACCGATGTCGAAAAGCGTACTGCCTATGTTTTCTTCTAGAAGTTTCACAGTTTCAGGTTTTACATTCAAGTCTTTAATCCATTTGGAGTTAATTTTTGTGTATGGTGTAAGGTAAGGGTCTACTTTCATTTTTTTGCATATGGCTATCCAGTTTTCCCAACACCATTGGTTGAAGAGACTTTCTTTTCCCCATTGTACGTTCTTGGCTCCTTTGTCAAAGATTAGCTGTCCATAGATGTGTGGGCTTATTTCTGGGCTTTCAATTCTTTTCCATTGATCTGTGTGTCTGTTTTTGTGCCAGTACCATGCTGTTTTGGTTACTATAGCTTTGTAGTATATTTTGAAATCAGGGAGTGTGATACCTCCAGCTTTGTTCTTTTTTCTCAGGATTCCTTTAGCTATTCGGGGTCTTTTGTTGTTCCATATAAATTTTAGGATTCTTTGTTCTATTTCTGTGAAAAATGTTGTTGGAACTTTGATAAGGATTGCATTGAATCTATAGATGGCTTTAGGAAGTATGGACATCTTAACTATGTTAATTCTTCCAATCCAAGAGCACGGAATATCTTTCCATTTCTTTGTGTCTTCTTCAATTTCTTTCAGAAATGTTTTATAGTTTTCCGTGTACAGATCTTTCACCTCTTTGGTTAAGTTTATTCCTAGGTATTTTATTCTTTTTTGTTGCAATTGTAAATGGGATGGTATTCTTAATTTCTCTTTCTGCTACTTCGTTGTTAGTGTACAGAAATGCAACTGATTTTTGTATGTTGATTTTGTATCCTGCAAATTTACCTTATTCCTTTATTACTTCTAAAAGTTTTCTGGTGGATTCTTTAGGGTTTTCTATATATAAAATCATGTCATCTGCAAATAGTGACAGTTTCACTTCTTCCTTTCCAATTTGGATCCCTTTTATTTCTTTCTCTTGCCTGATTGCTCTGGCTAGGACTTCCAGTACTATGTTAAATAGGAGTGGTGACAGTGGGCATACTTGTCTGGTTCCTGTTCTTAGAGGGATAGCTTTCAGTTTTTCACCATTGAGGATGATATTAGCTGTGTGATTCTCATATATGGTCTTTATTATGTTGAGGTACTTTCCTTCTATACCCATTTTATTCAGAGTTTTTATCATAAATGGATGCTGTATCTTGTCAAATGCTTTCTCTGCATCTATTGAGATGATCATGTGATTTTTATACTTCATTTTATTAATGTGGTGTATTACATTGATTGATTTGCGAATGTTAAATCATCCCTGCATACCTGGAATAAATCCGACTTGATCATGTTGTATAATCTTTTTAACGTATTGTTGTATGCGATTTGCTAGTATTTTGTTAAGGATTTTTGCATCGATGTTCATCAGTGATATTGGCCTGTAATTTTCTTTTTTTTGTGTTGTCCTTGTCTGATACCCTGGTATCAGGGTAATGTCAGCTTCGTAGAATGAGTTAGGGAGCTTCCCCCCCGCCTCAATTTTTGGAAGAGTTTGAGAAGGATAGGTTAAGTCTTCTTTGAATGTTTGGTAGAATTCACCAGGGAAGCCGTCTGGTCCTGGACTTTTATTTTTGGGGAGGTTTTTGATTACTGTTTCGATCTCCTTACTGGTGATTGGTTTATTCAAATTCTCTACTTCTTCTTGATCCAGATTTGGAAGGTTGTATGATTCTAAGAATTTATCCATTTCTTCCAGATTGTCGAATTGGTTGGCATATAGCTTTTCATAGTATTCTCTTATAATATTTGTATTTCTGAGGTGTCTGTTGTAACCTCTCCTCTTTCATTTCTGATTTTACTTATTTGTGCCTTCTCTCTTTTTTTCTTGGTGAGCCTAGCTAAAGGTTTGTCAATTTTGTTGATCTTTTCAAAGAACAAGCTCTTGGTTTTATTAATTTTTTCTATTGTTTTTTTGGTCGCTATTTCAGTTATTTCTTCTCTGATTTTTATGATTTCCCTTCTTCTACTGATTTTGGGCTTGGCTTGTTCTTCTTTTTCCAGTTCCTTTAGGTGCATTGTTAGATTGTTTATTTGAGATTTTTCTTGTTTGTTGAGATAGGCCTGTATCGCTATAAACTTCCCTCTTAGAACCGCTTTTGCTGTATCCCATAAATTCTGGCATGTCGTATTTTCATTTTCATCTCTCTCCAGGTATTTTTTGATTTCTTCTTTGATTTCTTCATTGACCCAGTCGTTGTTCAGTAGCATTTTGTTTAATCTCCACATATTTGTGGCTTTTCTGATTTTCTTCCTATAGTTGATTTCTAGTTTCATACCGTTGTGGTCAGAAAAGATGCTTGGTATTATTTCAATCTTCTTAAATTTATGGAGACTTGTTTTGTGGCCTAAGATGTGATTAATCCTGGAGAATGTTCCACGTGCATTTGAAAAGAACGTGTATTCTTCAGTTTTTGGATGGAATGCTCTGTATATATCTACTAGGTCCATCTGTTCTAGTCTGTCATTTAAGGCCAATGTTTCCTTATTGATCTTCTGTTTGGATGATCTATCCGTTGGTGTAAGTGGAGTGTTAAAGTCCCCTACTATTATTGTGTTACTGTCTATTTCTGTTTTTATGTCTGTTAATAATTGCTTTATATATTTAGGTGCACCTACATTGGGTGCATAGATATTTACAAGTGTTATATCCTCTTGTTGGATTGTTCCCTTGATCATTATGTAATGCCCTTCTTTGTCTCTTTATACGGTTTTTGTTTTAAAGTCTATTTTGTCTGATATGAGTACTGCTACCCCAGCTTTCTTTTCATTGCCATTTGCGTGGAGTATCTTTTTCCATCCCTTCACTTTCGGTTTGTGAGTGTCTTTAGGTCTGAAGTGTGTCTCTTGTATGCAGCATATATATGGGTCTTGTTTTTTTATCCAATAAGCCACCCTATGCCTTTTAATTGGAGCATTTAGTCCATTGATGTTTAAAGTAGCTATTGATAAGTATGTACTTACTGCCATTTTTTAACTTTTTTTTTTTCGCAGTGTTTTAGTAGTCCTTCTCTGTTTCTTTCTTCTTCTATACAGAATTGATGGTCACTTTAGTTTGACCTCTGTCTGAAAGCTGTACTCTTTAACTCCCCTCCTCCCTCATGTTTTTGATATCATATCTAACCTCTTTTTTGTGCATTTGTATATGTTCTAATCATGGAAATAGATAATTTTTCGTATTTGTGGTCTTCTCTTTTCCCCTTAAATCAGTCCCTTTAACATTTCTTGTAGCACTGGTTTCTTGGTGACAAACTCCTTTAATTTTTGCTTATCTGGGAAATTTTTGATCTCTCCTTCCATTTTTAATGATAACCTTGCTGGGTAGAGTATTCTTGGCTGTAAGTTTTTTCCTTTTAGCACTTTAAATATATCTTGCCAGTCTCTTCTAGCCTGTAAGGTTTCTGCTGAGAAGTCATCTGAAAACTTTATGGGGTTTCCTTTGTATGTAACTTGACATTCTCTTGCGGCTTTTAGGATTCTCTCTTTATCTTTAATTCTGGACATTTTGATTACGATGTGTCTTGGTGTAGGCCTCTTTGGGTTTATCTTGTTTGGGGCTCTCTGTGCTTCCTGTACCTGGATGTCTGTTTCCTTCCTTAGGTTAGGGAAGTTTTCATCTATTATTTCTTGAAACAGATTCTCTGCCCCCTTGTCTTGCTCTTCTCCTTCCGGGACACCTATAACACGGATGTTAGTGCGCTTGATGTTGTCCCAGAGGTCCCTTAGACTGTCCTCACTCTTTTTAATTCTTTTCTCTTTTACCTGTTCAGCTTGGGTAATTTCTTCTAGTCTTTCTTCCAGCTCACAGATCTGTTCTTCTGTATCCTCTACTCTGCTTTTGAGTCCCTCTAATGAATTTTTCATTTCCAGTATTGTATTCTTCATTTCTGCTTGGTTCTTTTTTATATCTTCCATTTCTTTGTTGACATTCTCACTGAGTTCATCTATTCTTCTCCCCAGATCAGCGAGCATCCTTAACACTCTTAGTTTGAACTCTCTGTTGGGTAGGTTGCTCATTTCTGTTTCACTTAGTTCCTTTTCTGGGGTTTTGTCCTGTTCCATTACTTGGAATGTATTCTTTTGCCTCCTCATTTTGCCTCTTTCCCTGTGCTTGTGTCTACGTATTAGGTAGGTCAGCTACGTCTCCTGCTCTTGGATAGGTGACCTTATATAAGTGATGGCTTAGGAGGCTTCCAGTGTGCTTCTCTCAGTTCTCAATGTTCCAGGGGTGACCCCTATGTGGGCTACATGTGCCCTTCTGTTGTGGCCTGTTTGCTCTCCCTGTAGGCGCCCAGGGAGGCTGAGTTATGCTCCTGGCCAGCTGTTGTAATGCTCAGCTGCTTGTAGTTGTTGTGGGCCCTTCAGTCTCTTTATCAGGTGTGGGGAGCCCCAGCACAGTTGGCTGCAAGTTCTAATACCACATTTGTGTTGCAGTATTTCTTTTAAGTGAGTAGGCCCCCAGCGTGGCAGGTTGTTAGGCTCAGGGCCTTACAATTGCTGTAAGCCTCTAGCCTATTAGGTCTCTTGTCAGCTCTCTGAGGATTGCAGCTGGGTGGGGCTGGCCTCAGGCACAGGAGCACCCAATTGTTTCAGGCTTGGAAGGTGGGGCAAACCCCCTATGTGGGTCTTTGAGAAGCACAAGTCTTCTGCAGCTGACAAGCCCTGCTGCCCACAGGTCCACACACACAGTCAACACAGTCCTGCCCCGTGTGTGCGCCCCGACCTCCCCAAGTGGACCCACTCTCTCCACGGCGGGAGCCCCACATACTCTGCAATCGCCCCACACTCTCCACCCGCTCCTTGTGCACACCCTGCCCCTCTCAAGTCAGCTCAGTTGCCAGGCTGCAGAGAATCCAGTCACCAATCTATGCAGGCCCACAAGTTGCCGGAGGGCTTGTTGTTGGGTGGGGCCAGTCTCTAGGGTGGGCTGCCTGCCCTGGCTGAGCTGAATTAAATCGGTGCTCTAGCGAGTGGGGCAGACCCTGGGCTAGCAGGCCTCAGGGAGAACTCCAATGGAGTCTGTGTCAGCACGCCCACACCAGGCCACAACAATGGCCGCCGCCAATGTCCCAGTCCCTGGAGAGGTCTCACGCCTCACCGAGATGCACTCAGGGCCTATTAGGGTGAGTCTCTTGTCGCCAAAGCACTGTGCACCTTTCTTTCTGGTGATTTTAGGATGCTTTCTGACACGGGTGAGTTTGCGTGCGGGCCCTTTAAGACCGGGTTTTAGTTTCTTTGTGAACCGGGTTTTCTGGGGGTACTCCCCAATGCTTTAGTAGCAGGCAAAGTCAGATATTATGCCGCTGGTCTCGATTGTGCTGGGTCCACAAAATGCCCACAGCAGGGGCGCTCCCCAGCTCAGGACCCCGCGCCTCCAGGGAGGGCTGTGGACCTGTGGGCTGCTCCCGGCGGCCGTGAGGCACTGCGGCTTGTGAAGGCGGCGTTTTTCCTCTCCACAAGGGAGTCTCTGCCTCTTCCACCTCAGTTAGATTGTCCGTTGTTGCAGGAGTTCCTCTTATCCAGTTTTCAGTTCTGTCTCAGGGGTAATTTTTCCACAAGTAGTTGTAAATTGGCTGTGTCCACGGGAGGAGGTGAGTTCCGAGTCTGCCTACGCCGCCATCTTGACTCCGCCCTCCTCCTCTTTCATTTTTAATTTTATTTATTTGAGACTTCTCCCTTTTGCTTTTAGTGAGCCTAGCAAAGATTTGTCAATTTTGTTTATCTTTCCAAGGACCTGGCTCTTATTTTCAATGATCCTTTCCATTTTCTTTTTAGTCTATTTCATTTATTTCCTCACTAATTTTTGCTTTTTCTTTCCTTCTACTGATTTTGGGCTTCATACGTTCTTTTTTTTAACTAGTTCCCATAGATGTAATGTTAAATTGTTTATTTGAGATTTTCCTGTTTTTACAGGTAGGCCTGTGTTGCTGTAAACTTTCCTCTTAGTATCATTTTTACTGCATCCCATAGATTTTGGTATGCTGTGTTTCATTTTCCTTTGAATTTAGGTAATTTTCAATTTCTTTTTTGATTTCTTCATTGATCCAATAGTTATTCAGTAGCATATTTGTGTCTTTTCTAGCTTTTTTCTGACAGTTGATTTCTAGTTACACATCTTGTGATCACAAAAGATGCTTGATATGTTTTCAATTTTAATTCAAATAAACAATCTATTATTTCATAGGAGATAGAATTCTACAAATCTCTTCTTTTATTCCAGGAAAATAATGTCATCACCGAAATTATTTTCTCATTTGGCGTTACCAGGTAAAGAATTATATTGCCAAATGGTAAAGGTGCTTTTAATAAAAACGAAGAAATTTCTTCACATTCTCAAGTACGTTTGCATTGGCATATTTCCACTTCAGTTACTGAAGAGTTTCTTCCTTTCATAAATACATTCCCAAATTGCTAATGAAGCAACCCTTGTAATTTCGAGAACAAAAGGGCATTTGCTTTGATGTAATCTGTGAGCAGTTTCAACACAATTGAACACCTGGAAATAAAAAAAAATGTTAATTCACTGTGTTCTTTTCCTAGGAATTTAGAAAAGTAGTTGGTTGACCAGTTGGGCCTGATCTTTTCTTTTTCTACTCTTGTTCTTTCCATTTTAAATCAATGATTTTCAATGATTAGTGCCTTGTTGGAAAACAGGCGTTTTGGTCAATTTATCTGAGGAAAACTTATAAAATATCTGATGCCCCAAAACTTATATTCAAGGACTTCCAAAGGAACCCAGGAGATCAAATTGCCAGTACACAGTGTTTTAACTGCTAGTTACAACATGAAGCTCAGGAGGAGGCTGAGTTTTTGTAGAAGGTGTAACCAGTGTGACAGATCAAATTGGATCAAGATATTTGGAAAAGGGACTAAGCTCATAGTAACTCCCTCTGGTAAGTAACATTTTTCTATTTTTACCCTAGTAATGAAAAACTAATAATGCTTTTTAGAAAAATGTTTAGAATCACTGTTATCTGACTGCCACATACTTGGCCTCAGTATATGAACAGCAAGTTTGCAGCCTCTAGTCACTATATATGAAAATAAAACTACTTCATAAATTGTTTGTTCACATCCCTGCTTGTAAGCAGATTGAAATTCTTCTTTTAGAATATGCATACACACAGATGATCAGGTAAGGCTAAAAATTATGATATTTTTTGGACCATATCTGTAAACCTTGTTATAAGTTATTGGGTGAAGATACTTTTCTTGTAGACAGTCTTTAAGGTGAGAGACACATTTATTATTTACTTCTCTTCTATATATTGAGATAAAACACAGTGCTCTTTTCTCACAATTACCTGCAAAACCTATGTTACTGGTTTTCCTCTCATCCCTCACAGCAGTGCAAAACATTAATTCTTAAAGTAAATGACTATAGAACATTGATAAATCTCACTTCTTATTACTCTAGCTTCTTAGAGATAGGCAAGATCAGTCACAATTTATGCTATTACAAATCTTGACAAATTGCCTAGAGATGGGCCCATTTAAGGGAATTTGTAAGCTCCATAGTCATTCCAGCTCCAAAGTCCATGAAAAGAGTCTGCATGGTTTTACGTCCTCTTTTGGTCCTTCATTCTGTCAGCAGTATTCATTGATGGCAGTTTCTGTGTTGGCTACTGGACATAAATGGGAGAAGAAGATAAAGATAGAATAAGTCCCATATTCCAAAAGCTTCTAGCCTAGTGGATAAGTGTTCTAACTCCAACCAGATCCTTGGAGGCCATTCTCCACCTGATGTAGCTAGGGGGATATTAACAAGAATTACCTAGTTAGACCACTTATGAGTCCCTAAGGGGTGGAGATGTTAGGTCCATTTGGTATTTCTGTATTGAAAGATTTGTAATGAAGTTTAGCTATTTTATTTTCTAAAAATAACCAATGGGGAAAAATGAACAAAAATTGCTAAACTTGTCATTTAGTCAGAGGATGATTAACAGCAGGTATTAAAATATTTAACTGGGCAGCCATATTCAAGAATGTTACAAGATGGGTTTGTTTTTTTCCTAAGTTCTGTCCACTAAATTTGCTCAGTCCTCATTTGCCTTAAAGAAGAAATTTTGCCTGAATGAGGGAGAATACCTCACTAGTATATTCTCAGCTTACTAGACCTATTGAAATGAAAGTTTTCAAAGAATTTTCACAATTTGATAAAGCATTGAAAAAAATGAAAGAAATTATGTATTTTGTTTTCCTTAGTGGTTGTGGTCATATAAAAAAAGAATTCATAGGTTGAAAAGCAAATTTCTAGTCTTTTATTTTCCCTCTGAGTATGTACATACAATTCATGTAAATTATAGCAATCAAATTAAATAACAGTGACATAGAAATAATTCATATGGGTCCTGAAAAGTTTTTAGGAGAGTGTGGTCCAGGGAAAAATATGGACTTTGATTCTGGGTCTATCGTTTTTGTAAAGTCATCGTTTAGCAAATAAATTTTGATTCACACATCATTGCTCTACTAAAATTATAAAAATAATACTTCCCCATTATGAAAAAAATTGGAAAACAAAAAATAAAGAAAAAATTAAAATTTTATATCAACACATATCTCTGTTAACTTTTTATGTTTCCATCCATTCGTTCTGCCTATGCCAAGACCATCTCAGTGAATGCTGTGAATATTAAATGAAACTAAGTAAGGAAATTACCAGCATGGTCAGTGATAAAAATGTCAATTCTCTAGAATTCAAATTACCACCACTGGAATTCCTCATGAAATCAGGAGTACAGATAACTATATTAATTACCCTCTAGTCTCCAGGTCACATAAGGACAAATGGTCAGTATTTGGAAAAAAGTTTCAATTTCTAAGACTAATTGCTACTTGCTTCTAAAAAGGATTAGAATATAATAAGCATTCTCTCAAACATTATTAGCCTGAATATGAGGTGATCTCTCATTTTCCAGTAGAACTATCTGGAAGAAAAAACAGAAGCTTTTGCAAATTGAATGTACTAATTTATAGTGATATAGATAAAAGTCAAATACCCAATTATATGTAATTTCCTAATTGGATTATAGCTACAAAGTTAAAAATTATATCAATACAAATATCAGTTGAGAAATATTGCTCTTTTTGCCCTCACATTTCATTAAAACTTTTGTTCAGAATCTTCACACACATCTGAAACATCTACCTTAGAGGAACTTTCTAGGTCATCTTAGGGTCCGAGTGTCTGTTCTGGGATCCCCATAGGATGATGTCACTGGATACTTAATCTAAAGAGACAATTATCCATTTGTAAAATAAAAAGAAAGCATTTTTTTTCATTTATTCTGTTATATTATAAATGTGCATCATAAGCATAAACTGTAGAAACTTTATTTCCAAGTAATATTTACCAAATCCTTGTTAAATTTCTTTATTTTCTTTTACCAGTGCTAGCTCCAAAACGAGCATTAATTGAGTTCGTTTCAGGTGGAGATCTTGTCCAAGTAGTATTTTTTGATCACAGCAGAGTATTAGAAGAGCATCTTTAATATGAGAAGTTACACAAGGACTGAAACATAAGGGAACTCCTGTTTTTGAAGGATAATTTTAAGAAAGAAAGCTTCACCTTATGTTCTGGCACTTTCAGTCTGTTTGAATTCTGCATGTTTTGTGTCTATATCACAGAGCTAGGATTTGCAAATATATTCCCCCACCTCTCATGCCATACTCGAGGTAGACCTGATGAAACTATCACCTGCTGGGGTAGAAAAAGAAACAATATAATGCACAAATTATTTGTCATTTATTTCAACTGCCTGTTTCCAAAATCTATTTGAGAAGACCTAAAATCAAATACACAACTACAGGCGTATCTCATTTTCTTGTGCTCTGCTTTATTGTACTTCATAGATATTGCATTTTTTAAAAATCGAAGGTTTCTGGCAACCCTGTGTTGAGCAAGTCTATAAACATCATTTTTCCCACAGCATTTACTCAGTTCATTTCTCTGTGTCACATTTTGGAAATTCTCGCAATATTTCAAGACTTTTCATTATTATTATATTTGTTACCGTCATCTGTGATCAGTGATTTTTGATGTTACTATTGCTTTGGGGCGTCATGAACCAGGCCCATATATGATGGTGAAGTTAATCAATCAATGTTGTGTGTGTTCTCACTGCTCCACCTACTGTTTCCCCATCTCTCTCCCTCTCCTTGGGCCTCTGTATTCCCTGAGACACAACCATATTGAACTTAGGCTAACTAATAACTCTATAGTGACCTCTAAGTGTTCAAGTGAAGGGAAAAGCTGTGCGCCCCTCATTTTAAATTAAAGGCTAGATATGAGTCAGCTTAGTGAGGAAGGCATATTGAAAGCTGAGATAGGCCAAAAGCTAGGCCTCTTGTGCCAGTTAGCCAAGTTGTGAATGCAAAGGAAAAGTTCTTGAAGGAAATGGAAAGTGCTACCCTAGTGAACACAAGAACGATAAGAAAGCGAAACAGCTTTATTGCTGCTGTGGAGAAAGTATCAGCACTCTGGATAGAAGATCAAACCAGCGGCAACATTCCCATAAGCCAAAGTCTAATCTGGAGCAAGCCCCTAACTCTCTTCAATTCTATGAAGGCTGAGAGAGGTGAGGAAGTTGCAGAGGAAAAGTTGAAGCTAACCGAGGTTGGTTCATGAGGTTTAAGGAAAGAAGCCATCTCCATAACATAAAAGTGCAAGGTGAAGCAGAAAGTGCTGATGTAGAAGCTGCAGCAAGTTATCTAGAAGATCTAGCTAAGATAATCCATGAAGGTGGCTGCACCAAACAACACATTTTCAATGTAGATGAAACAGCCTTATGTTGGAAGAAGATGCCATCTAGCACTCTCATAGTTAGAGAGGAGAATTCAGTGCCTGGCTTCAAAGATTCAAAGGGCAGGCTGACTCTCTTGTTAGGAGCTAATGCAGCTGGTGACTTTACGTTGAAGCCAATGCTCACTTACCATTCCGAAAATCCTAGGTCCCTTAAGAATTATGCTAAACCTACTCTGCCTGTGCTCTATAAATGGAACAGCAAAGCCTGGGTGAGAACACATCTATTTGCAACATGGTTAACTGAATACTTTAAGCCCACTTTCGATACCTATTGTTCAGAAAGGAAGATTCCTTTTCAAGTATTACTGCTCATTGAAAATGCACCTGGTCACCCAAGAGGTCTGATGGAGATGTACAATGAGATTCATCTTGTTTTCATGCCTGCTAGCACAACATCCATTTTGTAGCCATGGATCAAGGGGTAATTTTGACTTTTAAGTCTTATTATTTAAGAAATACATTTCACAATGTTATAGCTGCCATAGATAGTGATTCTTCTGATGGATCTTGGCAAAGTAAATTGAAAACCTTCTGGAAAGGATTCACCATTCTAGATGCCATTAAAAACATTCATGATTCATGGGAAGAGGTCAAAATATCAACATTAACCGGAGTTTGGAAGAGGTTGATTCCAACCTTTATGGATGACTATGAGGGGTTCAAGACTTTAGTGGAGGAAATAACTGCAGACATGGTCGAAGTAGCAAGAGAACCAGAATTAGAAGTGGACCTTGAAGATGTGACTGAATTTCAGTAATCTCATGATAAAACTTTAATAAATGAGGAGTTGCTTCTTATGAATGAGCAAAGAAACTGTTTTCCTGGAATGGAATCTCTTCCTCGTGAAGATGCTAAGAATATTGTTGAAATGTCAATAAAGGATTTAGAATATTACATAAACCTAGTTGATGAAGCTTTGAGATGATTGACTCTAATTTTGAAAGAAGTTCTGCTGTGGGTAAAATGCTATCAAACAGCATCACGTGCTACAGAGAAATTGGTTGTAAAAGGAAGAATCAATTGATACTGCAAACTGCATTGTTGTCTTATTTTAAGAAATTGCCACAGCCAAACCAACCTTTAGCAACCACCACCCTGATCAGTCAGCAGCCATCAACATCAAGGCCATACCCTCCACCAGCAAAAAGATGACAACTTGCTGAAGGCTCAGATGTTCAGCATTCCTAAGCAATAAAGTATTTTTCTTTTCTGAAAAGATTCACCCTCAGCTAACATCTCTCCAATCTTCCTCTATTTTGTATGTGGGTCACTGCCAGAGCATTGGCCAGGGCCACTGATGAGTTGTGTAGGTCCACACCCAGGAACTGATCCCAGGTGGCTGAAGCAGAGCGTGCCGAACTTAACCACTAGGCTTGGGGCCGGCCCTTGGAGTTTTTTTAGACATAATGGTATCGCACACTTAATAAACTATAGTATAGTTGAAATATAACTCATGTATGCACTGGGAAACGAAAAACAATTGTGTGACTTGCTTTCTTGTGGTATTCCTTTATTCTGGTGGTCTGGAATCGAATCTGCCATATCTCTGAGGCATGCCTGTACAATTAGACCATGAAATATAAAAAGAAGATCAAAACCACCAAGGAACCAGATGAAAGAATATCTGTGATTATCTAGCAAGAAGAAGAGGGTCAAATTTTATGCTCAGAGCTAGGAGAAAAAATGAATTGGAATTCACAGTTTTCATTAACTGATGAAATGCACAGTAAAATTTCAAACAGGCCATGTTTTTCCCACCACAGTATTAGAAAAGGACTTCAATGCATGAATCCTTTAGGAAGAAAGTGAGGTACAAGAGTGGACATTGCCTTTAACATCCATTTTACAGAATGGAGGAAATGGTCTTTCAGCAAACCCATTTTATACCACCTCTGCATCAATGCTATGGGCATCATAACATTGAGTGTCATCCACAGATGGTGACCCTCAGCAGATATGTTCAGGAAGGTAACATTTAGTGTCTAACGTGTCAATAGGAGGATTTGAGGACAGGTTTCCTGCCATCTCTCTAGTCATTCTGCCTTGAAGCCCCATTGCCAGGAGTTTCAAGCTGAACTTTCCACATGAGCTGGAAAGATGTCAGTTTCAGTCTGAAATTTCTGCTGAAAACTTGGAATGCAAATAGGTTGTGTTCTTGATTAGGGAAAAGAGCCATTTGTTTTGGACAACACGTGTGAAGCAGTTCCATACACTGACTGAATATTATTAGACTTTAGCCAGTGTTCCCTTAGATTTTCTTAACACTGGGAATGCAGCAGGTAAGACAAGACAATGATTCCCTGTTAATTGGGTGTGTGAAAGGCACATTTCCTGTGTTTATGGCTTTAAGAATTCCAGGCATATTAGAGCAAAGCAGAATGCAAAGGAAGAAACAAATCTTCAAGCTTCCTTACCATGGATCTAATTGCAACCCCAAAATACTGAGTCCCTATATGTAAGGGCAAGTTTGGTCCCATGAGATTAAAATGTCATGTTAGAGCACACAATCATCACGAAAAAATTGTTAATAATTATGATAATGATAATAATGACCATAATAATAATTATAATCACTATTTCCATGGCATTTTTACTCAAATGAGCTTCATGCTCATGTTTATCAGAAAAAAAGTTGAAATTCATGCACAAAATAGTCAAGATGTAAAATCAATTATAGTAGAAACTTGTCATAAATTTGAAATAATATTTAAATGTGAAATAGCTATAATTATTTATTTGATAATGAAAAATTACAAGAAGAAACTAGAAAACACAAAATCAATATCAATAAGTAGGTTTGAAATATCATACTTTAAATGAAAAATGTAGTTGACATTTGGTAAATTTATGTAGAATTCATGCTGTTGTTGCATCTTAATAAAATATAAACAACTCAGGCAATTTCATTCAAATGTATTATTTGATTATGCAGATAAATGTATAGAAATGAATTAGAGAAGTTTATTTTTTTACCTGGTTTCTAGTCTATGCATCATGTAAATGACTTTGACCATAAATACACTATTAATAAGTATTAAACAGAATGCTTAAAGGAAAAACAGGTAATTATTTAGACTATAGGCACTAACCATGTATACACAAGTAAACTATTTAATGTTCAGTTAACTATTATATTGAGAAAGAAATGGAAATGTAAGATTCATTTTGTTCTAAAAAGAGTTAAACTTAAAGAATATAGGTAAAGAAAAGGGACAGGATAAGAATAATGTGTTATCATACAGAAAATTTTCAATTCATCATTTTATTTTCAATTTCTTTACTATAATGAATCAGAAATATTCTTGTGAAGAAAAAAGTTTCCTAAGATGAAAACTAGATTCTTTAGTAAATTGAATAAGGACTAAAATTATTTAAATACAATATATGATTGAAAAATTAATCTTGTTCTATATAACGTGATTTTAAAATTAAAAACAAAGTATAGAGGCCGGCCAAGTGGCATAGCGGTTAAGTTTGCGTGTTCTGCTTTGGCAGCCCAGGGTTCACTGGTTCGGATGCTGGGCACAGACCTACTCATCGCTCATCAAGCCATGCTGAGGTGGCGTCCCACATACGGCAACTAGAAGGATGTACAACTATGACATACAACTATCTACTGGAGCTTTGGGGAGAAAAAGGGAAAAAGGAGGAAGATTGGCAAAAGATGTTAGCTCAAGGCCAATCTTCCTCAAAAAATAAAATAATAAAAAATATAAACTGCTTCTGTAAATAGAATCTTTAAAAAAAATGTATAAGGTTGGAGAATTATAGTGTCTTACTGTCATAATCAAAAATACCATTTACACTAAAAGCAAGATATATAAAATTAAAATAATCACATTATGACCTAATTGTATTTACAGCATGAAAAAAACCTCAACATTGTGTGCTTACTAATTTACTATAAAAATCAAGAGCTTTGCTATATAGGCAGAACTTTCAAGAATTTTTTTTCTATTATTCTCAAATAAGAAATCAAATTCTTCTTTTCTTAAGAAATTGCCGATTGAATTATTTAACTCCAAGCTAGCCCCAAAGAGAATATTAATAAAGCATTTGTGTCAATTGGAAAGCAAATTGAAAAGGGTTTTGATATTTATAATTCCCATTGTTAGATTAACAATAAATGTATAATCAACTAACATTCCAGAATCCAAGGGACATGCCTTTGTAAACTATGATGTTTTGTTATATATTTCGACATTATGTCTGCAAGAGACTCTGAAACTGTGACATTTAACATTACACCAATTATATATATACTTTATTCAGCAGGTGAAAACAAAGAAAATAGTGGAACTCTAAAACAGTTCAGCAGCCTTATAGGGCAGACACTAATTTTGGAGGAGACATTGAGAGTCAAAATGTGGTGTATTCTTAGTCACACTTAAACATCAAGAAATTCCAAAATAAAATGTGCTTTTTGTGAACATATTCTAAAGGGAAACAAAATTCTGATAAGCGCATTCCTTGATAAGATTAATATAATAGCATTTCTGAAAATAATGAATGAATTTTTCAATAGGAGTTTTTGAAATATTGCTATTTCGCTTCTAAATTCAAGGCATTGTGATATAATTTGGAGGCGCAGCTTAAATATTGCCCTACTCACAAACCTGGGGTGGTTCAGTGTGAAACTGAGACGTTACATAAAATTAGACATCAAGTAGAACTCCCTTACCTCAGAACTGAGCATGGGATCCACGTTTGAAGCTAAAAGGTCAAGCTGATGGTCAAATACACGTGGAAATGGAGTCCCATTTACAAGTGACTGTGCACTTTTAAAAAAATGAATAATTTCCTCCTCATATTTATTTGTATGGCAAATAAGACTAATATGGGTGCATTCCAGAAACAGTCAAATGAACAGTGAGGTTTCACAAAGTTGCAGAACAGGAAAAAGTGTTATTTGGCCGAAAGAGCATAAGTTACAAAATTCACGGGATGGGAAAGGAGAACTATGTTAGAAAGGACCAAATATTCTCATGTGTAGAGAGATCATCAAAGCTACCTGATCTCCTCCCCCATTCCTGCCATCTACCAACCCACCTTGAAAACATGCTCCATATGATGGTACAAAAGAAGTTTTAAAAAATACGTGTGCTCATGAACGTTAGATGCCTTGAAATGGGGCAGTTAATAGGCATACCCCATTCTAGCATGTGGAGAAAGAACAAAAGCCACATTTTAATACAGGCTCTGCCACTTACAGTTGTGACTCTGTGCAAGTTACATAACCTCTGGAAGATCTTTTCCCGTTAAAAATAAGAACAATAAATACCTCACAGTCTATTGTGGATGGAAGGCCACAGTAAGCACTAATTCAATGGCAGCTTTTCTTCCATTTACTATATGCGCTAGGTTGTTCCAGACCACACAATATTTGTGCTTCTCTAATGATTCTTTTTAACTGCTGTTCCATTTTCCCCCACAGACAGAAGCCTTCCTGCAGATGTTTCCCCCAAGCCCACTATTTTTCTTCCTTCAGTTGCTGAAATAAATCTCCATAATGCTGGAACATACCTTTGTCTTCTTGAGAAATTCTTCCCAGATGTTATAAGGGTATATTGGAAAGAAAAGAATGGCAATAGAAGTCTGGAATCCCAGCAGGCAAACACCATGAAGACTGATGACACGTACATGAAATTCAGCTGGCTGACCGTGACTGAAAAGTCAATGGATAAAGAACACAGATGTCCAACACGAGAATAATAGAGGAGGGGTTGACCAAGAGATTCTTTTTCCTTCAGTGAACAAAGGTATGTATATATAAACATAACCTCCCAGAACATTTTTTTTCAAAGGGAATATCCTACCTTTTCTATCAAGTATTAATGAAAAACAATCAAATATAAATCTTTCTTAAATGTTGTTGCATTTATTGGTAGCATAAATGTCCCTCTACTTCCCCTAAGAATTAAAATAGTATAGACTTTGGAAAACAGGAAAAGAAAAAGAAAAATTCCTTAACTTTTCTCAGCCTCAGTTTTATCAACCAAAATATTAAGGTCTCAATCTTGTTTTTTAGAGTGATTGATGGAGTAAATGAAACAACATATGTGAAAGCACCTAACAATTTAGCACACAGGAAATGCTCAAAAAGAGACTCCTCTTTTGATGAACTTACTTGATCAGGAACTAAAGCAATTATACATCTTTCTGGAATATTCTACTCAGTAAACAAAGTCACTCACTTTAATCTTGCTATTATCAGATTATAAACTCAAAACAATGTTAGTAGGTGACAAACTTGTGGTCTTTTGAGAGCCAAATTGTGGCTCAACAAAAAATAGCATAATTTGGCCGTTGCAGTTTTATTATGATCTTAGATTTTCTGAATTTGTATTTTATGTACCACCGTAAGGTAAAATTTCCTAATTAGAGTTTGGATGAGGCTAATGCATACACACATACTTTCATTCTACATAATGAATGTATTTCTTGCCATTGGTAAATGCAGCTCAACGAACATTTATTGCAGACCTAGCCTGTGCCTGGCCTGGAAGGGATGTGTGGATGAGCACACTGGGATGAATTACTGTCCCAAGGAGGCTGCACTACAGTAAAGAGAATATATTCTTTTCCTAATCTCTCAAGTTCACTTGTGATTCAGGCATGATGTATCAAAAGAGTCCTGGCAGTGGTCCAGTAACTCACTAGACTCAAGACTTAAAGTCCTGAGTATGAACACAACAAACCGAAGTCCCCAGAGTGCCCATAAGAATGAATTAGTTTGTACTTTGCCCTGTGGCTCACAAACCCTTTTGAAGCAGTGGGGAACAAGCACAGAACAAAATGTGCAAAGACCTTTGCTGTGCTCCAGTCAAATTTCTGAAGTCAGTCTTTATCTTTTTGGTTCCTTAGTTTTTTCAATGATCCAATTATCTTCGAACACTTACCTTGGCTTTCTCCTAAGGCCGTGATGAAGAGTAAATGTAATAATGACAGTGAAAACCCTAGCTTTTGAAAACATAGCATGATGTATTTATTTATGTACTTATTGTATTTTTTTTTTTTTTTTGTGGAAGATCAGCCCTGAGCTAACATCCATGCTAATCCTCCTCTTTTTGCTGAGGAAGACTGGCTCTGAGCTAACATCTATTGCCAATCCTCCTCCTTTCCGCCCCCGCCAAAGCCCCAGTAGATAGTTGTATGTCGTAGTTGCACATCCTTCTAGTTGCTGTTGTACTTATTGTGTTTTTTAATATCCTTTCCTAAAACTCACTAACGTAAGATTTAAACACCAGCCCTAATTTACTATTTCTACAGCTAAGAAACAGAAGGGAAGCAAATATGCAAAATACAAGTTTAGTATAACCACCGGGCAGAAGTGTCCTGTTAGGTTTTGATTCTTCTAGTGACCAGGGAAAAATAATTTGCAGAGTGAGTTCCACGGTGAGGATTATCAGAGAGAAGTTGCTGTTCATAATGTGTTTTACTTGGCCCCTAATTTCTGAAAGTAACGCAGACCATGGGCCACTCAGGGCAACAAAGCTAAAGAGGACATTTCTGTTACTGTCATTCTACAGGAAATTTCTAATGCTATTTCTTGGGAGTTTTTTGTTTTTGATAAAAGTTAGGAATATAACATGGAAGCACAAATCAATGAAGTCATTTTGAAGAGATAAAACTAATCTGGTCCAAGTTTTTCGCCAACCTTGATTGAAAAAGAGAAGTTATGATACATACACAGATTTTATTATGAAAATTTGTTACTTTATTGTTTTTCCTCAATCAATGCATGGTAATAAAAGAATTTTATTTATTTTTTAACGAAAAAGTCACTGTTAAGGAAAAAGAAAGACTTCTAAGACACATTACAGTCGTTGTTGAATATATTTTAAAATCTAAACATGGCTATGTTAATATTTTTATTCTTGGAATTTATTCCAAATTCTATATCTCAAACTCAGTTTTAGAGCTGTCAAAAAATATAGCTCATTGAGTGCATAAAATTGTATACCAGATCCACATCCATATGGACAAGATCACATCTGGTAGATAAAGGATAAACCAAAACAATTGGTTCAACTCTTGTTTTCCTCCGTCCAACAATCAATTATCTTTAAAGAAAATTTTATGTTTGTATGTTTGCCTTCCTCTTTTTCTTTTTTTTTTGCATTGTTATAAGCCTCACCTCAGGTTGTATATATTCAGAGAAGTATACGTGATTTAGCCTATATTTGGAAAGAATTACAGTGAAATGTTGAGTTCCTGTAATAAAATGTTCATTACCTAAAAATATTTAACATATTTTGAAGAGAAGATGTTTTCAGTGTTCACAATAGTGGAATTATGTTTTTTCTCTATAGATTATTTTCTATTTCTATGGATTATTTTTACCAAGTACTTTCCACATGCTGTACCTCACTTAATTTCCCACAAGGATCCGTTGAACACTGGCTCTGCTGTCAGGGCTCTGACTCTCAGCAATTATATACACGCCCAACCTTGCTTCCTCATCTGCAACAAGGAGTCCTCCAAACTACAACTCACTTCAGGGTGACTGGAGCATTAAAGGAGATAACACATGTGGAGCATTTAACACAGTGCCCGGCACAGTAATAATCACTCAATAGCTATTATCTGCTTTTCTTTTTGGTGAGGAGGACTAGCCCTGATCTAACATCTGCTGCAAAACCTCCTATTTTTGCTGAGGAAGATCGGCCCTGAGCTAACATCCATACCCATCTTCCTCTACTTTATATGTGGGATGCCTGCCAAGCATGGCTTGACAAGCAGTGCATAGGTCCGTGCCTGGGATCGGAATCTGTGAACCCCAGGCCATCAGAGTGGAGCACACAAACGCAACCACTACGCCACTGGGCCAGTCCCAATAGCTATTAGCTTTTATTCATATGGTTGTCATGGCCACAAACACCACCGTTCCAGAAAATCATGTATATGAGTTGGGGATATTGGGATATGCATGCTTTGGAAAGGTATGCCTGATTTCCTTTGTTTAGGTGGGAAATTTGCATAAACCAGATTCCGTCAAATGTGAGATTCTGTTGTGGATTCTAAGATTTGATGAATTGATTTTGGTAGCAACTCTTCATGTCAGCATCATGTGCTGAAGACTGTAGAGTAGCCACATTTTCGGTTTACTTTTCCATTCAACAAGTATTTCTCCAACACCTCTTTTGTGGTGGGCACTGTGCCAGGAGCTGTGAGTACATAAGGAAAACAGGATAGTCTTGGATATTATCGTTCAGTTGTGATAAAGAAGAAAACAATGTATCCTTCATGAAGGTCAGCATCTTCATGTGTAGAAACACAGTGAAACATGAATTAGATGTACTGAATTACATAGAATCAGATGAGCTACTCCTGTAATCATAGGGCTCATATTTTTAAGGAGGGTCTCTCTGTCAGCGGATTGTATGTGTGTGTGCATACACACATACTCATATAAACAGATACACACCCTGTCAAATAATGGGCATGAATAATTGACTAATACTTGCTCTCACTTCTTCTGGTTGCCACCTCAATTTTTACTACTGTCGATTCCACAAGGGCTTATCCAAAACATAAAAGCAGTAAGTGATTGTCTATGTTTGCCTCTCTGTCGTGCTATAGCCTTTTTTTCCCTCCCGATCATCTTAACTTTGGAACTTCTCAGGCTTAAAGTACAAAAGACTGGAATTGAGGGACTCACAATATTTATATTTTTAATGACTGTCTCTCTTCTCAGCATATTATATATATATAAATATATATGTGTACACACACACACACACACACACACAGTCAAGTAATGGGCACGGAGAATTGACTAATACTTGGTCTCATTTCTCCTAGTTGTCACTGCTACTGATTCTACAACAGCTTCCCCAACAGAGGAAAGTGGTAAGTTTTGCATATGTTTGCCTTCATGTCATGTTGTAGCATGTTTTCTTCCTGACCAACTGAACTTTTAAACTTCCCTGACTTAACATAGAAAAACTAGAATGGCTGGCTGTTGCAGAATAGACTGAGTGATACTTTAAATCAATCCATCATTTCCTAGGAGTCATCTTAACACCATAAATGCTGGTTTGGGGATGAGATGACTGAATTAGAGGATGCAGTGATAGGCTTTGAATTATTTCGGCAATGGACTTCATTCATTTGCATGGCTTTTGTTTCTAATGACTGAGGAATACATGATATCAAGGTGCTTCTAGATTTTTTTGAAGTCTTTGATCTTTGCTAGTAGCTAATAACGTGAACTGAGAAGTACTGAGAGCTTCGTATACAGAAGGCATTGTGCTGGGTTTCGCATGCATTTTTTTGTTTAAGTCTCATAATACTCCTAGGAGGTGGTACAATATTTTTTCCCCATTTTATAGATGTTGAAAATGAAGTAAAGTTAATTAGGCCCTTGCACCATGTCACATAGCTAGATCTGGGGTTTCAACCTGGCCATCTGAGTTAAGAGTTCATACACTTACTCAGTCTTCCTTTCCTCCTCTAAGATATAGTCCTAGAGCCAGAAACCCCAAAGCCAAGGCTCTGAGGCACGATGGACAAGTAGTGGGGGGTGGGTCAGTGCATGGGCTTCACAGTATCACAGACTGCACTTGAACCCCAGTTATTTTAATGATTAGTTACATCAAAATAGGAAAATTACTTACATATTCTGAGCAAGGTTTTCCTCATCTGCCAACCAGGAATTTATACACCTAACTCAGTTATTGAAGAGATAAGGTCACCTAAGTGGAATGTCTAGTATAGGGTGTCTCATTTGGCTGTCACAGAATCAGCACTAGTTTGTGCCTCTTTCTCCATATATATGTACGAAGAAAGTAACTAGAGGTGTTGGCTCAAGCCCTGCTGATAGTTCCTCCATTTCTGATATTAAGGCGGCTCTGGACCTCCGCGAACACCTTACTTGACCAAAGGCAAGGAGTTATGAGCACACCCACTCTGAGATCCATTTCTACACAGAGTGCTAATGAATCTACAGTTTTGACTCTATTAAGATAAAACATGTAAAAGGGTAATTTCCACAGGAAGAGACTTGGCCTTGTGGTTCATTCAATAGCCAGACTGGCTCGCCATAATTATCACTAATTATTTCTTCACATCATATATTTCTTTGAAAACTTCAATCGTATTAAGAGCAGATATCCTCTAACATCATAGTTACAGTGAGGGACATTTAGGAAGGACAAGTGAGTGAGCCATGACTTCCTAAAGTTTCAGAGAATTTGGATTAACCACTCTCTTCCATTTTATATAATTCCTTCTTTACTAAATCCTCCCACGCACTGCACTGTGAACACCACCAAATTTCCACGGGTTGTACCCTTCATAGGAATCACATTGCATCACAGCGTGTAATGGCTCAGATGCTTCAGAATAAGAATTCAACTTTATATTTATGCTTAATGTTTTGATGTCTGGGGTATTTATTGCACTTGGAGGCAGAATTACAGAATAGCTAAAAATGTGTTCTTTAAAGTCATGGTGCTGGGATTGAATCTGGTTTCTGATACTAAATGCATGACGTCAGGCGAATTACTTCTCTCTCTGTTTTCAGTTTATGTGAATAATGGGACTAAAAATGATAAACTCACAAAATAAAATCTCATAGCTTATTGTAAAACTTAAATAAGATTAAAGCTTTGTATGCAAAGCTCTCAGAACAAGTGTTTGGCGTTTGATTAGTGGTTAATGAATATTAGCTATTATCACTTAGGGACATCGTGGGTGTGAAGAAATGTTAAACGTTATTTGTCACAAATACTTTTTTCCCATTGGACCCATGCATTAAAAATACAGCCTTACATTTCACATTTGGAATATTCTAAATGAATTTAGGTTGTTGATTGACATGTCTTGTAAAATGCATTCTGATTTGTCTTGTTGTTGTCTGATGTGGCGGACGGGATAGATGTTTACTTTTGTTTTTTGGTGGTGTGGGGTGTCACTGCAATGTAGGTCATCAGAAATAGATAACTGTGACCACCCTCCCATTAATATGTTCCAGCTTTTCAGAAGAAAAGTCGAAACAACCAAAGTCTTCTCTTAGATACCCTGCCGCTGCAGCTCACCAACACTTTTGCCTATTATGCCTACCTCCTCCTCCTCCTCGTGAGTGCGGTCTACTTTGTCATCGTTGCCTTCTGCCTGTTAAGACAACAGCAGTGTGTGGCAGTGGAAAGAGTTCGTAACAGATGGTGGCATAAAGATAACAACTTTTCTCCATTGTTTATTCTCCCTAAAACTGTCTCCTGAGGATCTAGCTGGGCATTCTCTCTGGGTTTGGGTTATTTCAGTTCACCTATGTATTTTTCTATTATGTCAATATTACAAAAATATTTTTAACACCACTGGGCAAACTGAAAATTTCACTCTGTAACAACAATGAATTCTGCCGTTACTCAGGGGCAGGGTCAAGGGGTAGCCCTTTAGCACCACTCTCTCTATGATCTCCATCAGCTCCTCCAGAAACCCAAATAATCATGCCTTCTGAGTACAGACAGCATGCAGCATCTAGTCACCTCCCTTAAGGCCGTTTAATCAGATGACCACCATGAAGACTTCCATTTTTAAACATACTTAAGTTGCCATCATTGCTACTTGAATTCTGTACTTTCTTTTTCATCATAGGCACAATATAAAAAAATCAAAAGTCTACATTGGTCTTTGTGTACTTTAATTTGATGAAACCCAGCTGAAAGTTCAAGGGAAGAAACAGCATGACAACTGAGTTACCACATCTAGCATTGGTTGTAATAATGGTCGATACCACAGTTCTAATTCTTTCCCTGAGTTAGTGGTTCTGATGATTTCTTTGGGGCACTGTCATCAAGAGGAGCCACAGTCCAATGAAGGCACTTAGGTTGCTTCTCTTTCAAAGGTCACCAGATTCAGACTCATTTGGTTTGGGACATTCCGATGCTGTCAGTATAACATCTAGCATCACTTGCACTGTGTCTGCTCGCTCTACACTAGTGTTTCACAAACATCATGTTTCCTGGTCCTCACAATAACCCCATGAGACTTGCAGTAACACCAAGAGGCATCGCAGTGGAGGGGTTAAGCCCCTGGACTCTGAATCCTGAGTCTATGGGTTTGAATCCTGGGCCTAGTGTTCGCTTCTGTGTGACCTCAGGCAAGCTATTTGAACTTTCTGTGCCACAATTTCATCATCTGTACAAAGAAATTACAGCGCCCTGTCTCCTGGAGTTGTGTGGATTAGATGAAGTAATAATGTCTGGTACTTGCAAGTCCTCAACAGCCTTAGCATCTGTTATAGGCAGGTCTACTTTTGAATAGTAGGTACTACACAACACAAAAGCACTGACAGTCATCTCTGATCTTATTTCCCCACAGAGAGGATAGATGTGGGCAGAATACGGACTCTGAGTTTCTGCTATGCGGCAGGCAATCCTATTAATCCTCTAGTAGCCCCTGGAGGTAGGTACAATTATAGTCCACAGTGTAGATATTGGAGAAATTAAGTTCTCTGCTCAAGGTCACTGTTTTGTAAGTAAGAGTCATTTAAAGCCAGGCACCTCTGAACTCAGAGCCAGTATTTTCTTACTTACTATCAGGTGGCTTTCCTTTCAATCACTGTCAACTGGGAAAAACAAAACAAGGCAAAACAGGCACTGATTCTTCACTAAGGCAACCTCCAGGGAGTCAATCAGAACTTTCTTGAAGACTTGTGGGTGCATCTATGTTTTCTCCTCATGTATATACTCTGTTATTACCATAATTGCTCCCTTTATTATCAACATTATGGAAATCCTACTTTATTCTGAGTGTGTGTCCTAGATTTGCAACTGCTTTTTGGGGGGCTGCTAGTGAAATGGACTGAGAGTCTTGGGCACTACAACCCCAGATGGTGCTCTCTGGGCGTACCATTCTGACACCCCAGCACCTCCTCTAGACTGAAAGGGCCTGGAGGTCCTCAGAGTCACCTGTGGAAGACTCTGGTAGGTCCAGGTGCATTTATGAGGTAGGAAGTAGGTTATACATCCTTTTTGGTCGTGTGCTTTTCCACCACAGCACAACTACTACATAGTGTGGAGGGAGAAACACTGACCCCGAGGTCGCACCTGACACCCCATAGTTAGAGCCTCGGCTCCTTGGTTGGGCTCTAACTAGCTGTGTCATTTGTTCTTGATTGTGTCACATTGCCTAAATTCACCCAGCTTTAAAAGAAAGTGTTCTAATACAATAATGTCAGATTTCTAGTGCGATTTACAAATCCAATGATTAACATCCAAATGAAGTAATAATAGCAAATGTTAGGATAGCACTTACTAGTACTGCTCTAAGTACATGTTAACTTATTTAAGTCTCACAAGAATTGTGCGATATGTACAATTATCTCTGTTTTATAGATGGGAAAACTGAGCCAGTTAGATGGTAAAGAAAGTCCCCATAGTTAGATGGCTAACAAGAAACAGATCTGGGATTTGAACCCAAGCAGCCTGGCTGCAGGAGCTCTGCTCTTAACTTCTACATTATTTGCTACTAGAGTAGAAACAGGTTACTTTAGTTTCAGTTAAAACAGGAAAATTTCTTTCCCTATTGGGCTAAGAGCTGGTGAAGAGAACTTTACCTGTCCACACTTCCTCTACTTGCTCCTATGCCATTCGTACAATTGAGGGACATTGGCCAACCTCTTACACAATTTTCATGCTGGGAAGACTTTTATATGCTGACCTCCCACCCACCAATAGGACTTCTGTGACTAAAGTCCATGGCACCCGGTGGGATAAAATCAATACCAGAACAACAGGTTGCATCCACAGGTGTGCAATGGATAAACTAGGCAAAGATTTACACAATGCCATGTAAAAATACTTGTGTCTCAAAAGTCTATATAGAGCTAGAGTCTCCATACACTTCTCAAGTATAACAAAGGGAAACTTCAAGGCAACAATTCTCCAAATTTCCCCATTATGAATTCTCCATACTGTTTTGAATTCTTTTCCTCAGAGACTTCATTTTTGAAGGCTTTCTGTCAATCAAGCAGGACACAATTAAGTAATATTTGATTTACCCCTTTATATTAATCAAAGTCCCATGTAACTGCCCATTAGCAATTCTGAGTAATAAGACATAACCAGAGATACTACACCAACATGATACAATTCACCCAAAAGCTTAGAAACTCAACATTTTCCTTAGTCATGAAATCTTATCTGGGTAAATACATGGTCTCTGTCATGTTCTGTTAGGCAATTTTTTTGTTGTTTGCTGTCTTTTATTTTGTTCGAGTAACAGCAAGTACCTACCACTTAGGGAGTATGAGGAGTTCTGCTAGGCAGTTTGTGTGCTCTATGTCTAATGCTCTCACTGTACCACATACGGGTATCACGTTCATCTCACTGATGAGAAGACTAGGTCCCAGAAAGAATAAGAAATATGCCCGAGATTAAACATGGAGTAGTGCCCGAGTCCACAGGACTCCAGGTCTGCCTGACTGAAGACCTGCTGCTCTATCCACTAACCTAGGGGCTCTCCTTTTGGGAGCCTTTAACAACCACTGAGGCCCAGACTCCATCACAGGCCAGGCGTCGGACTTTAAAAACCTCTTTCAGTAATTCTAATGTGCTCGGGGTGGAGGCCAGCAAGTGACTGAAAGAGCTCCTAGGCTCCAGCGCTGCTGTCCCGGATCACACGCAGTGAGGAGCCATCACAGAGCCCGTCACACACGTGAGAACCTGCTGCAACCCGGAGAGTGTTCTCACCACTCCACCCATCCATTTCCTGAGGAAACGAAAGGAATGTACCAAGATTTATGTGCAAGGATGTTCATTCACTGTAGCACTATTTATAGCAGCCCTAAATTAACCAATATAGCCAGTAAGAAACTAAAAGATAAACTAAAGGGTGTCATATGACTGTATAATAAACGCCTTCAAAAAGTGTCGATTGTTTAAAGAAATGTAAAATTAATCAGAAAGTGTTGTTGAAAAAATAAGATGCATAGCGTGACCCTATAAAAATTGTTGGATAATACCTTCACATGGTTCAAAAGTCAAGACTAAAAAGTGCATTAAGAGATTTTGCTTCAACCACTGTCTCTACCTCCCCACTTCTTTCAGGTCAGACTTTTGTTTCTTGTGCATCCTTCCAGTTTTTATTTATGCAAATGTGAATGTACATATATAAATATATATGCCTGTATATATATTCTCATTTCCTCCCTTCTTACACAGAGGTAGTAAACGATACACATTATTCTACACTTCTCTTTTTCCTTAAACGTCCTAGAGCTCTCTTTATGTCAGTCTAGAGGGATACATAGTTGGCTGCATGATATTTCACTGGTGAATGTGCAGCACCTTATAAAATTAGTTCCCTATGGTAGACCATTGCCTAATTTCCAATCTTTTGCTCTTATAAGAAATGCTGAAATTATAAGAGTGTTTTCTGTCATTTTGAATGTGTGTGTTGGTCATTTTGATAGGTATCACCAACTTGACCACAATACAGAGAGTACCATTTTGTACTTCTACCACAGGGTCGGTGAAAGCCAAGAGTGTGCCTCAGGACTTTCTAATCTGATAGGCGAAAAATATTGTCTCATCACGGGTGTAATTTGCTTTTCTCTTACTATGAGTGAGATGAAGCATCTTTTCATACATTTGAAAGTCTATATTTCTTTTCCTGTGAAATATTTATTCATGTACTTTGACCATTTTTTCTATTGAATCATAATACCAACATGTATGACATTCATTTGTATGAGTCTCTGTATTTCTACAGTCATAGGCATAAAACAACATGTTCAATCTATGGTAGAGGGTGAAAAAATGATAAGAGATTGTATATTTTTCTATTTTCTCTAACTAATCCTTTTAAAGTAGCCACATTTACATATTAAAAAAAAACAATAAGGGGGCCAGCCCAGTGGCGTATTGGATAAGTTCACATGCTCCACTTCGGCAGCCCAGGGTTCACGGGTTTGGATCCCTGGTGTAGACCTATGCACTACTTATCAAGCCATACTCTGGCAGGTGTCCCACGTATAAAGTAGAGGAAGATGGGCACAGATGTAGGCTCAGGGCTAATCTTCCTCACAAAAAAAATAAAATAAATAAATAAAAAATAAATGATGTGTCATTTAAAATTGGGAAATTTTTTTTTGTTTATTTCTTCACAATAAGCTTCAGTTTCTGTGAAACACCTTCCTTTGGAAACCATGGAGAGGTTCCCATTTGGAAACAAAATAAGACCCACCAGCTACAAGAATGATTAAATTTAACTAGACCTACCCCTTGATTCTCATGAATTTGATCAGATGCTCTAGGCCAAATACCTGGCCTTCTACTTAGAGACTTGGAACTATTTCTACATTGGAAAAGCATAGAAACAAAGAGCAGAAATCATAAATCACAGAAAGCTTTGTGTGGTTGACTTCATTGCGGGGCACTACTAGACAGTGTCTCCTGTGGTTTCAAACTTCTTAATATCTTCCTTCCGCCCTGGGCCTGGGCTGCCCTGAACAAGGCGGTACAGAGAGGGAGAGCACAGGTGGTGGTGCAGGAGAGACAGCCTGGGTGGTGGGAGGGGGCTGGTATGGGTGATAGTGTGTTATTTTCTCAGGGTTCCTTGTTTACGTGCTCTGTCAAATGTGGTTGATTCTGGGAAAATACTCAAACTCAAACCAATGCATTTTGGTTGGGGTTGTTCAAGCAGTGGCTAGGGTGTCATAAGATAAAATAAGGACAGTTAAACCATAACCAACCCTGCTCACTTTCAAAAGGTCACAGCTAATAGAAGGAAAATAACCGTCAAGACATGCATGTGATTGCTGTCAAACATACCCTTAGGCTGTGGGCAGGGTGTTCCTTGCTTTTTATATACAAAGTTACTCCAATTAGCTACCATGTGAATTGGGAATCTTGTGCTGCATCTCAGTCCACTCTCCTGACCCTGTTCTGAAGGAAAGAGCAGACAGGGCATCCTGGAGCACTGAGATAATCCTGACATTCCACCAAGTACCTGTGCTCCTCCATGGTGTTTGATTTCCTGAGTAACTTTTGGTTTCATTTATTCAGTGTGGACAGGGTGACACAGGTCTGTGCCCATGAACCTGGTAGCGTGGATGGACTGTAGATGTGGGCAACAGTGATGTGCTTTTTCCCTCCCAAGAACACAGAGATACAGAGGCCCTGAGTTCAACTGCGTAATTGAATGTGGTATACCGCATCATATAAGTCCCCCTAATGAGTCAGAGTCCACCTGAGCAAGGCTTAAAAGAGGACGTTAATATTAGATTTAACTGTGATTGGGCTCAATTAGAAGAGGGCTGTTCAGCAACATGAGCACAAAGAGCAAATGTCCCCACCTCCACACACCCAAGCAGGGTACAGAGTGGGTGCCCAGGCCCACGGACTCAATCTGTCCAGTCCCAGGGTGAAGCAGAGATCTATTGTTGAGATCAACACTTTAGGTTTTCACAGTCTGACCTCATGGACCATTCATATTATACACTTCATTCTTCTTGGTCTGTGCTCTGAGA
This sequence comes from Ceratotherium simum simum, assembly GCF_057802395.1. NCBI lineage: Eukaryota > Metazoa > Chordata > Mammalia > Perissodactyla > Rhinocerotidae > Ceratotherium > Ceratotherium simum. The sequence continues at coordinate 16,298,459 of NC_141900.1, forward strand.
GCCCGTTTCTGGGTGAGCCTTGGTTTCCTATGAGGATCAGCTGTATCTACTGGTTGAGCCCAGCATGTCTGGATGAGAGCTCTTTCTCAGGTTAAATTAACACACTGACGCCCGGCTTAGGCATCATCTGTGGGCTTGGTGTATATGCGACTCCACTCCTGAGACAGGACATTCTCACTGTGACAACACCATTCAGTTCCTGAGGTTTAATCCCAAGGCAGACATTGGAGCTCTTCCTCGCCCCATCTCCTCCACAGGAAGCTCGTCCCAGTAAGGACCCAGCCTCCAGCAATCCTTTCAGTTACATTTCTGTCATTTGGCCCCTTCTTAGAACGAGCATACACGGAGTTGATGTGAGCTGCACAAATAGCCAGTTTCCACGCAAACCAGCACCATACCCACTACAAACAATTGAGTTTTTCTTGAATGACTCAATGGATAATGAAAGGAAACCAATAGACATGCTGCCTTCCTATGAAGCATTGAGGTGAATATTCATGTTTGAAAAAACAGCTCACCATGTGATTTAGTTCATTTTAAGTCAAATTAACTAAACACAAAGGGAAAATGACGGCAATGATTTCATAGTGTGGGTTCAAAGTAGGAGTACTTAGACTTTTTCAGAACCATACTTCTAGGAGAAAGATACTATTTCATGATAAAACTAATACAAAACTTCTGGGGACTGTTTATATGTATTAACAATCCGTCCCCATCTCCCTTTTGTAATTCCAACACTTTCAGCCAAATACACAATGCAAAACAAGGAAAATATAAGTAATCATTTTGATATATTGGGTTTTATTATTTTTTAAATTGTACAAGGAGCACATGTGCTTGAGTTAAAAAACAAAAGGAAAATGTAGGGTGTTAAAAAAATACAAAAGAAATCTGAGACATGAAACAAAAAAATTCCATTTTGTGAATCAAAATAAAAAGATACTTTGCTTACTAAAACAGCGGTATTCCACCATGTTAAGAGATCTTCTGTTTAGGAATACAGTATAAGACTTTTCTGCAAGTACTCGTTAGCAGATCAGACTTGGTCGTGTCGAATTGAGATGGATCATTCCACTATCGTACCAGCCACAGGCAGACTACTAGATGTATGTGGCTGTGGTACAGTGTCTGTGAGGTGTTACAGTAAATAAATTCTTCATCAGCCGTTCATTGGAGTCAGCAGTGGATGTCACCACTTCAAACTTCAACAGGGAGACCACATCTCCTGTCTTTCTTTCCTCTGGTGACTTTCAGTGAGGGATTTTCACACCAGAAAAGAGAGAACACAAAACTATCTGAGATGTGGTGTAAAGGCAAAATACTCCATTTGCCTATGTCTTTATAACAACGTCTGTGCACTGAAGATGAGCTGTGTTACAGACACTCACAGGACCATGGCTGTGGCCACACAAGAATTTATCTATAATTTATCTTTTAGAAAAGGATCTGCTATTCACATGACCACATTTTTGCTTCATGTCCAATCACTGTTGTGGAAAAAAGGGGCCGGAGCGTGTTGGGTGCTTCTGATGCAGACACAGGGCCTCCAGTCACCACGACTCTGGCCGCCTCTGCTTCCCAAGGACCCCAGATCCATCCATTACTTTTCCTTTCTCCGATTAAATAACTAGGCAGAGTTGCTGCTACTACAATTAACTTCATGTTTATTTGCTTGTATTTCTGAGGATGAAATATTTCCTTTGCTAATCCGAAGGGATTTAACAACGTGCCCACCTTGAGGCTCATCAAGAGCTGCTGCTCTGACTGGATCACATCCTTCATCTCGGAAGCTCCAGAACACTGGAGAGACATTCCAGTGCAGGGCTGGAGTGGACCCTGGAACCAGACTGGGGGGCCTGAGTCCCGGCTCTGCCACTTGCTCCCTGTGTGACCTGGGACAAGTTACTCACCCTCTCTAGTCTCACTGGCCTCAGGTGTGAATGGAGGCAATAACAGGACCACATCTCACAGGACTGTGGCCCGCACAGCACATGTAAGTTAGGGTTTGTGAATAAACAACGTCTGACACGGAGACACTCTGGCTAAGTCAACAATAGTGAACTCATGCTCATTCTTTAGAAATCTGGGACTCTGAGGTATATTTCATACTTCACAAATTTATACCCATGCAGAAAATGTTAGTATATGACAAAACTGGCTATTTATACACACTTATATTCTTGAATTTTACTTTGAATCTACTCAACGAAATGCTTCATATGTAACTAGTTTGTTGTTACAGTTTCATTTTCATAGAGTTACTGTAACAAAAGTAGTACTCATAGTTGTAAAAGTGGTTTTTCACTGCTGTGATTTTCTTTTTCAGATCCTTCATGGTAGGAAAGGGAAGGAGAAAAAGCATTGCATTCCATTAAAGTAAGAAAGATTTTTTTAAAATTACAACGTATATGCACAACTATTAACTGAGACTCACATGTTTAATCCTCAAGAGATTTAGGTTAACAAACTGTAACTGTAAACTAAAGTTTTACTTTATTTCTTGTAAGAGGAAAGTCTTTAAAATAGAATCTATCACTTCCTCTAATCTATCAAAGCAGATTCACTTATGTACTTCTAAACATATTCATAGAGACCTAGAATTATTATCCACTGCTATTCCTCTTTGCTGACAAGCTTGCATATATTTTTCAAGTGCAAATAACTTTGAGCTTTGGTACAAGTAATTTAATCTGCATAATTTCAAAATCGCTGTCCTCAGTGACTGAGAGAGCTGTGAGGGCTTCCTAACACCGAGGGCGATGCCAGGTGGTCACTCTCATGCACTGTTGCCAGCGACCACTGCTACAGCCATTCTGGTCACTGCCTCGTGAACCTTATCTTATTTGTGCATTTGACCCAGTCATTCACTCTGTAATTATTTCCTTAGGATATATCCCTGTTTTCCGTTATGTAGATTGTCCCTATAAAAATTACAAAAAATATCTAAATGTCGGATACTAGAAGAAAAGTTAAATAATTATTATATTTCCATGAAATATCTTACATCGTCTTAAAATTATAATTATTGTTTATAACAACATGGAAAATGCATATGCTCTAAAGTAATAATAAATTTGCAATAAATAAAACTGTATGTACTATATGATCATATTTGATAAAAGTAAAAAACCAAATATAAATGTGCAAGTCAGAAAATCTAGAAGAAAATAACCAGGTGACCTACATACATTTCTGGTCATCCAAAAATTTCTACAATAAACTGAAATTTACCTTTTAATTTTTAGGCAGGGTATAAATAATATGGGCAGTGTGAACACAATTGTATAAAATACAAACAGAAATAGAAGGAAAGAAACTGAACTGTCACACTGATGTTGCTGAGTAGTGTGAAGGACATGTGATCTTTTATTTCTGTCTTTTCACGTTTTTATAAAAAGCATGTATTACTCTCACAATCAGGGAAGGGAGATGAAAAAGGAGCGGGGAGAAGACCGAGGTAGCAGGTTGGGGATATGAGCTATGCACACACAGAGGCAGCCTGCCTCCCTGGTGCTCTCCTCTCCTTAGATAACGCACTTCAGGAGGGACATTGTCTCTTATGAGACTGTCTGCCTGGATTACAGCCAAGAACAAACCTGCTGCAGGAGAACAAACAGCTGAGAATCCTAAGAAAAGATGGTGTCCCACATCATCAATGTCATGTCGTTCAGGTTCCGTTTGTGGTGAAATAAATAGAGAAAGGTATAGGAGTTGGAAGGCCTCGCTTTCCAGCCTGTTGAACTGCTGTAAATCACAGAGACACGGGGGGTTTAACTGCCTTCTCACTTTGAGAGGAGTCTGAGGAAGATGGTCACACCAAGTCTTCCTGTTCCTGGGCTCACTTTCCACCTGGAAGCTAACAACATTGGAGCCACAATGAGACGACATGTCTTGGACTGATATGGGAATTCTAAATAAGCCAAACTTTTAATTAAAACAAAACATGTATGTTTTACATAATATAAAAGTGAACACTAGCAAGGCCTTCTGGCTCTGGTCAAGAGAGGAGGTCAAAAATTCTCTATCGAAAAGCAGCTATAAAACTGGACTAGAGGAACAAATCTAACCATTTCAGCACTTGGAAAATGACCAAAGACATGCAGCAATCTGAGAAATGCTTATGCTTGACAAACTGAAGCATTCAGGCAATAACACTGGTGTTCCTGCCTGGAGATGCTCCCGTTCCTCCCCCACCTCCCAACACACAGCTCAATGGGCAAGAAGGTTCTTCCTGTTTAGAGCAGGCCATGAGGACTGTCATAAAAATCACACAGTTGAAGGGAGCTCACCTGATTTGGGGTGGGGAGTGATGTGAAGGTGAACTGACAAACTCAGTGGTGTGCAAGCAGGGAGGGGCAGAGGCTCTGCTGGTTTGAAGTTGTGGAGGTGGCTGTAGCAAGCACGTGCTTCGCTGAAGCTGTGTGCACGCTTAGCCAACACACAAAAGAACTTAAGCCGGCCAAAGACTCCTGGTTGACCAGGAGGCTGTGAGCATATACAGAGGAGGTGTGAAAGGACTCAGCAAAAAGTACAAGCTGGGGAAGACTCAAAAAGGCTTGAAATGTGAATGTGCTATCGAATACCTACACATACTCACCTGGCAGAGCATAGAAGGCTTAATCCCGGTGCTTGAGAACAATCTCCCTCCAATCACTGGATTCCGGGGGGTACCTCTAAGAAGGTAAGCTTACAAATAAGAGAATTAAAAGGAAAAAGAGCTGAGAAGAGACATCAGCCACCATACCTCACAGTGGGCCTAATTTCACAGAGTTAGCTCAGGCAATATTCTAAGCAAACAAACAAAAATATCAGCAACCTTATGGGGGAAAAATCAGAATTTAGAGATGCAACAATCTATTTTCAACAAAATATTTTTCAGTAAATAGCTAGAAGGCAGGCAAAGAATCAGAAAAGTTTGACTATTCTCAGAAGAAAAAAAAAAAAACCAAAAAAATCCACAATTCAATACAAACTATCTCTGAATGCGTCCAGATATTTTTATTTAGCAGAGGCTTCACAGAAGCTATTATAAATATGTTCAAAGAAATACAGAAAACCACGTTTAAAGAATTAGAGGAAAGTATAACAACAAAAGTGAACAAAAATGGATTCCCCAGAAGGAGACAAGTTACAAAATAAACAGATTAAAAATAAAATCTGAGGGTTGACCCAGTAGTGTAGTGGTTAAGTTTGCATGCTCTGCTTCGGCAGCCTAGGGTTCACAGGTTTGGATCCCAGGCATGGACTTACACACTGCTCATCAACCCATGATGTGGCAAAATCCTACATAGAAAATAGAGGAAGATTGGCATACATTTTAGCTCAGACACAATCCTCCTCAAGCAAAAAAAGGAATACTGGCAACAGATTTTAGCTCAGGACCAACCTACCTCATGAAAAACACATAAATGAAATAAAATAAAATCTCCAGTAGAAAAGTACAATGATTGAAGTGAAATATTCACTAGAGGGGGTTAAGATACTATTGAGGTTGGAAGAAGGCACAATCTGTAAACTTGTAGATAGAGCAATAGAAATTATCCAGTCTGAATAACAGAGAGAAAAGATACTGAAGAAAAACTGAATACAGCTCAGAGACCCATGAGAAAACATCAAGTCTAGCAACATACTTATAATGGGACTCCCAGAAAAAGAGGAGTGGGAAAAAGTATTATCAGGAAAAATGATTGAAGGAATAATGGCCCCAAATCCCCAAATTTGTTGAGAAATACTAATCTCCACATCTAATAAGCTAAGCAAACACTGATTAGGATATATACAAAGACATCCACATGTAGACACATCATAGGCAACCTGATGGAAACTAAGGAATACACGAAAACACAATATATCAAAATTTATAAGGAGTCACTAAAGCAATGGCTAGCGGGAAATTTATGGCTTTAACTGCCTGCATCAAAAAAAGAGAAAGGTATAAATCAATCATAAAAAAGAAGAGGAAGCTAAACCCAGCCTGAGCAGAGTAAAGGTAATAATAAAAGTTGGAATGTAAATAATTGAAATAGAAAATGGAAAACAAGAGAGAAACCAATGAAAAAAAAGTCACTTATTTATAAATATCAACAAATACGACAAACCTCAAGCTAGAATTGCCAAGAAGAAATGAGAGAAGAAACAAGGAACCAAAATCAAGAAAAAAAAGAACATCACTACCAATCATGCAGAAATTCAAAAGGATTATAAGGGAAGAGTACAAAGAATTTATGTCAACAAACCAGATATTTTAGACAAAATTGATGGAAGGCACAATTCACCAAAAGGGACTCAAGAATAAGTAAAAAATATGAGTAGACCTATATATAATAAATAAAGAATTTGAGTTAGTCATTAAAAATCTTCCCAAAGGGGCCAGCCCAGTGGTGTAGTGGTTAAGTTAGCGCACTCCATTTTGGTGGCCCAAGGTTCACAGGTTCAGATCCTGGGCATGGACCTAGGCAGTGCTCATCGAGTCATCCTGTGGTGGTGCTCCACATACAAAATAGAGGAAGATGGGCACAGATGTTAGCTTATGGCCAATCTCCCTCACCAAAAAAAAAAAAAAAAAGAAAAGTCTTCCCACAAAGAAAATACCTGACTCAGATAACTTCATTGGAGAATGTATCAAACATTTAAAGAAGGAATAATACCGATCCTTCACAAGAAGGATTCATCCAGAAAATAGAGGAGTTGCAAACACTTGCCAATGTGTTCTATGTGACCAGCATTACTCTGATATCAAAGCTAAAGGCATAATAAGAAATCTACAGAACAATAGGTACAAAAATCATGAGCATAAGTAGAAAAATCCTCAAGTAAATATTAGCAAATTGAATCTGTAAACATACATAACGTATTATAAACATGACCAAGTAGGATTTATCCTAGATGTAAACACTTGTGTTAACATCCAAAAATCAATTAATGTCATATACCATATTAACTGAATATGGGACAGAAACCACATGGTCATCTGAATAGATATATACAAAGCATTTGAAAACTTCAATGCCCACTCATGATAAAAACTCTCCACACCCTAGGAATAAGATGGAACTGTCTCAACCTGACAGAGGGCATCTGTGAAAACCCAGAGCTACCATCACACTTCATGTTGAAAGACTGAATGCTTTTCCCATTCTGGTCCCAAAGACCAGGAACAGGACAAGGATGTCTGCTCCTGCCACTTCTCTTCACCATTGTATTGGAGGTTCTAGAAACTGCAACAGAAAAAACCAAAATTAAAGATATCCAGTGGGCCGGCCCCGTGGCTTAGCGGTTAAGTGCGCGCGCTCCGCTGCTGGCAGCCCGGGTTCGGATCCTGGGCGTGCACGGACTCACCGCTTCTCCGGCCATGCTGAGGCCGCGGCCCACATACAGCAACTAGAAGGATGTGCAACTATGACGTACAACTATCTACTGGGGCTTTGGGGGGAAAAATAGGAGGAGGATTGGCAATAGATGTTAGCTCAGAGCCAGTCTTCCTCAGCAAAAAGAGGAGGATTAGCATGGATGTTAGCTCAGGGCTTATCTTCCTCACAAAAAAAAAAAAAGATATCCAGCAAATTGAAAAGGAAAATATAAAACAGTTTTTAGCTACAGATGACATGATTCTGTATGAAGAAAATTCCATGGAATGCACACACATATAAAACCAAAACTCGAACTAGTAAATAGGTATAGCAAAGTCATATGATGCAAATATCCAATACACAAAACACCAGTTTTTCTTTTTTTTCAATTATTATATTGAGATCATAATGGTTTATAACACTGTGTAATTTCAGATATACACTACTATTTATCAGTTTCTGTATAGACTGCATTGTGCTCACCACCAATAGTCTAATTTTTATCCATCACCATATATATGGGCCCCTTTTTACCCCTTTCACCCACCTTCCAACCTCCTTCCCCTCAGGTAACCACTAATTGTTCTTTTCATCCATGCATTTGTTTATTTTCAACATATGAGTGAAATCATGCAGTGTTTGTCTTTCTCTGTCTGGCTTATTTCACTTAACATAATACCCTCAAGGTCCATCCATGTTGTTGCAAATGGGATTATTTTGTCTTTTATTATGGCTGAGTAGTATTCTGCTGTATATATATACCACATCACCTTTATCCATTCATCAGTGAATGGGAACTTGTGTTGCTTCCACATCTTGGCTATTGTGAATAATGTTGCAATGAACATAGGGGTGCATAAGTCTCTTTGAATTGTTGATTTCAAGTTCTTTGGATAAATACACACTAGTAGGATAGCTGGCTTGTATGGTATTCCAATTTTTATTTTTTTGAGAAGTCTCCATGCTGTTTTCCATAATAGCTGCACCAGTTTGTATTCCCAGCAGTAGCGAATGAGGGTTCTCTTTTCTCCACATCCTCTCCAACATTTGTTATTTTTTGTTTTGGTAATTATAGCCATTCTAACAGGTGTGAAATGATATCTCATTGTAGTTTTGATTTGCATTTCTCTAATAATTAGTGATGTTGAACATCTTTTCACATGCCTGTTGGCCATCTGTATATCTTCTTTGGAGAAATGTCTGTTCGTATCCTCTGCCCATTTTTTGATCAGGTTGTTTGTTCTTCTGTTGTTGACTTGTATGAGTTCTTTATGTATTTTGGAAATGAACCCCTTGTCAGATATATGATATGCAAATATTTTCTCCCACTTGGTGGGCTGTCTTTTCATCTTATTCATGGTTTCCTTTGTCTTGCAGAAACGCTTTTGTCTGATGTAGTCCCATGTGTTAATTTGCTCTCTTATTTCCCATGCCCGAGTAGACATGGTATTCAAAAAGATCCTGCTAAGACTGATGTCAAAGAGTGTACTGCCTATATTTTCTTCTGGGAATTTTGTGGTTTTAGGTCTTACCTTCAAGTCTTTAATCCATTTTGAGTTAATTTTTGTGTATGGTGTAAGATAATGGTCTGCTTCATTCTTTTGCATGTGGCTGTCCAGTTTTCCCAAAACCATTTATTTAAGAGACTTTCCTTTCTCCGTTGTACGTTCTTGGCTCCTTTGTTGAAGATTAGCTGTCCATAGAGCTACGGTTTTACTTCTGGGCTTTCAATTCTGTTCTTTGATCTGTGTGTCTGTTTTTTGTGCCAGTACCGTGATGTTTTGATTGCCATAGCTTTGTAGTACATTTTGAAGCCAGAGATTGTGATACCTCCAGCTTTGTTCTTTTTTCTCAGAATTGCTTTAGTTATTCTGGGTCTTTTGTCGTTCCACATAAATTTTAGAATTTCTTTTTCTTTTTCTGTGAATAACATTATTAGGATTCTGATTGGGATTGTATCGAATCTGTAGATTGGCTTAGGTGATATGGACATTTTAACTACATTTATTCTTCCAATCCATGTGCATGAAATATCTTTCTATTTCTTTATATCGTCGATTTCTTTCAATAATGTCTTATAGTTTTCGGTGTAAAGGTCTTTCACCTCCTTGGTTAAACTTATTCCTAGACATTTTATTCTTTTTTGTGATTGTAAATGTGATTGTGTTCTTGAGTTCTCTTTCTGCTAGTTTGTTATTAGTGTATAGAAATGCAACTGATTTTTGTAACTTGAATTGTACCCTGCAACTTTTCTGTAGTCGTTAATTATTTTTAACAGTTTTCTGCTGGATTTTCTATATATAGGATCATGTCATCTGCAAGCAGTGAGAGTTTCACTTCTTCCTTTCTAATTTTGATAACTTTTATTTATTTTTCTTTCCTAATTGCTCTGGCCAATACCTCCAGACTATGTTGAATAGAAGTGGAGAGAGTAGGCACACTTGTCTTGCTCCTGTTCTCACAGGGATGGCTTTCAGTTTTTCACCATTGAGTATGATGTTGGCTGTGGGTTTGTCATATATGGCCTTATTCATGTGAGGTACTTTCCTTGTATACCCATTTTATTGAGAGTCTTTATCATAAATGGATGTTGGATCTTGTCAAATACTTTCTCTGCCTCTATTGAGATGATCATGTCATTTTTATTCCTCATTTTGATAATTTTGTGTATCACATTGATTGATTTGCCAAAGTTGAACCATCCCTGTGTCCCTGGTATAAATCCCACTTGATCATGGTGTATTATCCTTTTAATATATTGTTAACTAATATATTTTAATATATTGTCTAACTGAATAGTTAGACAATATGTTGTTGAGGGTTTTTGCATCTATGCTCATTAGTGATATTGGCCTATAATTTTCCTTCTCTGTGTTGCCCTTGTCTGGATTTGGTATCAGGGTGATTTTGGCCTCATGAATTAGTTAGGAAGCATTCTGTCTTCTTCAATTTTTTGGAAAAGTTTGAGAAGGATAAGTATTAAATCTTCTTTGAATGTTTGGTAGAATCCTCCAGGGAAGCCATCTGGTCCTGGACTTTTGTTTGTTGGGAGGTTTTTCACTTCTGTTTCAGTCTCTTTGCTTGTGATTGGTCTATTCAGATTCTCTATTTCTTCTTGGTTCAGTTTTGGGAGGTTGTATGAGTCTAAGAATTTATCCATTTCTTCTATGTTATCCATTTTGCTGGCATATAGTTTCTCCTAGTATTGTTTTATAATCTTTTCTATTTCTGTTGTATCTGTTTTAATTTTTCCTGTTTCATTTCTAATCTTATTTATTTGAGCCTTCTCTCATTTTTTTCTTAGTGAGTCTAAGTGTTTGTCAATTTTGTTCATCTTCTGAAAGAACCAGCTCTTAGTTTCATTGATCATTTCTGCTGTTTATTTTTGTCTCTATTTCATTTCTTTCTGCTCTAAGTTTTATTATTTCCCACTTTCTGCTGACTTTAGGCTTTGTTTTCTCTTCTTTTCCTAGTTCTTCTAGGTGTAGTTTAAGGTTACTTATTTTAGATTTTTCTTGTTTGTTGACATGGGCCTGTATTGCTATGAATTTCCCTCTTAGGACCACTTTTTTGCTTCCCTTAAGAGTTAGTATAATGAATATTCATTTTCATTTGTCTCCAGGTATTTTTTGATTTCTCCTTTGATTTCTTCATTGATTCAATGGTTGTTTAGTAGCATATTGTTTAGTCTCTACATATTTGTGACATTCCCAGCTTTTTTCTTGTAGTTGATTTCTAGTTTCACAGTATTGTGGTTAGAAAATATTCTTGATATGATTTCAATCTTCTAAAATTTATTGAGGTTTGCCTTGTTTACCAACATATGGTCTATCTTTGAGATTGTTCCATGTGAACTTGAGAATAATGTGTATCCTGCTCTTTACAGATGGAATGTTGTATATATATGTATTAAGTCCATCTGGTCTAGATTTTCATTTAAGTCCACTATTTCCCTATTGATTTTCTGTCTGGAGGATCTATCCATGGATGTAAATGTGGTGTTGAGGTTCTCTACTATTATTGTTTTGCTGTTAATTTCTCCCTTTAGATCTGTTAATACTTGCTTTATATACTTTGGTGCTCCTGTGTTAGATTCATATATATTTATAATATAATATATACATATAATAAACACATATATATTTTTTTGCTAAGGAAAAGTAACCCTGAACTAACATCCATCAACAATCCTTCTCTTTTTTTGCTAGAGAAAGTTTCACCCTGAACTCACATCTGTGGTAAATCTTCCTCTATTTTATGTGTGGGTCGCCACCATGGCATGGCACTGACCAGCAGTGTAGGTTTACGCCTGGGAACTGAACCCAGGCCGAAGCGGAGCACGCCAAATTTAATCACTGGCCCCCAGGGCTGGCCAGAGATAGTTCATTTTTTTGTGTGTGTTTGAGGAAGATTGGCCCTGAGCTAACATCCTTTGCGAATCCTCCCCTTTTTGCTGAAGAAGGTTGGCCTGGGCTAACATCCATGCCCATCTTCCTCTACATTATATGGGACACTGCCACAGCATGGCTTGATAAGCAGTGTGTTGTTCTGTGCCCTGGATCTGAACCTGCGAACCCTGGGCCGCTGAAGTGGAGCATGGGAACTTAATGGCTACACCACCAGGCTGGCCCATGGCCAGAGATAGTTCATTTTTTGATAGCCTCTTGTCTCCATTAGCCTAAGCAGGTTCTGTCCCTTAACTCTATTGTGTGTAAGTTATTGTTGTCACAAATTATTCTGTGTTGTTTTGTGAGTTTGTTATTTAAATGAAGTGTTTATATTTATTTTAGATGCTTTCCTTTTGTTTATCTTTTATGTTATGATTTTTTGCTAACATGTTCCAATAGAGAGCTGCAATTTTATGATTTTGTCTGTCTATTTATCTGCTTGCTTAAAGCTTTGTAAACACTTTTTGTTTCAGGTATGAGGGCATCCTTGATCATTTCATGTAAGGGAGTTCTATTGGCAATGAACTCCTTCAGCTTTTGTTTATCTGGCAAAATTTTTATTTCTCCATTGTATCTGAAGAATAGTTTCGCTTGATAGAGTATTTTTGGCTGGAAGTTTTTGTCTTTCAGTATTATGAGTATATCATTCCAACCTCACCTAGCCTGTAAGGTTTCTGCTGAGAAATCCACTGAAAGTCTGATAGGAGCTCCTTTGTAGATTATTCTCTTCTGCCTTGCTGCCTTTAATATTTTTACTTTGTCATTGACATTTGCCAGTTTTACTATGATATGCCTTGGAGAAGGTCTTTTTTCATTGATGTAATTAGGAGGTCTATTGGATTCATATACATGTAAGTCCAGTTCCTTCCCCAGGTTTGGGAATTTCTCAGCTATTGTTTCTTTGAATAAGCCTCTGCTACTTTCTCCCTCCCATCTCCCTCCTAAGTAACTACAATCCTTATGTTGCATTTCCTAATTGAGTCGGACATTTTTTGAAGAATTTATTCATTTTTTTTAAAGTCTTAGTTCTCTCTCCTTCTCCACCTGAAGCACTTCTATATTTCTGTCCTCTAAATTACTAATTCTGTCCTCGATTACATCGGCTCTGTTTCTTAAGATTCCTAGATTGTTCTTTATCTCATCTGTTATGTTCTTCATCTCCAGAATTTCTTTTTGTATTTTTTTTTAAGTTTCAATCTCTTTTGTGAAGAATTCCTTCTGCTCATTAATTTTATTCCTGAGTTCATTGAACTGTCTTTTTGAGTTTTCTTTTAACTTGGGTTTCTTTATGACAACTATTTTGAATTGTCCATCATTCAGATTGTAAATTTCTTTGACGTCAGTATTGATTTCTGGAGACTTGTCATTTTCTTTCTGCTCTGGAACGTTAATGTAATTCTTCTGGGTGTTTGACGAAGTGATCCTTTGCCAGCGCATAGTGGTAGTATCAGGTTGCAAATTCCACCTGCCTCCACTGTGGTGGGGGTAGGCGATGTGTTTTCTGAGGTTATGCTGGTAGGTCTCATCTGCATTTGCTTGCTGGCCACGGCCACTTGGCAAGTCATGTGCACAGGTGCACCTGTGTTCAGGTGCTGATCTGCTGCCTTGGCTGGGTACTTGCAGAGGTGGTGTGCTAGGCAACGGGGAGGGGCACATTCTTTTGCACGTGCACCAACCCACTCTCACTCATGGGCAGCTAATCCAGGCTGCTGTGCTTGGTGGAGGCACCCAGGTGGTGGCTGAGCCATTCCACTTGGTGTGGAGTGTTCCCACTGGCCCCGTTGCCACTCCAAAAGCAAAAGTGCTCATGTACAGGCTTGCCTGCTCCCCTGCCTCCTCTTATAGCCATGCACTGACTGATGTGTGAGGGCTGGTGTCCTAGATTGCTGCTGCTGGGATGGGGGAGAGGATCTCCTTACTTAATTACATTTCCTCCCAGGGATCTAGTACCCCCACCTTCAGATGAATTGCTGTGTTGATCTCTCAGATGGCCTATTGTGCTTTGTAGGGACTCCTCTATTGGTTAATGAATGTCTGTTTTTATGTAACTAAGTGGGGGAGAGACTAAGGGAGCTGCTCACTCTGCCATGATGTTGATGTTACTCCACCAACTGTTTTCTATATATGAGCAATGAACAATTTTAGAATGGAAATAAAACAGTAATTACCTTCACATAGGGCCAAAAAGAATAAAACACTTAGGAATTGATTTAGCAAAAGAAGAACAACAGTTCTATGCTGAAAACTATAAAACAATGCAGAGATAAATTAAAGAACATCTAAACAAATGCAGAGGGATTCCAAGTTCACATAGCAGAAGATTCAGTATTGTCATTATGGAAATTCCTCACAAATTGATCTATAAATTCAATGCAGCAGGCTTTGGGGGCAAAACTTAAGAAGTTCATCCTAAAATTTACATGAAAACACAAAAGATCTAGAATAGCCAAAACAATTGAGAAAGAACAAAGTTGGAGGACTGTCACAGGCACTCTGCAAAAGCAGTGGGGGGAGGGAGCCCCAAAATGTGACTTGTACATTGAGATTGATGATGCCACACACCCCAGAGGGACTGACAAGGTTCATTACCTACAAAATCGAGGTCTCAGGACAGCAGGGCAGGCCTTTCCAGCAAGGCCTCACAGGACCTGATTTCAAAGTCACATAAAAATAAAATCACAGGAATCAAGCCAGTGTGGTCCTGGGGCAAGGCAAGCACACAGGTCAATGGAGAGAACTCAGAGTCCAGAAATAAATGCTTTCATATTTACGGTCAACAGGTTTTTGAGAAACATGCTGAGTTAATTCAACGGTGAAAGGATAGTCTTTTCAAAATGATACTGTCTCCAAAGAATGAATTTAGTTTGTTACCTCCTTTACACACAACAATTGATTCAAAATAGCCAGGAGGGGGAGCTAGAAGGTAGTGTAGGTAACTAAATGCAACCAAAATATAGTACTTTTCAATCAGGAAGTAGGAATTGAAAACAAATAGGAAGTATAAAAACATCACACTTTACATTCAAATACAACGGCCCAATGAGGACAGAAATTAACCCCTGAATCACAAACAGCCAAGCAGGTTACTTAGGGCACAGGCCCTGGAGACTGGCTGACTTGGTTCAAATTCTTGGTGTGCTCTTTATTAGGTAGGCAACCTCAAGTTAAGTTACTTAACCTCCGTAATTCTATGTTTTTCCTGCAAAAAGGTATTAAGCATCACTTACTCTATACTTGCAAGAAAGGAATAAATAAGTACAATATTTGACAATTAGCAAAATGAATTTGTTATCTTTTCATGGATCCATGCTTTCTGTTATGATTTTAAAAAATTAACTTTTATAAAAGGTGATCAACTCTTAACTTAAAAGTGCTAGAAGAAACTTCTGCTACATTTTGATGTCCAACACTATTAAGAGAATGACTGCTTTTCAAGAATATCTTCAGCTCTTTGCTTACTGGCATGGGAGAGATATTCTTGAGGTTCTTCAATCTTTCTGAGATTTTCTTCACAGTCCCTTACGCTTTATAGTTTAAAAGGAAATTATATATATGTGTATATAAATATATATATAGAGACTAAATTCTATATATATTGAATGAATAATGACACGGGTTTTGGAATTTATTAGCCTTCAGTTTGAATCCAAGCTCCACTAGTTACTTCTTAAGTGACCTGGGGAAGTGAAACTTTTTAGATTCTGATTATCCAATCTGTCAAATGTGGTTGATTATGACCACTCTGAATTATTATTATAAGAATTAAATTGTACTTAAGACTAACTTAGATAGTATTTATTTTAAAGACAAACAACTTGGCACAATCCCTGGCACGTGACGGATGACGAATCCAGAGTAAGCCTTATTATTCCCATTTATAGAGACTTTCCCAAGGACACATTCTCCAAGTGGCAGTGCTTAGACTCAAGCTGTCATTCTGTCTTTTTCAAAGCAATATGTCCTCACAGAATTAGAAGGTCTCACATCGAACTCTCCAAAGCGTCCTTTTTGGCATCTCTGTTCTGAGAAGGACCATCTCCCCTCAGCTCACTGTGTATTAGATTATATCAGTGGCTGCCCAGGGAGCTGGGCTCCCAGGCTGATCCTATGACTGGACCATTCACAGGGAAAGGAACTCTGGAAGGCTGGCACCACGTGGAGTGGATTGGAACTGGTAGTTCCTGGAAGACCACATTCTCCTGGCAGCCACAGAGCCTGTGGGAAGAGCAGGCAGGCTGTGAAGCTGGGGTTGAGGTGTCTGGGCTACACTCAGCTTCCCTGGAACCTGCGCCCGGCCCAGCCCTGCCACAGCACTGGCAGGAGAGGCTGCTGCTTTCTGGGAAGCTGCAGGGCGCACAGAGCAGCTCAGGGCCAGGGACACGACCTGGGCCCTTTGTCCACCTAGTGTGGCTTCCACCTTCTCCACTATCAACGCTTAGTTTAGTCCTGTGAGATGAAGAATGATTTGCATTAGAGTCACTACTTCCCATCTCTGTCCCAGCCCAGACTGACTGTATGAAAATGTTGTTCATTTCATCTTCTATGGAAAGAACACACAATATATAATTCAGTTTCACTGACATCCTTATAAGAATCTTCCAAAACACACATGGTACTTTATCCTGTAAATATATACTAAATACCTTGGCTTTGCTCCTAATGCTCTTGATACAGAGTATGTGCCCTCATGAAGGTCAAACACTACTGACCTGCCTCATTGTGGTCACTAAACGGTATAGAGAGGAAAGACACTCATTCACAGGTCAGGAAATCATAGGAAACTAATAATTCATGATAAATAGACTACTTCCCATATTGTTGCTAGGTGACACCACAGAGCCAGCTGAAATAGAAATACGAGCAATAATCTGTATGCTATACTCTTCTCCCCAAGGCAGCAATATTTTTAACAGCTCTTCTATCATCTCCACAATAATTCTTATCTCTTGATATGTAGCAGATATAATTATTGGGAGAAGCAGAAGAAGTAAATTTACATTTGTGAGCTTGGACTCGTTCTCCCATCATAGCTAGTTGACCAGACCCACAGTTCTACATGCGACAGGCCCCCAGGAGACCAGAGAAGAGGAAGAGATAGAAAGAAAGGGAGAGAAGGAGGAGAGGGGTCAATATGAGAGAGGAAGAGGAAGCTATAGATACTGATAGCATAGAAATTAGTAATAGAAACAGAGAGAGAGAGGGCTACAGAGAAGAGTGGGAGTGAGAGAAAAAGAATCACTGAGGCAGCAGATACAGAGATAAAAAGAGTTAGTGTGAGAGAGAACTATACATAGAGAAGGATAGATCTCTGTAATAAGAAAGAGAGAGAAATAATAACAGAGAAACAGAGAAATAAAAAGAGAGGGAGAGTGATAGAGACAGAGGGATACAGAGATGGAAATAGAGAGATTCAGAGAGTGAGGGAAGATGGATATGGAGAAAAAAAGAACAGAGCTTAGAGAGAGATTTTGATGCAAATATAGCGATAGAGAAGGAGAGAGAGAGGGGTAGGCATACTAAGACAGAGATAGAGAAATAAAGATAGAGTAAGAGAGAATTGGAGATAGAGGGAGAGAGAGAGAATGAGAGATGTATAGAGATAAAGGATATATGTGGGCAGAGCGAGTGTGATCGAGTTAGGAAGATAGAGATAGATATACAGAAACCGAGGTAGATATTGATAGAAAGTTAGAGATATATGAATATTTATATACATATTGTTACAAATTGTATTCTTGTATATTATTACACATGCATTTATGTATATGTATACATTTTATAGGTGTTAATATTATATAAATTTCTAACTTTTTTTTCTCTTATATATACTCTCTTTCTATGTACCTATATGTAACTATCTATTTATCTATCTTAAGAAGAGGGACTTGACCACACACTTCCAAAAAATTGGCCATGAAAATCCTACGAATAGCGCTGGAGCATTGTCTGACATAGGTCTGGAGGAGGAGAGGATGACATAAAAAGACTAGGTAGGGTTCCACTCTGCTGTACACGGGATTGCTAGGAGTTGGAATTGGCTCCGAGGTACTAACAACAAATCAATCTATCTGTCTGTCTATCTATCTATCTATCTATCTATCTATCTATCTATCTATCTATCTATATCCATCTCTCTATCTATCTACCTACCTACCTACTTATCCTATTCCACAAAAATTCTGTATAACAAACACTCCAAAACATAGTGGCATAAAACAACAGCCATTTACCAATTCTCACAAGCCCATTGATCAGCTAGGCTGTTCTGCTGATCTGGCCCAACTCAGCTGATCTCTATTGGACTTGGACACATGTTGGTCAGCTGATGGGTTGGGTGGTCAAGGTGCCCTAGGCTGGAATGGATCAGCTCTGTCTCATGTGGCATTTCATCCTCCAGCAGGCCAGGCTGGACTTGTTCTCATGACAATGGGGGGGGTCCAGGAGGGCTAGCAGAAGTGCATTAGGCCTCTTGAGGCCTAGACTCAGAACTGGAACCCCATACCTTCCACTCACATTCAAAAATGGGGAAATAAACTGCCCCTCTTGATTGAGAAGCTATGAATTCACACTGCAAGGAGTGAGCTCCAGGCTGGAAAATTTGCAGTGAGCACACTTGGCCCTGTGTCTTTCATTGAATGTAACTATAACCCCTGACTCTGAGGACTCTGAGCATGGAGAGAGTCCTGGTGGCTTTTGTCCTGTCTTTATCCTCTCTCTGCTTGGCCCCGAAGGCAGACACAGTTGCAGGAAATGCACAGCAGAGCAAGGATGCTAAAGCTCCACTTACCTAGCCAGAGATGGGAAGGGGGAACGCTGTGAATTAGAAAGTGTTATAGAGATTGCAGAGAGGAGAGAGTTTAAGAAAGAAATCTCATGCAATGGGGTTTGAACAACTGGGTTTACCCTCTAGCTGCGAGTGCATAGAATGACCCTAAACAGCCTACCCAAGGCTTTCCAAACTGATCTGGGGGTAATCCATTGCCCAGGTCCTAGACTGGCCCCTGGGTGGTGCACACAGGACAGATCTGAGTAATATTGCAAAGGCTTTGAAAACCACAGTGATTGGAACTGCCCACCAAAAGCAGGTGGGAACTTGCAACCCCTAACTGGGTCGATTTCCTGCCAACAAGAAACTCAGCATTCTCCACAGTACTTAAACACTGCCTAGAGCCCCTAACATAATACTCAAAATGTGCAGGACACAATCCAAAATTACTCAATATATGGAAAACCAGGAAATCTTAACATTTTGTTATGGAAAAGCCATTAACAGATTCAACCTTGAAATGACACAGATGTTGGTATAACAGAATTTAAAGTAGCTGTAACGACCATGGGAAGAAATGGAAAGAGAGGTAGAGATACACATAGAATGTAATATAGATAAGAGAGAGAGAAATAGAGAAATAGAAAAAGAAAGATAGGTAGTAGAGATAGGCAGATAGAGAGATATAGACGGGGAAAAATATAGAGAGATAAGGAGAGAGAGAGTAAGGAAGAAGAGAGACTAAGAGAAATAGAGAAGGAGAAGGAGACAGAGCTGGAAAGGGAGTTAGAAAAGCAGAGATGGATGGAGAGCAATAGGAAATAGAGAGAAAGGGTTGTGGACCTAGAGATGGAGAGAAGGAGGGATATGAAGAGTGATAGAGAAAGCAAGTGGGGAGATGGAATTGTGGAGAAAGAGAGCCAGTGCAACAGGCAGAGCTATACAGGAATATATGGAGTCGTCTAAGTCCAGGATGTCATTAGGGTTGCATAATGGTAATTTCCCGAGTTTCATATTTCTCCTGCATTTATTGGTTGTAATACTTCCATAAAGAAATACTTTCACTCATAAGCTCTGTGGTATGTTTCATGAATATATTCTGGTGTCAAAAGTGCCCTCTTTTCATTACTGTAGCTCTATAGTTCTTTGTACATTCTGGTGGAGTAGTTTTCTTTTTTTGCTCTTTTACGAATTTTCTTTCCACTCTAGTGTGATGGCATTTTCTCCTTTCTGAGCTGTAACCATGACTCTGTCCAGCAGGGATGTTCTGGGACTCTGAGGCATTGAGCTTGCTTCCTGCATAGTGACCTGGAATGTTCTCTTGCAGAGCTGCTGCTGAGACCCCTCATGTCCCTGCACATGGGGTCCCTGAGGCAAAAGAAGGAGCAGCCCGAGTCCCCTCCCTTTGTCATTCCCCAGCTGTCTGTTAGGAAAGGAGAAGAGGAATCAGCTGAGAGAGAAGCCAAAACAATGATGGAGAGGGGCTGTGTCTACATTCTACTACAAATATTGTAAACATGTATCCAAATCCATTTACAAAAGTGGGGGCTCAGAATCTGTGTGCACCACTTCAATTCTCCCATCATTTCACTATTCTTGTTTGATCACCTATCTACCCATCTGTGAATCCAAGTAAATCGCAGATGTGGGTACACTTCCTGAGGGGAAGCCCGCCTAATAAAACACAGGATGCCCGAGGAAATCTGAATTGCAGATAAACAACAAATGCTTTTTTAGTTCAAGTGTGTCTCAAATATTGCAAAGACCATGCACTTTTTTTTTAACACTAAATTTGGCAACCCTATATGAAGTGGCCTTTTCACTTGAAGATGAACAGAAATCGTCTAACAAAATGACTTGTTGCCCGCACACACACACACGCACACCCATTTACCTTTAAGGAGAGTCAAATGTAGACCAACATAATCGATCTTAATTTCTTTACTAAAGTGGGCTCAGTGCTTATCAGCTTTGCTGTTGTGCCTCCAGGTTGACTCACAGACGTGAAAAGGAAGGAGGATCAGGGCAAGAAGCAGCTACATCGCAGGAGAAGCCCATGGCAGCAGCGTGAACATGGAAACCCTGAGTGGCAGGGCAGTTCCCCGACTCAGGACTGCTCCCTGCACTAGGGGACAGGCCAGCTTCATCCGTGCTTCTCCTGCCCACCCCGTGGGCTCCAGACTGTCCCTCCCTCTGTCCTGGGCTTTCAGGGCCCCTGGCCTCTCCTCTTCTGGAGAGGGCCTGCTCTCAGCCTGCCACAGGAGGGCTCTCAAGAAATGGGTGGGCAGAGAGGCAGGCTCCTCCCCCGTCCTCCCCCAGCACCGCCCCCTCTGGATGATCAGCCTGGTGGTCTTCTAGGAGAGCCCCTCAGTCACTGCCCTGCCTGGGACGCTGTCCAGAAGCAGCTCTAACTCCCTGCCTCGTGTCCTGGGCTCACTGTCTTCTGAGCGGGACTGGAGTTCTGAGAGGGTGCTCTGCTCCTCCCGTCATCTCTCCCTTTCCTTCTGAGGCCCAAGGAGGAAGGCATGCTGCGGGCTCTAGCCCTCCTTCTAGCTTTCCTGGCTCCTGGTGAGTGTGCTGCCTAGATGCTCACGGGATTTTTCTTTTCTTTTTTTTTTGTCAATAGGAGGCCACACTAAGGAATTACTGTTACCTCTTCCTCATTACTTTTTGTTTTTCTCATTGCAGCCGCTGAGCTATCTTCCAATTTGGAAGAGACACAGATGTCCATCACCAAACAGGCTGGGTCATCCGTTGTAATCATTTGTGATATTAAACAAAGCAATGACTATGTCCACTGGTACCGGTACCAGGAGGGGATGGCCCCACAACGCCTTCTCTACTACGACTTCTCCAGCTCAAAGGTTGTGAGGGAATCCGGAATCAGTTCATCAAAATACCAAGCTTATTTAGGCACAGGAAGGACCTGTAAACTTTATATCAATGTTGTGGAAGAAAGTGATTCTGGTGTGTATTACTGTGCTGCCTGGGAGAGGCACAGTGATTCAGACCTCCCCTACACTGCACTGAAAGTTTTGCTTGTGGCTGCCAAGAGCAGCCTTGGCACACAGGCTAGACCAGCCCCTGCCCCGCTTCCTGCCCTGACTTCACTGTGCTCTGAACAAAGAGAGACCCTGAGCTCAGTGCCAAACCCGGCACCCTTATATCCCACTGGCCTCTCCCCTCCCCCAATGAGCCATTGCACTTTCCTAGAGATGAATCTCCCATATCCAGGCCTTAGGCAAGCAGTCTGGCAGACAGAATGTTCTTTGAGCTCTCCTAGGAGGTACTGGCATCCAATTTAATTTGCTTCCTGTGACAGACAAGGTCACCTAGAGTTGATGTGTTAGGGGAGACATTTAGGAGAGCAATATGGGAAGGTTTGTGGTACTGAATCATTTATCCAGAAAAAATGGCTGGGAAAGGAGTTCACGCATCATTCAGGAGAATGAAAAATGATGGAATGAAAACTTTGGACTTCATGAAGAACTCAAGCTAGTATATGATTTATCTTTTGGACAAACTGACATTGCCCTCACGATAACCAATGGTATCACTATTGATCCGTGAAAATGTAGGAATAAAGAGATTCCTGTACAGATGCTGATATTGTATTCTACTCACACATTCTTTTCAAGATCAGCAACAGCCAGAACTGCTCTGTCCTAAACAAGCAAAGCTCCTTTCTAGCCAATTCCCTAACCTTGACGTGGCGGATTCCTAAACTGGAATGAGTCTTATCAGATTATTTTTTTCTCAATCATTAAAATTAAGGGACATTTTGGGTGTACAAAAATTCTGGATTCATGTGTGTATGGTCTCTTGTGTACTGGATCCTCCAACTTTCCACCAGAACTCTTAACATTGACTGTAGCTTAGAGTTTAAGCTCCTAGAACAGTGTTTCTCAAACTGTGGTCCATGAACCGCCTGCATCAGACGCACCTGGGAGGTTTGAATAAAAGTGCAGGTTCTCAGTAACATCCAACACAATAAATCACAATCTTAGGCTCAAAGCTGAAAATATGTATTTTTCAATGACCTCCACACTCATTCTTATTCAGATTGATTTGTAACAACTGCTGTCCTAGCAGTAACAGATAGATTAATGTGCCTCTCTCTGAAATGGGTGGATTCCCAGCCTCACACAAGAATGCATTCTAGAAATGTAATCACAGGCTTCCTCCCAACCCACAAACCCACCCTCCCTTTTCATACCATGGATGCTGCTGCTCTAACATGTCATCACATTTCTCCATGATAATTCCACCAGAACCAAGTGGGAACTTCAGATTCACCTCACTTCTGTGATCTCAGGCAAAAAGCATTGTATACTAAATGAACCAGCTTTAACTTGCTCTACTGTACCAGTGACCATGTATTTCAACTATTTTGCAGCTTTCAGAATGTTTATTCCTTACTTTGAAGTGTAAACGTTTTCTGATTTTTGTTTTTCTAATAGTGTTAAGGCTCTGTTCTGCACATTTATCTTTGATCTGCTTTGAATTGAATTTTTGTGTATGGGGGTAAGGTAGGAACCTGAATGCAGAGATCCAATTTCTCCCCAAATTATTGACTAATCCCTCTTTTCTCCCACTGTTTTTCATTGTCACCCCCGAGATAACTAAGCTTCCATAGGCTCACACAGCCTTTTCTGCTCTCTTTCTTTTTTTCCACTGTGTGTGTCCGCTTCCACGTGACATTTTCTCTAAGGATACAGCTAGAGGTGGAGTCACTGTGTGTGCACAACTTCACCTTTTCCAATGGGATGAAATCCCTATTTCATCTATTCCTGTGCCAGGAACACAGTATTCTAATTAGTATAGCTTTATAATAATTCTTGCTTTTTGGCAAGCAAATTTTCTTGCTTTTTTTTTTCAAAATTTTCTTGGCTTTATTTTACCCATGAATAAACCCTCAATATATGTACATTTACTTATTTATTAAGCAATAAGTCATAAGAACTATGGTAAAAATGCATTGTGCATATTACCAAACAAAAATATAAACAATTAAAAAATATGTGATAAAACAAAAACAAATAGTAGTTCTAACATTCTCATCCCCCACACCAATGTATTATCATATGCACCCCACTTTGGAAACCACAGCACCACCAACACCAATGCCAATAACACATTTCGTTGTAAATTCTTCCTCTACCCTAACTTACCTCACATCCCTAAGACAAATCATACTCAATGTCTTCTTTTTTCTTCAAACCAAATTCTCATAACCCCTTTATAGTGCACCTTTGTTTCATTCTCTGAATTCCTTCTGGGCTTATGAATGGACACGTGATGGTGTCTTTTCATGTTCTTTACAAGGAAATTCTCCCAAACCTGAGAAATCTTGGGCTTGGTCAGCTCTTTAAAGAGCCCTTTGTGAGGAACGTCCAGGGAACCCGACTTTCACCATCTGTTGACTGAGAATACTGGTGTGCGCCTCACAGAGGTTCATTATCTTCACTGGTTATAAACATGAGGTTACTGCTGTGAAAGGGCCTGGCCCCACACCTGGCGTGTCCTGGGTGCTCTGGATGAGGTTGTTGAATTTGAGATGACAGGTTCACTGCATGAAAGGTGCTCACACTAGAAAGGAGGGAGGGGGTGTTCTGATCCTGCCCCAGCTGCTCACGGGCCTGTAATGTTGAAGGACTCACCTTCGTTTTTGGAGCTGTTTTCTCATCTTTAAAAATGAGAAACAGTGAGGCTTCTGGAAGGAAGGGTTCCTATTTCATCTTCAAGGGTCTAAGCTTCTGTGTTTCCTAAGCAAACCTATGACTTGGTTTTATAAA
Source organism: Ceratotherium simum simum (assembly GCF_057802395.1). NCBI lineage: Eukaryota > Metazoa > Chordata > Mammalia > Perissodactyla > Rhinocerotidae > Ceratotherium > Ceratotherium simum. Next base: position 16,322,817 of record NC_141900.1, read on the forward strand.
TGGGGTTACTAATTCTAATAAAAGGCAAATGATTTTTTGAGAAAAAATATTTACTTAACACACAGTGTTATAAAGATGTAAATTGGAGATAAATGAAAGAAAATTGCATCCACAGTCCTCTCATCAAAATATCTCAATGGCTTTCTTCTTTTTGGTTTTCCAGGCTTGTCCATTTCACAAATAATTGTCCTCACGTGTACATCTAATTAAGTCCATGTGACTCAAATGAAGAAGTCAGATTAGATTAATTCTCTGATTCTGTGATGGTCAGAAGAGCACTGTCCTGAGGGAGATAAAGTACACCAGGGTCTCAGAGGTGACATTAAAAGGTCCAAACTTCAGTAATTGGATCTCAACACGCTCATCTGCCTGAGTCTGGATCTGCTCTCCTGCACCCACTGCCCCCAGGCTGGCTGAGGTCTGCTTCCATCAGAGCAGGTTCATTCCTGGCAGCAGCAGGAAGACCCGGGATGAGAGGAAGTTCTGCTCCCTCAAGCAACACCTATTTCTCTCTTCCTGGGGACCAGTGGCGTCTCGATGAGGACCCTCCAGACTCCACGTGAGGGCTGAGAGGGAAAGCCCTGGCTGCTCTTTGACTGTGTCCTGCCCCAGGGTTTTCCTCTATTATTGTTTAAACATGTGTCTCTTTTAGACGAGTGAAACCTTTCAGTTCCCCTTAGAGAGGAGCACAGACACACCACAGCAGGAAGAGAAGCAGAGGAAAGGAAAACAAATGTCACCTGTTGAAATCATGTTCTAGGCCCAACATGAGCCACTCCTGCCCAGGATGCCACGTCAGCAACCCGAAACCTAGATGACTTTCCTGTCCCTGTAAATCCTGTGCTTGACCAGAAACACAGTGTATCCAGCCAGCCAGTCCCCAACTGCCAAGAATGTGTGATGATCTCCCTGTTCTCAATAAGGTCCCATGTGCAACTCCAGCCACTACCTTAAGCCAAGTACTCTTTCCTTATTCCCTGATTGACCTGCTGGCCTTATAAGGAAATCACTGAGCTCCCAGCTAGTCCTGCCCTGTTTCTGCATTGCTGCCTCTAAGGCTCCATAGAACTCCTCTCGCCCAAAATCCTTGGGAAGAGGGCTCCACTGCCTGTGAGGCGCTGGACTCCCCAGTCCATGGATTGTGTTCCCTTGAATAAGGGCATCAATCTCATTACTAAATTGTATTGTTTTTGTAATTGGATGCACTGGAAAGACTATTTGGCTGGGTATTTGAACAGAAAACTTTAAAATCTCTGGCTGGTTATTGTCACCATTTGTTGAGCTTTAAATTTGAGCAGTAATTAAATAAAAGTGGTAATAATAATTGAGACAAACACAGTTTTGAATGTTGACAATGTGAAATAAAATAAAATTTTTTTCATAAACCAGTAAATGGATGTGGATTTTTGTCCCCCAAAGCAATGTTTTCTTATTGGTCAAAATCTAGAATATAAAGAAAAATACAAGGGAAACGGTTCACCCAGTTTCTCACCACCCAGTTGCTCATTGACTATTTTGAAATTCTTTCCATGAATCCTTTTGCCATGCAGATGTCACCACAATTGTCACTTTCTTTTCCACTTAACATTTTACCACAAGTGGACTAGACATCTGAAGAATGTATAAATGATAGCCCTGGAATAATCTTGTACTTGTAGTGCATCAGAATTGGCCACCCCATAATGTGTCTCTTTGCCTTGATTATTTATTTTTATTTTTATTTTTTGTGAGGAAGATCAGCCCTGAGCTAACATCCACTGCCAGTCCTTCTCTTTTTGCTGAGGAAGATTGTCCCTGGGCTAACATCTGTGCCCATCTTCATCTATTTTATATGGGACGCTGCCACAGCATGGCTTGACAAGCGGTATGTCAGTCTGCACCCAGGATCCAAACTGTGAACTCTGGGCCACCAAAGCTGAGTGTGCTAACTTAATCACTACACCACCAGGCTGGCCCCTGCCTTGAACATTTTTAAGAATAAAAGACTCTGAAAGAAACTTTGACCTTCCCCCTAACTGCGTAAAAGAATTTAAGATAGAAGGCCTATTCCAGGAAGGAGCTAATACCATAAGATAACATTGTCCACAAATGGGCCAACAAACACTGTTTAACAAACATTTGCTTTTCCATCTCCATGTGAATTGTCTTCCTCCCCTTTGAAGTCCCAAACCACTACCCCCAACACCTTCCTTTGTCTTTAGCTGAAGATAATATTTAAGATCATGGCTTTGGTCGTTCTGGCAAGTTACTCAGTTTTTCTGAGTTTCTCCCATGTATACATGTTATAAAGCTTTGTTTGATTCTCTCCTGTTATTCTTTCTCATGTCAGTTTAATTCTTAGACCAGCCAGAAAGACCTAGAGGGAGAGGAATTGTCTTCCTCCCCTACATAGCAGAGTATTCTATTGCTTTATATTTGGCCAACACCACATCAATGAAGCAGAACCCAAAAGCCTACATTTGGGGAACTTGGGACTTGAATCTTGGTTATAGCTGAGCGAGTCTGGCTTTCAGTTTGTACTGTAGAAGAGGAGCTCAGGAACTGGGTCTGGTAATGCATGCTGAAGGACCCACAACTTCCCTCCTCAGGCCCAGTCCCCTTTCCATCTCCTTCCTCTTCTTTGCCACCAGGGTATAATTAGGGTAACTAGTTAGCATAACTATACCCACCAGGCCCTGGGTATGGTTAGCATAACTGGAAAGGAAGCTTCCTTTCAGTTGGAGGTCTAGGCTACCTGTATATCTCAAAGCTGCATTTCAGATGCATTCCTCTCTGATCTTTCACAATGCCCTGTCTTACCATTTCTGAGGATATGGCACTGGAACAGGAGGACATGGTCCTGCCCCCTGGCCATCACTGCCTCCTGGTTCAATTTAATCTTCTTCCTTTGGCTATTCACTCACACACACACACACACACACACACACACTTGATTCTCCAAAAGAGCGATATTCTCTATAACTTCTACTTTATGTGAACCCCAGAGACCATCTACTGCAACCTAGCCAGTTTCCAGGTGAAACAATAATTGGTACAAATGATTAATGAAGGAAAAGTCTAAATAATCTGCAGGAAATCTGTCCCTCAGATTATTATATCATCCTCTATCTCCCTCAGTTTATGTTTTTGTGCTTAGAAATTTATAATTAAGACATGTCTGCTGTGAAAGAGACCAACACCTCCCACCCTCCTCTGAAGGCCTGGGTTAAGGCTAAGACCTCCCAGTATGTTTGAGAAGGGGTCCGGGTAGAGGAGGCTGAAACTTACTTTCGCTCTGTTTTCAGGTTGTTCCTTCATTTAGTCTTCCCCGTTGTCCTAATAAAACACAATCCTCTTCAGGCACCATCTCAGTGCCTGACTCCAGGGAGGACTGAGCTCTGTGAACTGGTGATAATGAGGGGCGTGGCCAACAGGGGGAACAAGCTCCTCACTCATCTTCTTACAGAACATCATCCCCATTCCCCAAGAGGAGCTGCCCAGTGCTCTGCTGTGAACCCTCACACCACTCTAAACCCCCATCTTCACCCCTCACTGACTCCTGCTTTGGCTTTATAAGGTCTGTGACATTGAGCGAGATCTTAACTCTGCTTAAAGGGGGGAATTGAGGCTGACAGTCAGGTTCCTGACTTGGACAAAGTTGGTAGCAAAAAGTCCTTCACTGAGACAGGAAGAAGAGATGGGTTGGTGGGAGAAGGAGTTCACCCTGGTATGTGTACAAAGTCAGTTTGAGCTCCTATGTCAGACACTTGAACATGCCCAGTAGTCAGCTGGGTATGTGGGTATGGAGCTCAGGAGATGATGTGGGATGGAGATGGATCTGTAATTTCCTCCTGGCATCCCTTGCCCCCATTCCCTCAAGATATTTAAAGCCAAGAATGGGAAAAGATCTCTCAGGCAGAGAGGTAAAGTGAGAAGAAAAATCTGGAAAACAGTAACTTGGTGGATTTGGAAGAATAGTCGATAAAAATAAAAAACATACCCTAGGCCAGATGGAATGTCTTGGGTTAGAAAAAGTAAAACAGAGAAATAGGAAACTCAGGAACCCGGAAAGCAGAAACCCAGTTTCATAGAGGAGGAGCTGGGGTTTAGTAGAGATACATTGTTCCGGTGGCCGAGGGAGAGCATGTCAATCTGAATCTTAAACAGAAGCAAACAAACCAGAATAGAGTATTTAGACCCCTGAAGGTGCCAGTATCTCTCAGCTGTTTGGTGTGTGGGCAGCTGAACAGGTGGAAGCAGACTGAGGAACCAAAGTCTCTCCAGCTGGTTACAGAAGTTCTCTGTGGGCCCAATGATGCATAACACAGCCTGGACCAGCCTCCGTTCCCCCCACCAACTTTGGCCTGAAAACTCACTGGGGTTATTGAGGATTTATCCTATGACAGGCAGTCGGAGAAACAAGAGAAGACCAAGATCATAGCATTAAGTCACACCATCTCCCCATTAGACAGCTCTCCAGGGTTAGGTGCCATATCATTGCACCTTTATTATACCCAAATAATTTAGCATAATGCCTTGCACATACTGAAAGCTTCATGAAGAGTGTTTGTATTAATGAGCCTACTCAGAGTTCTGTGGTGGGCACCCGTACTTCTCGTGTGATCTAAGGTGAGGACCTGGCACTACTGTCTTCACAGAGAGTGGATATGCTAACTGGTGGTGAGGACACTCCTTCACAGTGAGTCAAGGGAGCCAAGTTCACCCTCCCCATTGGGAGGTTTGACTTGGTGACTCAGCCAAGCCACAGTGGTCTGAGACTTTCCTCAGCAGTGGTTGCAGGCTGCCCTAGAGGAGAGCACAGTTCATTCTGACATGCTGTCACTCTTCCCAGCATTACCTCTGGCAGTCCTTGGAGCTTGAAAGTTGTGTCCCTCCCCAATTCCCTTTACAGATATTCTCTAACTTTGTAATTTTAAAAAATTTGTAAGGTTTTGCTGATTACTCTTCTCCTCCTCTTCTTTTTCAGTGTGTGTGCATGGTGCGGGTCATCTAGAGCAACCTCCACTTTCCAGAACCAAAGGACTGTCAGAAACAGCCCAGCTGGAATGTGTTATCTGCTGTAACAATTTCTACGAAGTCCATACATTGGGATCAAGAAAGCCCTGGTCAAGCCGTGCAGCACCTGCTGCACATTTCATCTGACAACACTGTCACAATGGAGGCAGGCATTCCCTTGGGTAAATTTAAGGTAGACAAGACACCTGAACCTTCTATGTCTACCCTCACCGTTCACACTGTAGGGAACAAAGACTAGCCACTTACTATTGTGCCTTCTGGGAGGTGCACAGTGGCAGACGTTAGAGCCATGTCAGTCAATAAGTGTTCAGTGGTTCTTCATTCATTGTTATGAACTGGGAAAGCACAGTTACCACCTGTATGCTTTATGTAGTTTTCTAGATACACATTCATATGGGTGACTGTGTATCGAGTTGCCAAATTCTATATTTTCTCTTGCACTTGCATAAGTAAGTGCAAATTATCAGCCTCGTTTTTTCAGGAATCTACTCTCTCCCCAACAGGCTTTCCCATGGCATCCATGTTTATTGATCTGGGTCAACCTCTCCACTCTCTCCATTTTATTTTTTGCCAAGATATGTACATCACATCATTTCTGTGACTTCTTTTCTACTAGTCAATTTGCATTACCTTGTTTTTTTTGTGATCTGCCTTTCTGCTTTTATTAAAAAACTGGATATTAGATTAAATGCTCTTCATTCTCTTAGAGGCTATAATGTAACAAACACAGCATGACCTAACCACAAGCAGGGCCGACTGCATCATAATATATCAGATGCATGCCCTGGAGTGGTGATATTTGATTTTTCACAAAAGTTATAAACACTGATACTTAATGAGTCCGATTCATAGTCTACTTTGGATTGGAGTTTGAGGAGTCATTCATCTTCTGGCTTAGGATTCCATTCACCCAATGGTGAGTGTTTGATTGACTCCTCTGAGCCAGGCGCTGTCACAGCAGACAATACAGATCTCACCTGCTCTGTCAAGGCTGCAGGTTGCTCCTGTAGAGCCCTTTCTCCTGCTGGGCTGCCATTTTCTGGCTACACATACGGTACAGCAAAGTGGTTAGGACCTAGGCCTCTTGTACAGAGAGATCCAGGTCTGACTTGGGCTCTGACACTGACTAGCTGTGCATCAGGTGGATATCTTCTCCAGTCCATTTCCTCACTTGTAACACAGAGGTCCTATAGTTACCTCACGGGTTGTTGTGAGGGTTCCTGAGATGATGCACACTAAGGATTTGGTCCAGTGCATGGCATGTTGTCAGAACTCAGTAAATGTTAGTGAATAAAAAACAAAGAAACAAAATAACAACAAGTTTACATATACATACAGAAACACACACACACACACAGGTATCACACATCTTTGTATACTAGGGCTTAGCACCACATCTGTTGTAGTGTGGTTGACTATTACAGTTTAGTTAAAGAGAGATTAACTAGATATCAAAAGACTCTCATGAGTAGTCATCCCAAATCAATTTAAATCTGTTTTCAATCATCGTTCTGTAGTCCCCTTGACTTACGCACATTGGGGAGGACAGTGGCCTTGTGCTTGGACCCAACAACCACTATTGAGGGAAAGCGAAGTCCATATTTGGAGTCATTTCCTCCTCTGTTAGGCTGTGGTGAGCTTCCCCAAGGTATTTGGTAAACACACAACAAAGGCAAACCAGCCAGAGGAAACCAGCCCCGTCCTAAGTGAATGTTTGCCAACTGAATGGTGGTTTAAATTGCTGATTCGTAGAAAGACTGAAAGCATCTTACTAGAATGTACAGCACTGAATATAGTGGGGACTCAAGTAATGTCTGTTGAAGTGAGATGAATATTTTGATTTTTATTGTGGTGTTCACATTCTGTAGTGGGTGGGAGATTTTGTGTACTTGGATGCCTGAAAGATCCTGATGATTTTGGCTCAAATTATTTTCCTTTCAGACCTGAAGAGAGTGAGACACAATGACTCTGAATAATAGAAGCAACATTATATTTTCTAATGAATGTTGCAGAAAATTCAAGAAATTCTTCAGAGTCACTGTTTTTCATATAACATATATATCATCTAACTCCCCACACTAACTCCTCCTAGTACTGTGGGAAAGTGATATCTATAACTTAGGAGTCATCTTGTAAAAATCATGATTCAAAAAACTGTGAGGCCCACCTGAAACCCATGTTGACTGTTCTGTCTTGGGGGCTCTTTTTATTCAGCCCCAAGAATGTGTTCAGTGGAAAGGGCACAGCTCTGCAGTGGTCATCTCTGGATGGTGGGATTGTGGATATTTTTTTCTATGTCATTTCTGTAGTCCTCAAATTGTCTAGTAGAAAACATTCATGACTTTTGAATTTTATTTTAAAATTTATTTTGAAAAAAAAATTCACATTTCAAAATATTAAAACTCTCTCTGCATATTATTGAGCGCATAGAGACCACATGTGAAATTGGGCGATTAGAAAGGCCTGTAACGGGCTCTGTCTTGATGATTTTTTCTCCCCTTTTCTTTAACAACTTTTGATTTTTACAACACAAAGTCTGTTTTCTCTCCTGATTCTTACGGAACCTGTCTGCCAAGTCAGAGACATTGTTTCTGCTTGGGGTGCTGAGGGTGGCTTATTGGGCTTGAATGTCTCTTTTGCCTTAAGTTGTACAGATACGAAATATTAATGATAGCAGTAAAAATGCTCAGTTCTTTTTTTTCTTTTTCAATTTACTGAGATTTAATTTCTCATTATATTTATTTTAATTATTTTTATTTTACTTAGGTCACAGTGATTTATAACGTTGTGTAAACTGTAGGTGTCCACCATTATATTTTGGCTTTTGTATAGACTGCATCATGTTCAACCCCAAATGTCTAGTCTCCGTTCACGTGTAGTCACCATACAGAAGAGCCCCTTTACCCCTTTGCACTTCCCCCACCCCCTTCCCCTCTAGTAACCAGCAATCTGTTGTTCTTATCTGTGTGTTTGTTTATCTTCCCCATCTGAGTAAAATCATGCAGTGTTCATCTTTCTCTGACTTTTTTCGCTTAGCATAATACCCTCAAGGTCCATCTATGTTGTTACAAATGGAACTATTTCATCCTCTTTTGAGGCTGAATTGTATTCTAATGTATATATATATACCATATCTTCCTTATCCATTTATCCGTTGATAATGGGCACTTGGGTTCCATCCAAGTCTTGACTATTGTGAATAAAGCTGAAATGAACATAAGTGCGTATATATATTTTTGAATTAGTGTTTCCGTATTCTTTGGAAATACCCAGAAATGGAATAGAGGGATCAAAGGATATTTTTACATTTTAATTTGTTGAGAAATCTCCATACTGTATTCTATACTGGTTTTCCCTGTTTGCATTCCTTCCAGCAGTGTTTGATGGTTCCCTTTGTTCTGCAACCTCTCCAACACTTGTTATTTGTTGTCTTTTTAATAATAGCCAATCTGACAGGTGTGAGATGATATCTCATTCTAGTTTTGATTTACATTTCCCTAATAATTAGTCATGTTAAACATCTTTTCATGTGCCTGTTGGCCCTTTGTTTGTCTTGTTTGGAAAAATGTCTGTTCATACCCTCTGCCCATTTTTTGATCAGGTTGTTCAATTTTTTTGTTGTTGAGTTGTGTGAGTTCTTTATATATTTTGGAAATTAAACTCTTATCTGATATATGATTTATAAATATTTTCTCCCAGTTGGTGGGTTGTCTTTTCATTTTGTTGATGGTTTCTTTTGCCATGCAGAAGCATTTTAGTTTCATGCAGTCCTATTTTTTTTTAATTTTTTCTTTTGTTTCCCTTGGCTGAGGACACAAGGTATTCAAAAGGTTGCTGCTAAGAGCCAGCCCTGATGGCCTAGTGGTTAAGGTTCCATGTGCTCTGCTTTGGTGGCCTGCATTCGGTTCCTGGGCACAGAATCACACCACTCGTCAGTAGAAATGCTATGCTGGCAGCTCACATAGAAGAGCTAGAAGGACCTACAACTAGAATATACAACAATGTACTGGAGCTTTGCGGAGGAAAAAAAGAAAAAGATGAAGATTTGTAACAAATGTTAGCTCAGTGCGAATCTTTCCCAGCAAAGAAAAACCAGATACTGCTAAGACTGATATCAAAGAGTATACTGTCTATGTTTTCTTCTGGGAATTTTTGTGTGAGGTCTTACATTTAATTCTTTAATCAATTTTGAGTTAATTTTTGCATATGGTGTAAGATAATGGCCTACTTTAATTTCTTTTCATGTGGCTGTCAAGATTTCCCAACACCATTTACTGAAGAGACTTTCCTTTCTCCTTTGTATGTTGTTGACTCCTTTGTCAAAGATTAGCTGTCCAAAGAAGCGTGGTTTTATTTCTGGGTTCTCAGTTATATTCCATTGATCTAGGTGTCTGTTTTTCTTCCAGTCCCATGCTGCTTTGATTACTGTAGCTTTGTAGTATGTTTTGAATTCAGGAGTCTGACACCTGCATCTTTGTTCTGTCTTCTCGGGATTGCTTTGGCTATTTGGGGTCTTTTGTTGTTCCATATAAATTCTAGGATTCTTTGTTCTATTTCCTTGAAAAATGTCATTGAGATTCTGATTGGGATTGCATTGAATCTGTAGATTGCTTTATGTAATATGGACATTTTAAGTATGTTAATTCTTCCAATATGTGAACACAGAAATTCTTTCCATTTCTTTGTGTCTTCTTCAATCTCTTTCAACAATGTCTTTTAGTGTTCAGTGCACAGGTTTTCACCTTCTTGGTTAAATTTATTCCTAGGTATTTTATTCTTTTTGTTGAAATGATAAATGGAATTTTATTCTTGATTTCTCTTTCTGCTACTTCCTTGTTAGTGCATGGAAACACTACTGACTTTTATATGTTGATTTTGCACCCTAGAAATTTGATGCTTTCATTTTTAATTTCCAATAGTTTTTTGGTGGATTCTTTATAGTTTTCTATATATAAAATCATATCATCCACAAAGAATGACAGTTTTTCTTATTCCTTTAAAATGTAGATACTTTTTATTTCCTTTTCTTGTCTAATTGCTCTGGCTAGGATTTCTGATACTATGTTGAATAAGAGCAGCAAAATTGGGCATCCTTGTCTTGTTCCTGTTCCTGAGGGATAGCTTTCATGTTTTCACAATTGAGTATAATGTTAGCTGTGGCTTTGTCTTATATGGCCTTTATTATGTTGAGGTATTTTCCTTCTGTACCCATTTTATTGAGAGTTTTTATCATAAATGGATGGTGAATCCCGTCAAATGCTTTCTCTGCGTCTATTTAGATGATCCTGTGATTTTTATTTTTCATTTAATTAATGTAGTGTATCACATTGATTGATTTGTGGATGTTGAATGACCCTTGCATCCTTGGAAGAAATTCCACATGATTGTGGTGTATCCACAATGTATTGTTGTATCCAATCTGCTAATATTGTTGAGAATTTTGCATCTATGTTCATCAGCAATATTGGCCTGTGATTTTCTTTTTCTGTGTCACCCATATCTGTTTTTTGTACCAGGGTAATGTTGAAATTGTAAATGACTTGGGAAGGGTCCCCCTCTCTTTAATTTTTTGGAAATGTTTGAGAAAAAAAGGTATTAAATCATTTTTGAACCTTTGGTAGAGTTCACCAGAGAAGTCATGTAGGCCTGTACTTTTGTATTTTTGGAGGTGTTTCATTGCTGTTTCAATCTCCTTGCAAGTGATTGGTCTATTCAGATTCTCAATTTGTTCTTGATTTCATTTTGGAAGGTTATATCATTCCAGGAATTCATCCATTTCTTCTAGCTTATCCAACTTGTTGGCATATAGCTTTTCATAGTATTCTCTTATAATCCTTTGTATTTCTGTGGTATCTGTTGTAATTCCTTCTCTTTCCTTTTTAATTTTATGTATTTGAGCCTTCTCCTTTTTTTGTTAGTGAGCCTAGTAAAGGTTTGTCAATTTTGTTTATCTTTTCAAGGAACTGGCTCTTAGTTTCATTGATCCATTCCATTTTCTTTTTAGTCTATTTCATTTATTTCCACATTGATTTTTTTTTTTTCTGTGAGGAAGACCAGCCCTGAGCTAACATCTGATGCCAACCCTCCTCTTTTTTGCTGAGGAAGACTGGCCCTGGGTTAACATCCACGCCCATCTTCCTCTACTTTATATGGGACGCCACCACAGCATGGCTTAACAAGTGGTGCGCCGGTGCGCACCTGGGATCCGAACCGGTGAACCACGGGCTGCTGGATCGGAGCACGCGCACTTAACCACTTGCACCACCGGGATGGCCCCCATATTGATATTTATTATTTCTTTCCTTCTATGGATTTTGGATTTGGGGCTTCATTTGTTCTTTTTTTTCTTGTTCCCATAGGTGTAATGTTACAGTGTTTATTTGAGATTTTTCTTGTTTTTACAACTAGGCCTGTATTGCCATAATCTTTCCTCTTAGTACCATTTTTGCTGTATCCCATAGAATTTGATATGCTGTGCTTCATTTTCATGTGAATTTAGGTATTTTTAATTTCTCCTTTGATTTCTTCATTGATCCGATAGTTATTTGGTAGCATATTTGTGACTTTTCCAGCCTTCTTCTTTTTCTTTTTTTGTGAGGAAGATCAGCCCTGAGCTAACATCCATGCCAATCCTCCTCTTTTTGCTGAGGAAGACTGGCATTGAGCTAACATCTGTGCCCATCTTCTTCCACTTTATGTGGGACGCTGCCACAGCATGGACTGACAAGCTGTGCGTCGGTGTGCGCCTGGGATCAGAACCTGGGCCGCCAGCAGGTGTAGCACTTAACTGCTACACCACGGGGCAGGCCCCTCCAGCTTTCTTCTTTCAGTTGATTTCTAGTTACACATCTTGTGATCACAAAAGATGCTTGATGTGATTTCAGATTTTAACTCAAATAAACAATCTATTATTTCTTAGGAGATAGAATTCTACAAATCTCTTCTTTTATTCCAGGAAAAAAAATGTCTTCACAGAAATTTTTTTCTCCTTTGGCATTACCAGGTAAAGAATCATATTGCCAAATGATAAAAGTGCCCTTAATAAAAGTGAAGAAATTTCTTCACATTTCTCAAGTATGTTTGCATTGGCATGTTTCCATTTCAGTTACTGAAGAGTGTCTTCCTTTCAAAAATACATTCCCAAATTGCTAACGAAGCAACCCTGGTAATTGCGAGAACAAAGGGGCCTTTGCTTTGATGTAATCTCTGAGCAGTTTCAACACAATTGAACACCTGGAAATTAAAAAAAAAATTTAATTCACTGAATTCTTTTTCTAGTAATTTAGAAAAGTAGTTGGTTGACCAGTTGGGTTTGATCTCTTCTTTTTCTGCTCTTATTCTTTCCATTTTCCATCAGTGCTTTTCAATGATTAGTGCCTTCTTGGAAAACAGACGTTTTGGTCAATTTATCTGAGGAAAACTTATAAAATATCTGACGCCACAAAATTTATGTTCAGGGACTTCCAAAGGAACCCAGAAGATCAAATTGCCAGTACACAGTTTTTTCACTAATAGTTACATCATGAAGCTTAGGAGGAGGCTGAGTTTTTGTAGAAGGTGTAACCAGTGTGACAGATCAAATTGGATCAAGATATTTGGAAAAGGGACTAAGCTCATAGTAACTCCCTCTGGTAAGTAACGTTTTTCTATTTTTGCCCTAGTAATGAACAACTGATAGATGCTTTTTAGAAAAAAACAATGTAGGATCACCCTTATCTGACTGCCACATACTTGGCCTCAGCATAGGAACAGCAAGTTTGCAGCTACTAGTCACTGTATATGAAAACAAAACTACTTCATAAATTGTTTGTTCACATTCCTGCTTGTAAGCAGATTAAAATTCTACTTTTAGAGTATACACACACACAGATGATCAGGTCAGGCTAAAAATTATGATATTTTTTGGACCATATCTGTAAACCATTGTTATATGTTACTGGTTCAAGATACTTTTCTTGTAGACAGTCTTTAAGGTGAGAGACACATTTGTTATTTACTTCTCTTCTATATATTGAGATAAAACACAGTGCTCTTTTCTCACATTAACCTGCAAAACCTATGTTACTAGTTTTCCTCTCATCCCTCACAGCAGTGCAAAACATTAATTCTTAAAGTAAATGACTATAGAACATTGATAAATCTCACTTCTTATTACTCTAGCTTCTTAGAGATAGGCAAGATCAGTCAAAATTTATGTTATTACAAATCTTGACAAATTGTCTAAAGATGGGCCCATTTAAGGGAATTTGTAAGCCCCATAGTCATTCCAGCTCCAAAATCCGTGAAAAGAGTCTGCATGGTTTTACGTTCTCTTTTGGTCATTCATTCTGTCAGCAGTATTCATTGATGGCAGTTTCTGTGCTGGCTACTTGAGATAAATGGGAGAAGAAGATAAAGCTAGAACAAATCCCAGTGTTCCAAAACTTCTAGCCTAGTGGATAAGTGTTCTAACACCAACCAGATCCTCAGAAGCCATTCTCCGCCTGGGGATATTAACAAGAATTACCTAGTTACATCACTTATGAGTCCCTAAGGGGTGGAGATGTTAGATCCATTTAGTCTTTCTGTATTGAAAGACTTGTAATGATGTTTAGCTATTTTATTTTCCAAAAATAACAAATGGGGAAAAATTAACAAAAATTGCTAAACATATCATTTGGTGAGAGGATGATTAATAGCAAGTATTAAAATATTAACTGGGCAGCCATATTCAAGAATGTTACAAGATGGGGTTTTTTTTTCCTAAATTCTGTCCAGTAAATTTGCTCAGTCCTCATTTGCCTTAAAGAAGAAATTTTGCCTGAATGAGGGAGAATATCTCACTAGTATATTCTCAGCTTACTAGATCTATCGAAATGAGAGTTTTCAAAGAATTTTCACAAAGTTGATAAAACATTGAAAAATGAAAGAAATTATATATTTTGTTTTCTTTAGTGGTTGTGATCATATGAACAGGGAATTCATAGATTGAAAAGCAACTTTCTAGTCTTTTATTTTTCATCTGAGTACATATTCATGTAAACTGTAGCAATCAAATTAAATAATGGTGACATAGAAATAATTCATGTTGGTCCTGAAATGTTTTTAGGAGAGTCTGGTGCAGGGACATACATGGACTTTGATTCTGGGTCTATCATTCCTGTAAATTCATCATTTAGCAAATAAATTTTGATTCACTCATTATGGGTCTACTAAAATTATAAAAATAGCACTTCTCCATTATGAAAAAAATTAGAAAATAAAAAAATAAAGAAAAAATTAAAATTTCATATCAACACATACCTCTGTTAACTTTTTATGTTTCCATCCATTCGTTCTGCCTATACCATCTCAGTGAATGCTCTGAATATTAAATGAGATTAAGTAAGGAAATTACCAGCATGGTCAGTGATAAAAATGTGAATTCTCTAGAATTCAAATTACCACCGCTGGAATTCCTTATGAAATCAGGAGTACAGATAAGTACATTAATTACCCTCTAGTCTCCAGGTCACATAAGGACAAATGGTCAGTATTTGGATAAAACTTTCAATTTCTAAGACTAATTGCTACTTGCTTCTGAAAAGGATTAGAATATAATAAGCATTCTCTCAAACATTATTAGCCTGAATATGAGGTGATCTCTCATTTTCCAGTAGAACTATCTGGAAGAAAAAACAGAGGCTTTTGCAAATTGAATGTACTAATTTATAGTGATACAGATAAAAGTCAAATACCCAATTATATGTAATTTTCTAATTGCATTATAGCTACAAAGTTAAAAATTATATCAATACAAATACCAGTTGATAAATATTGCTCTTTTTGCCCTCACATTTCATTAAACTTTTGTTCAGAATCTTCACACACATCTGAAACATCTACCTTAGAGGAACTTTCTAGGTCATCTCAGGGTCTGAGTGTCTGTTCTGGCACCTCCGTAGGATGATGTCACTGGATATTTTGTCTAAAGAGACAATTATCTTATAAAACAAAAGGAAAGCATTTTTTTCATTTATTCTGTTATATTATAAATGTGCAACACAGGCATAAACTGTAGAAACTTTATTCCCAAGTTATAGTCACCAAATCCTTGTTAAGCTTCTTTATTTTCTTTTACCAGTGCTAGCTCCAAAACGAGCATTAATTGAGTTCATTTCAGGTGGAGATCTTGTCCAAGTAGTATTTTTTGATGACAGCAGAGTATTAGAAGAGCATCTTTTAATATGAGAAGTTACACAAGGACTGAAACATGAGTCAACTCTTGTTTTCTGAGGGGTAATTTTGGGAAAGCAAGCCTCACCTTACGTTCCAGGACTTTCAGTCTGTTTGAATTCTGCATGTCTTGTGTCTAAGTCACAGAGCTAGGATTTGCAAACATATTCTCCCATGTCTCATGTCATATTCAACTCAAACCTCACTAAACTATCAACCGCTGGGGTAGAAAAAGAAACAATATAATACACAAATTATTTATCATTTATTTCAACTGCCTATTTCCAAAATCTACTTGAGAAGACCTAAAATCAAAAACACAACTACAGGCGTATCTCATTTTCTTGTGCTCCGCTTTATTGTACTTCATAGATATTGCATTTTTTAAAAATTGAAGGTTTCTGGCAACCCTGTGTTGAGCAAGTCTATAAATACCATTTATCCCAAAGCATTTGCTCAGCTCATTTCTCTGTGTCAAGTTTTGGAAATTCTCGCAATATTTCAAGACTTTTCGTTATTTTTATATTTGTTACGGTCATCTGTGATCAGTGATTTTCGGTGTTGCTATTGCTTTGGGGCGTCATGAACCAGGCCCATATATGATGGTGAAGTTAATCGATAAATGTTGTGTGTGTTCTGACTGCTCCACCTACTGTTCCCCCATCTCTCTCCCTCTCCTTGCGCCTCCTATTCCCTGAGACACAACAATATTGAACTTAGGCCAATTAATAACCCTACAATGGCCTCTAAGTATTCAAGTGAGAGGAAGAGCTTCACGTTCCTCATTTTAAATTAAAGTCTAGAAATGAGTAAACTTAGTGAGGAAGGCATATCGAAAGCCGAGATAGGTTAAAAGCTAGGCCTCTTGTGCCAGTTAGCCAAGTTGTGACTGCAAAGGGAAAGTTCTTGAAGGAAATGAAAAGTGCTACTCAAGTGAACATAAGAATGATAAGAAAGCAAAACAGCCTTATTTCTGATGTGGAGAAAGTTTTAGCTTTCTGGATAGATGAATCCAGCCACAATGTTCCCATAAGCCACAGCCTAATCTAGAACAAGCCCCTAACTCTTTCAATTCAATGAAAGATGAGAGAAGTGAGGAAGTCACAGAGGAAGAGTTGGAAGCTAACAGAGATTGGTTCATGAGGTTTAAGGAAAGAAGCCATCTCCATAACATAAAAGTGCAAGAGGAAGCAGCAACTGCTGATGTAGAAGCTGCAGAAAGTCTTCCAAAAGATCTAGCTAAGGTGATTCATGAAGGTGGCTACACTAAACAACAGATTTTCAATGTAGATGAAACAGCCTTCTTTTGGAAGAACATGCCATCTAGGACTCTCATAGCTAGAGAGGAGAATTTAATGCCTGGCTTCAAAGCTTCAAAGGACAGGCCGACTCTCTTGTTAGGGGCTATTGCAGCTGATGACTTTATGTTGAAGATGATCCTCACTTACCATTCTGAATATCCTAGGGCCCTTAAGAATTATGCTAAACCTACTCTGCCTGTGCTCTATAAATGGAACAACAAAGCCTCAGTGAGAACACATCTATTTGCAACCTGGTTTACTGAATATTTTAAGCCCACTTTTGACATCTATTGTTCAGAAAGGAAGATTCCAAGTATTATTGCTCATTGAAAATGCACCCGGTCACCCAAGAGCTCTTATGGAGATGTACAATGAGATTTATGTTGTTTTCATGCCTGCTAGCACAACATCCATTCTGTAGCCCATGGATCAAGGGGGAATTTTGACTTTAAAGTCTTATTATTTAAGAAATACATTTCACAATGTTATATCTGCCGTAGATATTGTCTTCTGATGGATCTGGGCAAAGTAAATTGAAAACCTTCTGGAAAGGATTCACCATTCTAGATGCCATTAAAAACATTCATGGTTTATGGGAAGAGGTCAAAATATCAATATTAACAGGAATTTGAAAGAGGTTGATTCCAATCCTCATGGATGTCTTTGAGGGGTTCAAGACTAGTTGAGGAAATAACTGCAGACATGGTCGAAGTAGCAAGAGAACCAGAATTAGAAGTGGACCTTGAAGATGTGACTGAATTGCAGTAATCTCATGATAAAAATTTAATAAGTGAGGAGTTGCTTCTTATGAATGAGCAAAGAAACTGTTTTCCTGGGATGGAATCTCTTCCTGGTGAAGATGCTAAGAATATTGTTGAAATGTCAATAAAGGATTTAGAATATTACATAAACCTAGTTGATGAAGCAGTGGCAGCTTTGAGACGATTGACTCTAATTTATTTATTTTTTAATTTTTTTTATTTTTTTTAATTTTTATTTTTATTTATTTTTTTTTGTGAGGAGATCAGCCCTGTGCTAACATCCGCCAATCCTCCTCTTTTTTTGCTGAGGAAGACGGCCCTGGGCTAACATCTGTGCCCATCTTCCTCCACTTTATATGGGACGCCGCCACAGCATGGCCTGACAAGCAGTGCGTCGGTGCGCGCCCGGGATCCGAACCAGCGAACCCCGGGCCGCCGCAGAGGAGCGCGCGCACCCAACCACCTGCGCCACCGGGCCGGCCCCGATTGACTCTAATTTTGAAAGAAGTTCTGCTGTGGGAAAAAAGCTATTAAACGGCATCACATGCTACAGAGAAATTGTAAAAGGAAGAGATAATTGATGCCGCAAACTGCATTGTTGTCTTATTTTAAGAAATTGCCACAGCCAAACCAACCTTTAGCAACCACCACCCTGATCAGTCAGCAGCCATCAACATCAAGGCCATACCCTCCACCAGCAAAAAGATGACAACTCGCTGAAGGCTCTGATGTTTAGCATTCTTAGGCAATAACGTATTTTTCTTATCTGAGGAAGATTCACCCTGAGCTAACATCTCTCCAATCTTCCTCTATTTTGTATGTGGGTCACTGCCAGAGCATGGCCACTGATGAACTGTGTGGGTCCACACCCAGGAACCGATCCGGAGCCGCTGAAGTGGAGCCTGCCGAACGTAACCACTAGGCCTCGGGCTGGCCCCCAGAGGTTTTTTTAGTTAAAGTACGTACATTGATTTTTTTAGACTTAATGCTATTGCACACTTAATAGACTACAGTTTAGTGGAAACCTAACTCATATGTGCACTGGAAAACCAAAATATGGTATGACTTGCTTTACTGTGATATTCGCTTTATTCTGGTGGTCTGGAATCAAATCTGCCATATCTCCGAGGCATGCCTGTACACTCAGACCATGAAACACAAAAAGAAGATCAAAACCACCAAGGAAGGCAGAAAACAGAATATCTGTGATTATCTAGCAAGAAGCAGAGGGTCAAATTTTATGCTCAGAGCTAGGAGAAAAAATGAAGTGGAATTCATAGTTTTCATTAACTGATGAAATGAAGCACAGTAAAATTTCAAATAGGCCATGTTTTTCCCACCATAGTATTAGAAAAGGACTTCAAAGTATGAGTCCTTTAGGAAGAAAGTGAAGTAAAAGTGTGGACATTGACTTTAACATCCATTTTGTAAAACAGAAGAAATTGTCTTTCAGCAAACCCATTTTATCCCCCCACTGCCTCAATGCTATGGGCATCATAACTTGAATGTCAGCCACAGATGGTGACCCTCAGCAATATGGTCATTTAGTGATCTAATGTGACAATAAGAGGATTTGAGGACAGACATCCTGCCATCTCTCTAGTCATTCTGCCTTGAAGCCCACTGCCAGGAATTTCAAGCTGAATTTTCCCACGAGCTGGAAAGATGTCAGTTTCAGTCTGAAATTTCTGGTGAAAACTCAAAATGCAAATAGGTTGTGTTCTTGATTAGGGAAAGAGCCATTTTTTTGGACAACACGTGTGAAGCAGTTCCATATACTGACTGCATATTATTAGGCTTTAGCTAACGTTCCCTTTGATTTTCTTAACACTGGGAAGGCAGCAGGAAAGACAATGATTCCCTGTTAATTGGGTGTGTGAAAGGCACATTTCCTGTGTTTATGGCTTTGAGAATTCCAGGCATATTAGAGCAAAGTGGAATGCAAAGGAAGGAACAAATCTTCAAGCTTTCTTGCCATGGATCTAATTGCAACCCCAAAATACTGAATCCCGTATATGAGTGCATGCTTGGTCCCATGAGATTAAAATGTCATGTTAGAGCACACAATCCTCATGAAGAAATTGTTAATAATAATGATAATAATGACCATAATAATAATTATAATCTCTATTTCGATAGCATTTTTACTCAAATGAGCTTCATGCTCATGTTTATCAGAAAAAAAGTTTAAACTCATGCAGAAAATAGTCAAGATGTAAAATCAATTATAGTAGAAACTTGTCATAAATTTTAAATAATATTTAAATATGAAATAGCTATAATGATTTATTTCATAAAGGAAAAATTACAAGAAGAAACTAGAAAACACAAAGTCAATATCAATAAGTTAGTTTGAAATATCATACTTTAAATGAAAAATGTAGTTGACATTTAGTAAATTTATGTAGAATTCATGATGTTGCATCATAATAAAATGTAAACAATGCAGGCAAATATTATTTGATTATGCAGATGAATGTATATAAATGAACGATAGAAGTTTATTTTTTTACCTGGTTTCCATTCTATGCATCATGAAAATGACTTTGACCATAAATACACTATTAATAAGTATTAAAC
This sequence comes from Ceratotherium simum simum, assembly GCF_057802395.1. Lineage (NCBI taxonomy): Eukaryota > Metazoa > Chordata > Mammalia > Perissodactyla > Rhinocerotidae > Ceratotherium > Ceratotherium simum. The sequence continues at coordinate 16,342,669 of NC_141900.1, forward strand.
AGAATGCTTAAAGGAATAATGTGTAATATAATTATTTAAAATATAGGTACTAACCATATACAAAAAAGTACACTATTTAATGCTCACTTAGCTATTACACTGAAAAAGTAATGGAAATGTGAGATTCATTTTGTTTAAAAAGAATTAAACAAAGAATATAGGTAAAGAAAAGGGACAGGATAAGAATAGTGTGTTATCCTACTGAAATTTTTCAATTCAGCATTTTATTTTCAATTTCTTTACTATAATGAATCAGAAGTATTCTTGTGAAGAAAAAAAGTTCCTAAGATGAAAACTAGATTCTTTAGTATATTGACTAAGGACTAAAATTATTTAAATATAATGTATGATTGAAAAATTAATCTTATTTTATATAACATGATTTTAAAATCAAAAACAAAGTATAGGGGCCGGCCCAGTGGCGTAGTGGTTAAGTTCGCACGTTCTGCTTTGGCAGCATGGGGTTCACCGGATCAGATCCTGGGCGCAAACCTACTCATCGCTCGTCAAGCCATGCTGAGGTGGCATCCCACATAGAGCAACTAGAAGATGTACAACTATGACATACAACTATCTACTGGGGCTTTGGGGAAAAAAAGGAAAAAAGTAGGAAGGAGCTAACATCTGTTATCTCAGGGTGAATCTTCCTCAAAAAAATAAAAATAAATAAACTCCTTCTGTAAATAGAGTCTATAAAAAATGTATAAGGTTGGAGAAATATAGTGTCCTACTGTCATAATGAAAAATACCATTTACACTAAAAGCAAAATGTATAAAATTAAAATAAGCACAATATGACCTAACTGTATTTACAGCATGAAAAAACCCTCAACATTGTTTGCTTACTAATTTACTATAAAAATCAAGAGCTTTGCTATATAGGCAGAAATTTCAAGAATTTTTTTTCTATTATTCTCAAATAAGAAATCAAATTCTTCTTTTCTTAAGAAATTGCCGATTGAATTATTTAACTCCAAGCTAGCCCCAAAGAGAATATTAATAAAGCATTTGTGTCAAGGAAATCAAACTGAAAAGAGTTTTGACATTTATAATTCCCAATGTTAGATTCACAATAAATGTATAATCAACTAACATTCCAGAATCCAAGGGACATGCCTTTGTAAACTATGATGTTTTGTTATATATTTCGACATTATGTCTGCAAGAGACTCTGGAACAGTGACATTTAACATTACACCAATTATATATATACTTTATTCAGCAGGTGAAAACAAAGAAAATAGTGGAGCTCTAAAACACTTCAGCAGTCTTACAGGGTAGACACAAATTTTGGAGGAGACATTGAGAGTCAAAATATGGTGTATTCTTAGTCATGCTTTAACATCAAGAATTTCCAAAATAAAATGTGTTTTTTGTGAACATATTCTAAAGGGAAACAAAATTCTGATAAGTGTATTACTTGATAAGATTGATATAATAGCATTTCTGAAAATAATGAATCAATGTTTCAATAGGAGTTTTTGAAATACAGCTATTTTGCTTCTAAGTTCAAGGCATTGTGATATAATTTGGAGGTGCAGCTTAAATATTGCCCTATTCAGAAAGCTGGGGTGGTTCAGATGTGGAATTGCGACGTTATATAAAATTAGACATTAAGTACGAGAACTCCCTTACCTCAGAACTGGGCATGAGATCCACATTTGAGCTAAAGGCCGACTTGATTGTCAAGTACACGTGGAAATGGATTCCCATTAACAAGTGACCGTGTGTTTTTAAAAAATGAAAAATTTCCTCCTCATATTTATTTATATAGCAAATAAGATGAATATGGGTGCATTCCAGAAACAGTTAAATGAACAGCAAGGTTTCACAAAACTGCAGACCATGAGAAAGTGTTATTTGGCCAAAAGAGCCTAAGTTACAAAATTCCCAGGATGGGAAAAGGGAAGTACTTTAGAAAGTACTAAACATTCTCATGTGTAGAGAGATTATCAAAGTTACCTCATCTTCTCTCCCATCCCCACCACCTACCTACCCACCTTGAAAACATGCTCCATTATGATAGGGACAAAAGAGATTTTAAAAAATACGTGTGCTCATGAACGTTAGATGCCTTGAAATGCGGCAGTTAAAAGTCATACTCCATCTTAGCGTGTGGAGAAAGAACAAAAGCCACATTTTAATACAGGCTCTGCCACTTATAGTTGTGACTCTGGGCAAGTTACATAACCTCTGGAAGCTCTTTTCCTGTTGAAAATAAGAACAATAAATACCTCACAGTCTATTGTGGATGGAAGGCCACGGTAAGCACTAATTCAATGGCAGCTTTTCTTCCATTTACTATATGCACTAGGTTGTTCCGGAACAATGTTTGTGCTTCTCTAATGATTCTTTTTAACTGCTGTTCCATTTTCCCCCACAGACAGAAGCCTTCCTGCAGACGTTTCCCCCAAGCCCACTATTTTTCTTCCTTCAATTGCTGAAATAAATCTCCATAATGCTGGAACATACCTTTGTCTTCTTGAGAAATTCTTCCCAGATGTTATTAAGGTATATTGGAAAGAAAAGAATGGCAATAGAATTCTGGAATCCCAACAGGGAAACACCATGAAGACTGATGACACGTACATGAAATTGAGCTGGCTGACCGTGACGGGAACGTCAACGGATAAAGAACACAGATGTATCGTCCAACATGAGAATAACAAGAGAGGAGTTGACCAAGAGATTCTTTTTCCTTCAGTGAACAAAGGTATGTATATATAAACATAACCTCCCAGAACACTTTTTTTCAAAGGGATATCCCATTTTTTCTATCATGTATTAATGAAAAACAAACACAAATCTTTCTTAAATGTTGTTGCACTTATTGGTAGCATAAATATCCCTCTATTTCCTCTTAGAATTAAAATAGTATAGAGTTTGGAAAACAGGAAAAGAAAAGGATAAAATTCCTTAACTTTTCTCTGCCTCAGTTTCATCAACCAAAATATTAAGGTCTCAATCTTGGTTTTTAGAGTTATTGATGGATTAAATGAAACAACATACGTGAAAGCACCTAGCAATTTAGCACACAGGAAATGCTCAAAAAGAGATTCCTCTTTTGATGAACTTACTGGATCAGGAAATAAAGCAATTATACATCTTTCTGGAATATTCTACTCAGTAAACAAAGTCACTCTCACTTTAATCTTGCTATGATCAGAGTATAAACGCAAAACAATGTTATTAGGTGACAAACTTGTGGTCTTTTGATAGACCCAAATTGTGGCTCAAGAAAAAATAGCATAATTTGGCCATTGCAGTTTTATTATGGTCTTAGGTTTTCTGAATTTGTATTTTATATACCACCATAAGGTAAAACTTCATAATTAGACTTTGGATGAGGCTAATGCGTACACACATACTTTCATTCTACATAATGAATGTATTTCTTGCCATTGGTAAATGCAGGTCAACAAACATTATTGCAGACCTAGCCTGTGCCTGGCCTGGTAGGGATGTGTGGATGAGCACACTGGGATGAATTAATTCCCCAAGGAGGCTGCACTACAGTAAAGAGAATGTATTCTTTTCCTAATCTCTCAAGTTCACTTGTGATTCAGGCATGATGTACCAAAGGAGTCCTGGCAGTGGTCCAGTAGCTCACTAGACTCAAGACTTGAAGTCCTGAGTATCAACACAACAGACCAAAGGTCCCAGAGTGCCCATCAGAATGAATTAGTTTGTACTTTTCCCTGTTGTTAACGGCCCTTTTGAAGCAGTGGGGAACAGGCACACAACAAAACGTGCGAAGACCTGTGCTGTGCACCAGTCGAATTTCTGAAGTCAGGCTTTATCTTCTCAGATCCTCAGTTTCTTCAATGATCAAATTATGTTCCAACACTTACCTTGACTTTCTCCTGGGGCCGTGATGAAAAGTAAATGTAATAATGTCAGTGAAAACACTTGATTTGAAAACGTAACATGATATATTTATTTATGTACTTATCGTATTTTTTAATACTTTCCTAAAACTCACTGATATAAAATTTAAAAACCAGCTCTAATTTACTATTTCTACAGCTGAGAAACAGAAAGTAAGCAAATATGCAAAGCACACATTTAATGTAACCACCAGGCTGAAGTGTCCTATTAGGTTTGATTTTTCTAGTGACTAGGGAAAGATAAGAAGTATAGTAAGTTCCATGGTGATGATTATTATAGAGTTCTAGTTCATAATGTGTTTTACTTGGCACCTACTTTCTGAAACAAATGCCCCCCATGGCCTTCTCAGGGCAACAAAGCTAAGGAGGACATTTCTGTTACTGTCATTCTACAGCAAATTTCTAATGCTGTTTCCTGGGAGTTTTTTGTTTTTGATAAAAGTTAGGAATATAACATGGAAGCACAAATCAATGAAGTCATTTTGAAGAGATAAAACTAATCTGGTCCAAGTTTTTCACCAACCTTGACTGAAAAAGAGAAGTTATGATATGTACACAGATTTTATTATGAAAAATTGTTACTTTATTGTTTTTCCTCAATTAATGCATGGTAATAAAAGAATTTTATTTATCTTTTAATGAAAAAGTCACTGTTAAGAAAAAGAAAGAGACTTCTAAGACACATTAAAGTCATTGTTGCATATATTTTAACATCTAAACATGACTATGTTACTATTTTTACTTTTGGAATTTATTCCAAATCCTATATCTCAAATCAAGTTTTAGAGTTGTAAAAAACATATAGCTCATTGAGTGCATAAAATTGTATACCAGATCCACATCCATATGGACAAGATCACATCTAGTAGAAAAAGAATACCAAAACGATTGATTCAACTCTTGTTTTCCTCTATCCAGCAGTCAATTATCTTTTAAAAAAAATTTGTTTGTATGTTTGCCTTCCTTTTTTTTTTTTTTGCGTTGTTATAAGCCTCACCTCAGGTTGTATATATTCAAGAAGTATAGATGTGATTTAGCTGATATTTGGAAAGAATTACAGTGAAATGTTGAGTTCCTGTAATAAAATGTTCATTACCTAAAAATATTTAACATATTTTGAAGAGAAGATGTTTTCAGTGTTCACAATAGTGGAATTATGTTTTTTCTCTATAGATTATTTTCTATTTCTATGGATTATTTTTACCAAGTACTTTCCACATGCTGTACCTCACTTAATTTCCCACAAGGATCCGTTGAACACTGGCTCTGCTGTCAGGGCTCTGACTCTCAGCAATTACATACACTCTCAACCTTGCTTCCTCATCTGCAACAAGGAGTCCTCCAAACTACAACTCACTTCAGGGTGACTGGAGCATTAAAGGACATAACACATGTGGAGCATTTAACATAGTGCCCGGCACAGTAATAATCACTCAATAGCTATTACCTGCTTTTCTTTTTGGTGAGGAGGACTAGCCCTGATCTAACATCTGCTGCAAAACCTCCTATTTTTGCTGAGGAGGATCGGCCCTGAGCTAACATCCATACCCATCTTCCTCTACTTTATATGTGGGATGCCTGCCAAGCATGGCTTGACAAGCAGTGCATAGGTCCGTGCCTGGGATCGGAATCTGTGAACCCCAGGCCATCAGAGTGGAGCACACAAACGCAACCACTACGCCACTGGGCCAGTCCCAATAGCTATTAGCTTTTATTCACATGGTTGTCATGGCCACAAACACCACCGTTCCAGAAAATCACGTGTATGAGTTGGGGATATTGGGATACGCATGCTTTGGAAAGGTATGCCTGATTTCCTTTGTTTAGATGGGAAATTTGCATAAACCAGACTCCTTCAAATCTGAGATCCTGTTGTGGATTCTAAGATTTGATGAGTTGATTTTGGTAGCAACTCTTCATGTCAGCATCGTGTGCTGAAGACTGTAGAGTAGCCACATTTTCGGTTTATTTTTCCATTCAACAAGTATTTCTCCAACACCTCTTTTGTGGCAGTCACTGTGCTAGGAGCTATGAGTACAGAAGGAAAACAGGATAGTCTTTAATATTACCAACCAATTCTAATAAAGAAAACAATGTATCCTTCATGAAGGTCAGCATCTTCATGTGCAGAAACACAGTACATGAATTAGATCTACTGAATTGCATAGAATCAGGTGAGCTACTCCTGTAATCATAGGGCTCATATTTTTAAGGAGGGTCTCTCTGTCAGCGGATTGTATGTGTGTGTGCATACACACATACTCATATAAACAGATACACACCCTGTCAAATAATGGGCATGAATAATTGACTAATACTTGCTCTCATTTCTTCTGGTTGCCACCTCAATTTTCACTACTGTCGATTCCACAAAGGCTTATCCGAAACATAAAAGCAGTAAGTGATTGTCTATGTTTGCCTCTCTGTCGTGCTGTAGCCTTTTTTTCCCTCCCGATCATCTTAACTTTGGCACTTCTCAGGCTTAAAGTAGAAAAGACCAATTATTCTTGGAATTGTGGGACTCATAATTTTCATATTTTTAATGACTATCTCTCTTGTCTCGGCATATTTTATATATATACACACACACACACACACTTCAGGTAATGGGCACGGACAATTGACTAATACTTGGTCTCATTTCTTCTAGTTGTCACTGCTACTGATTCTACAACAGCCTCCCCAACAGAGGAAAGTGGTAAGTTTTGTACACGCTTGCCTTCATGTCATGCTCTAGCAATTTTTTCCCTCCTGATCAAATTACCTTTTGAACTCCCTGGTTCATAGTAGATAAGACTAATTATTCCTGAAATGGTGGGGCTCATATTTTTCATGAGTATTTCTCCTGCCTCTCTTTGACATATTTTATATAAATATGTGTGTGTGTATATATATATATATGTACATATACGTAAATATCAACTGTCAAATAGCAGGGGTGAACAATTGACTAATACTTGCTCTCATTTCTTCTAGAGGTCGCTGCTATTAATTCTACAAAAGCTTGTCTGAGAGATGAAAGCAGTAAGTTTTGCATGTTTGCCTTCATGTCATGTTTTAGCATGTTTTCTTCCTGACCAACTTAACTTTTAAACTCCCCTGACTTAAGGTAGAAAAACTAGAATGGCTGGATGTCACAGAATAGACTGAGTGATACTTTAAATCAGTCCATCCTTTCCTGGGAGTCATCTTAACCCCATAAATGCTGGTTTGGGGATGAGATGACTGAATTAGTGGGTGCAGTGATAGGCTCTGAATTATTTCGACAACGGACTTCATTCATTTGCATGGCTTTTGTTTCTAATGACTCAGGAATTTGTGACATCAACGTGCTTCTAGATTTTTTTTTGAAGTCTTTGGTCCTTGCTACTAGCTAATAACATGAACTGAGAAGTACTGAGAGCTTCCTGTACAGAAGGCATTGTGCTGGGTTTCGCATGCATTTTCTTGTTTAAGTCTCATAATACTCCTAGGAGGTGGTATGATATTTTTTCCCCATTTTATAGATGTTGAAAATGAGATCAAGTTAATTAGGCCCTTGCACCAGACCACACAGCTAGATCTGGGGTTTCAACCTGGCCATCTGAGTTAAGAGTTCATACACTTACCCAGTCTTCCTTTCTTCCTCTAAGATACAGTCTTAGAACAAGAAACCCCAAAACCAAGGCCCTGAGACACGATGGACATGGTGGGGGGTGGGTCTGTGCATGGGATTCACAGTATCACTGAGCAGACTGAGCAGTTCTTTTAATGATTAGTTACATCAAAATAGGAAAATTACTTACATTTTCTAAGCAAGGTTTTCCTCATCTGCCAACCAGGAATTTATACACCTAACTCAGTTATTGAAGAGATAAAGTCACCTGTGTGGAATGTCTAGTATAGGGTGTCTCATTTGGCTGTCACAGAATCAGTATTAGTTTGAAGCCCTTTCTCCCTACATATGTACAAAAAAAGGGACTAGAAGTGCTGGCTTGAGTCCTGCTGATCTTTCCTTCATTTCCAATATCAAGGCAGCTCTGGACCTCAGCGAACACCTTACTTGACCAAGAGCAAGGAATTATGAGCACATTACCTCTGAGTTCCCTTTCTACACAGAGTGCTAATGATTCTGGAGTTTTGACTCCATCAAGATAAAACACGTTAAAGAGTAATTTCCACAGGAAGAGACTTGGCATTGTGGTTCATTCAATAGCCAGACTGGCTTGCCATCATTGTCATTAATTATTTCTTGACATCATATATTTCTTTGAAAACTTCAATGGTATTAAGAGCAGATATCCTCTAACATCATAGTCGCAGTGAGGGACGAATGAGCCTTGACTTCCTAAAGTTTCAGAGAATTTGGATTAACCACTCTCTTCCATTTTATATAATGCCCTCTTTACTAACACTCCCACCCACTGCACTGTGAATACCACCAAATTTCCATGGGTTGTACCCTTCATAGGAATCACATTGCATGCACAGCATGTAATGGCTCAGATGCTTCTGAATCAGAATTCAACTTTATATGTATGCTTAATGTTTTGATGTCTGGGGAATTTATTGCACTTGGAGAGGCAGAATTACAGAATAGCTAAGAATGTGTTCTTTAAATTCATGGTGCTGGGATTGAATCTGGTTTCTGATACTAAATGCATGACGTCAGGCAAATTACTTCTCTTTCTGTCCTCAGTTTATGTGAAAAATGGGAATAAAAATGATAAACTCACAAAATAAAATCTCATAAGTTATTATAAAACTTAAATATGATTAAAGCTTTGCATGCAAAGCTCTCAGAACAAGTGTTTGGCGTTTGATTAGTGGTTAATGAATATTAGCTATTATTATCACTTAGGGACATCGTGGGAGTGAAGAAACGTTAAACGTTATTTGTCACAAATACTTTTTTCCCATTGGACTCATTCATTAAAAATACAGCCTTACTTTTTATATTTTGGAATATTCGAAGTGAATTTAGCAGAGGTTGTTGTTTGACATGTCCTATAAACTGGATTCTGATTTGTCCTGTTGTTGTCTGTGGTGGTGGTGGGGGTAGATGTTTACTTTTAGGTTTTGGTGGTGTGGGGTGTCACTGCAATGTAGGTCATCAGAAATAGATAACTGTGACCACTCTCCCATTAATATGTCCCACCATTTTTGAAGAACAGTCAAACTAACCAAAGTCTTCTCTTAGACACCCTGCAGCTGCAGCTCACCAACACTTTTGCCTATTACACCTACCTCCTCCTCCTCCTCGTGAGCGCGGTCTACTTTGTCATCGTCGCCTTCTGCCTGTTAAGGAGAACAGCAGTGTGTGGCGGTGGAAAGAGTTCGTAACAGAGGGTGGCATAAAGAAGACAACTTTTCTCCATTGTTTATTCTCCCTAAAACTGTCTCCTGAGGATCTAGCTGGGCTTTCTCTCTGGGTTTGGGTTATTTCAGTCACCTGTGTATTTTTCTATTATGTCAATATTGCAAAAATTTTTTTTTTTTGAGGAAGATTGGCCCTGAGCTAACATCTGCCAGTCCTCCTCTTTTTTCGCTGAGGAAGACTGGCCCTGGGCTAACATCCATGCCCATCTTCCTCCACTTTAATATGGGACGTCTGCCACAGCATGGCCTGACAAGCGGTGCGTCGGTGCATGCCCGGGATCCGAACCTGCGAACCCCAGGCCCCCGCAGTGGAGTGCGCGCACTTAACCGCTTGCGCCACCGGGCGGGCCCACAAAGATGTTTTTTTACACCACTGGGCAAACTGAAAATTTCACTCTGTAGCAACAATGAATTCTGCCATTACTCAGGGGCAGGGCTAAGGGATAGTCCTTTAGCAACACTCTCCATGATCTCCATCAGCTGCTCCAGCAACCCAAATAATCATGCCTTCTGAGTACAGACAGCATGCAGCTTCTAGTCATGTCCCTTACGGCCATTTAACCAGATGACCACCTTGAAGATTTCCATTTTTACACATCCTTAAGTTGCCATCATTTTTCCTTGAATTCTTTACTTAATTTTTCATAATAGGCACAATAAAAAAAAATCAAAAGTCTACATTGGTCTTTGTGTACTTTAATTTGATGAAATCTAACTGAAAGTTCAAGAGAAGACACAACATGACAACTGAGTTACCACATCTAGCATTGGTTGTAATAATGGTCAACACTATAGTTCTAATTCTTTCCCTGAGATAGTGGTTGTGATGCTTTCTTTGGGGTACTGTCTACAAGACAAGCCAAAGTCAAATGAAGGCACCCAGGTTGCTTCTCTTTCAAAGGTCACCAGATTCAGACTCATTTCGTTTGGGACATTCCAATGCTGTCAGTATAACATCTAGCGTGACTTGCACTGTGTGTGCTCAGCTCTACACTAGTGTTCCACAAGCACCATGTTTGCTGCTCATCATAATAATCCCATGAGACCTGCACTAACGCCAAGAGCCATCGCAGTGGAGGGGTTAAGCCCCTGGCCTCTGAATCCTGAGTCTATGGGTTTGAATCCTGGGTCTACTATTTGCATCTGTGTGACCGCAGGCAAGCTATTTGAACTCACTGTGCCGTAATTTCCTCATGTGTGCAATGAAATTACAGAACCCTGTCTCCTGGAGTTGTGTGGATTAGATGAGTTAATTATGCCTGGTACTTGCAAGTCCTCAACAGCATTAGCATCTGCTATTGGCAGGTCTCTTTTGAATAGTAAATACTACACAACACAAAAGCACTGACAGTCATCTCTAATCTTGTTTCCACACAGAGAGGATAGATGTGGGCAGATAGGGACGCTGAGTTTCTGCTATGAGGCCAGCAATCCTGTTAATCCTCTAGTAGCCCCTGGAGACAGGTACAATTATAGTCCACAATGTAGATATTGGAGAAATTAAGTTCTCTGCTCAAGGTCACTGCTTTGTAAGTAAGAGTCATTTAAAGCCAGGCCCCTGTGAACGCAGAGCCAGTATTTTCTTACTTACTATCAGGTGGCTTTCCTTTCAACCATTGTCAACAGGGAAAAACAAAGCAAAGCAAAACACACGCTGTTTCTTCACTAAAGGCATCCTCCAAGGAGTCATTGAGAACTGTCTTGAGGACTTGTGGGTTCATCTGTTTTCTCCTCATGTATATACTCTGTTATTACTGTAATTGCTCCCTTTGTTATCAACACTAGGGAAATCCTACTTTATTCTATGAGTGTGTGTCCTAGATTTGCAACTGCCTTTTTGGGGGCTGCTAGCGAAATGGACTGAGAGTCTTGGGCAGAGCAGGCCTGTTGATGGTGCTCTCTGAGTGTACCATTCTGACACCCCAGCACCTCCTTTAGACTGAAAGGGCCTGGATGTCCTCAGAAGCACCTGTGGAAGACTCTCGTAGGTCCAGGTGCATTTATGAGTTAGGAGGTAGGTTATACATCCTTTTTGGTCATGTGCTTTTGCACCACAGCACAACTACCATGTGGTGTGGAGGGACAAACACTGACCCAGAGGTCGCACCTGACACCCCCTAGTTAGAGCCTCGGCTCCTTGGTCGGGCTCTAACTAGCTGCGTCATTTGTTCTTGATCGTGTCACATTGCCTAAATTCACCCAGCTTTAAAAGAAAGAGTTCTAATAAAATAATGTCAGATTTCTAGCGCGATTTACAAATCCAATGATTAACATCCAAATGAATTAATAATAGCAAATGTTAGGGTAGCACTTACTGGTACTGCTCTAAGTACATGTTAACTTATTTAAGTCTCACAAGAAACCTGTGAGACATGTACAATTATCTCTATTTTATAGATATGGAAACCAAACAGTTGGATGATAAAGAATGTCCCCATAGTTAGATGGCTAATAAGAAACAGAGCTGGGATTTGAACCTAAGTAGCCTGGCTGCCGGAGCTCTGCTCTTAATGCCTACATTATTTGCTACTGGAGTAGAAACAGGTTACCTTACTTTCACCTAAAACAGGAATATTTCTTTCTTTATTGGGCTAAGAGCTGGTGAAGAGAACTTTACCTGTCCACCCTTCCTCTCCTTGCTCCTATGCTGTTCATACAATTTGAGGGACATTGGCCAACCTCCCACACAATATTCATGCTGGGAAGACTTTTATATGCTGACCTCCCACCCACCAATTGGACTTCTGTGATTCAACTCCATGGCACTCTGTGGGATAAAATTAATACCAGAATAACAGGTTGCATCCACAGATGTGCAGTGGATAAACTAGGCAAAGATTTACACAATTCCACACAAAAATACTTGTGTCTCAAAAATCTATATAGAGCTAGAGTCTCCATACACTTCTCAACTATAAGAAAGGGAAACTTTAAGGCAACAATTCTCCAAATTTCCCCATTATGAATTCTCCATACTGTTTTGAATTCTTTTCCTCAGAGACTTTATTTTTGAAGGCTTTCTGTCAATCAAGCAGGACACAATTAAGTAATATTTGATTTACCCTTTTATATTAATCAAAGTCCCATATAACTGCTCATTAGCAATTCTGAGTAATAAGACATAATCAGAGATACTATACCTACATGATACAATTCACCCAAAAGTCTAGAAACTCAACATTTTCATTAGCCATGAAATCTTATATGGGTAAATGCATGGTCTCTGTCACATTCTGTTAGGCTATTTTTTTTTGTTGTTTGCTGTCTTTTATTTTGTTTGAATAACAGCAAGTACCTGCCACTTAGTTAGTACCAGGAATTCTGCTAGGCAGTTTGTGTGCTTTGTGTCTAATGCTCTCACTGTAACACATATGAGTATCACGCTGTTATGAGAGGTCTGGGGATTTGATTGGAGACGTAAAAGAAATTTTCCACAAACAAACCGACTGAAGGTATATTTTATTATATAGAGGATAGTAAAGGCGATAGTCCACAAACAGATTTGGATAGTTCAAATAATAAGAGGGAAAAAACACCAGCTCGACTGGAAAGGGAAAACATCCACATGGGCTGAGATAGCAGCAGATCCCAATAGGTCATATAATGAGAGGGAAAAACATCAGATCCATCGGAAAGGGAAACACCAGATCGACTGAAGGGAAATGACACAAATCAACCGGAAAGAGAAACACAAGGTTGACCGAAAAGAGAACACATCAGATCCAGTACTTCACAATAAATCAATTACTCACAACATCCACGCTCCACTGCCGGGAGAGTCCTGTCAATCAACACGGCTGGGCAAGGATCACGTGTCCTGGGCAAGGCGTCCCTTCCACAGGTGGAACTCTCACCAGGTCTCAGTCTCCAGCAGTTTTTTATAGCATCAATAATTTCCAGAGTAAGCAGTTACAGAGCTTTTTTCAGAGCAAGCATCTAGTGTTCCCATGCACAAATGGTTATCAGTGGCGTACGTGCACTGAGTGCCCCCTCCCCCCGCCCCCAGGCTATCATCCCAGCCCAGTAGTTGTGTACGTGCATTGTTTATCCGGCTTATTGTCCCAGCCCGGCACAGAGGGTCAGTCTGCCCCAGGCTGCGGCGCCCGAAGGGCCTTGAAATTTTTACACATTGGAACTATCTCCATGGGAGAAGGGCCAGTTCCCACCACGCAGAAAGCAGCTTTTATATTTGTTTTTGTGCTGGTGCCTGTAGGTTAAGGGAGCAGCCAAACATGGCTGGACTCATGTCAAGACACACGCTCATCTCACTGGTGAGAAGACTAGGTCCCAGAAAGAATAAGAAATATGCCCGAGATTAAACATGGAGTAGTGCCCGAGTCCACATGGCTCCAGGTCTGCCTGACTGAAGCCCTGCTGCTCTATCCCTTATACCAGCGGCTCTCCTCTTGGGAGCCTTTCAAAACCACTGAGGCTCAGACTCCATCACAGGCCAGGCATCGGCCTTTAAAAACCTCCTTCAGTAATTCTAATGTGCTTGGGTTGGAGGCCAGCAAGTGACGGAAAGAGCTCCTGGGCTCCAGTGCTGCTGTCCCAGATCACACGCAGTGAGGAGCCATCACAGAGCCCGTCACACACGTGAGAACCTGCTGCAACCCGGAGAGTGTTCTCACCATTCGACACATCAATTTCCTAGGGAAATGAAAGACGTGTACTGAGATTTGTGTCCAAGGATGTTCAGTCACTGTAGCACCATTTGTAGCATTCCCAAATTAACCCAAATGTCCAAAAAGAAACTAAAAAATAAACTAAAGAGTATCATACGTTTGCCTCCTATACATCTTCAAGAAATGTAGGCTGTTTGAAAAAATGGAAAATTAATCAGAAAGGGTTGTTGAAATAATAATATGCATCTCATGACCCTCTAAAATTGTTAGATAATAACATCACATGGTTCAAAAATCAAAACACTCTAAAAAATGTATTAAGAGATCTTGCTTCAACCACTGTCTCTATCTTCCCCTGTTCTTACAAGTCATACTTTTGATTCTTGCGCATCCTTCCAGTTTTTATTTATGCAAATATGAATGTACCTATATAAATATATGCATTATATATATTCTCATTTCTTCCCTTCTTACACAGAGGTAGTAAATGATACACATTATTTTGCTCTTCTCTTTTCCTTTAAACATCCCAGAGCTCTCTATATCCATCTAGAGGGATATGTAGATGGCTACATGATATTTCACTGGTGAATGTGCAACACTTTATAAAATCAGTTCTCTGTGGTAGACCGTTGCCTCATTTCCAATCTTTTGCTCTTATAAGAAATGCTGAAATTATCATAGTGTTCTCTGTCATTTTGAATGTGTGTATTGGTCATTTTGATAGGTACTGGCAACTCACCCACAATACAGAGAGCACAATTTTGTACTTCTACCACAGTGTTGGTAAAAGCCAAGAGTGCACCTCGGAACTTTCTAATCTGACAGGTGAAAATAGTGTCTGATCGTGGGTATAATTTGCTTTTCTCTTACTATGAGTGAGATGAAGCATCTTTCCTTCCGTTGAAAGTCTATATTTCTTTTCCTGTGAAATATTTTTTCATGTCCTTTGACCATTTATTCTATTGAGTCATAATACCAACATGTATGGCATTCATTTGTATGTGTCTCTGTATTTCTACAGGCATAGGTATAAAACAACATGTTCAACGTATGGTAGAAGGTGAAAAAATGATAGAGATTGTATATATTTCTATTTTCTCTAAGTAATCATTTGAAAGTAGACAAATTAACACATTAAAAATAAACAATTTGGGGAGGCCAGCCAGGTGGTGTATTGGATGTTTGTATGCACCGTTTCAGTGGCCTGGGGTTCTTGGGGTTCTCAGATTGGGACGCCAGGCGCAGGCCTATGCATCACTTATCAAGCCATGCTGTGGCAAGCATCCCACATATAAAGCAGAGGAAGATGGGCACAGATGTAGGCTCAGGGCTAATCTTCCTCACAAAAATATAAATAAAAAATAAATGATCTGTCATTTAAAATTGGGAAATTTTTTTTGTTTAATTCTTCACAATCAGCTTCAGACCTTCCTTGGAAACCATGGAGAGGTTCCCATTTGGAAACAAAATAAGACCCACCAGCTACAAGAAAGATTAAATTTAAATAGATCTACCCTTTGATTCTCATGAATTTGATCAGATGCTCTAGGCCAAATACCTGGCCTTCTACTTAGAGACTTGGAACTATTTCTACATTGGAAAAGCATAGAAACAAAGAGCAGAAATTACAAATCACAGAAAGCTTTGTGTGGTTGACTTCATTGCGGGGCACTACTAGGCAGTGTCTCCTGTGGTTTCAAACTTCTTAACAACTTCCCTCCGCCCTGGGCCTGGGCTGCCCTGAACAAGGCGGTACAGAGAGGGAGAGCACAGGTGGTGGTGGAGGAGGCAGCCTGGGTGGCGGGAGGGGGCTGGTATGGGTGATAGTGTGTTATTTTCTCAGGGTTCTTTGCTTACGTGCTCTGTCAAACGTGGTTGATTCTGGGAAAATACTCAAACTCAAACCAACGCATTTTGGTTGGGGTTGTTCAAGCAGTGGCTGGGTGTCATAAGATAAAATAAGGACAGTTAAACCATAACCAACCCTGCTCACTTTCAAAAGGTCACAGCTAATAGAAGGAAAATAACCGTCAAGACATGCATGTGATTGCTGTCAAACATACCCTTAGGCTGTGGGCAGGGTGTTCCTTGCTTTTTATACACAAAGTTTACCCCAATTAGCTACCATGTGCATGGGAATCTTATGCCCAGGACTGTTCAGATGCTGCATCTCAGTCCACTCTCCTGACCCTGTTCTGAAGGAAAGAGCAGACAGGGCATCCTGGAGCACTGAGATAATCCTGACAGTCCACCAAGTACCTGTGCTCCTCCATGGTGTTTGATTTACTGAGGCTGGTACCTTTGGGTTTCATTTTCTCAGTGTGGACAGGGTGACACAGGTCTGTGCCCATGAACCTGGTAGCGTGGATGGACTGTAGATGTGGGCAACAGTGATGTGCTTTTTCCCTCCCAAGAACACAGAGATACAGAGGCCCTGAGTTCAACTGCGTAATTGAATGTGGTATAGTGAATCATATAAGTCCCCCTAATGAGTCCGAGTCAACCTGAGCAAGGCTTAACAGAGGACATTAACATCAGATGAAAGTGTGATTGGGCTCAATTAGAAGAGGGCTGGTCAGCAACGTGAACACAAAGAGCAAATGTCCCCACCTCCACACACCCAAGCAGGGTACAGAGTGGGTGCCCAGGCCCACGGACTCAATCTGTCCAGTCCCAGGGTGAAGCAGAGATCTATTGTTGAGATCAACACTTTAGGTTTTCACAGTCTGACCTCATGGAGCATTCATATCATACACTTCATTCTTCTTGGTCTGTGCTCTGAGAGCCCATTTCTGGGTGAGCCTTGGTTTCCTGTGGGGATCGGCTGCATCTGCTGGTTGAGCCCAGCACGTCTGGATGAGAGCTCTTAGGTTAAATTAACACACTGACGCCCGGCTTAGGCGTCATCTGTGGGCTTGGTGTATATGCGACTCCACTCCTGAGACAGGATGTTCTCACTGTGATAACACCATTGAGTTCCTGAGGTTTAATCCCAAGGCAGACCCTGGAGCTGTTCCTCACACCTTCTCCTCCATAGGAAGCTCTTCCTCGTCAGGACCCAGCCTCCCAGTGAGCCTCCCAGTTGCATTTCTGTCACTTGGCCCATTCTTAGAAGGAGCATACATGGAGTTGATGTGATCTGCACAAATGGCCAGTTTCCACCCAAACCAGAACCATTCCTACTACACACAACTGAGTTTTTCTTGAATGACTCAATGTATAATAAAAGAAAAGCAATAGACATGCTGCCTTCCTAAGAAGTGTTGAGATGAATATTCTTGTTTGAAAAAATAGCTCACCACGTGATTTAGTTTATTTTAAGTCAAATTAACCAAACACAAAGGGATAATGATGGCAATGACTTCATAGTGTGGGTTCAAAGTAGGAGTACTCAGATGTTTTCAGAACCATACTTCTAGGAGAAAGATACTATTTCATGATAAAAGTAATACAAAATATCTGGTGACATTTTATATGTATTCACAATCCCTCCCTGTCCCCTTTTTGTTATTCCAACACTTTAAGCCAAATACACAATGCAAAAGAAGAAAAATATAAGTTTTTCATATATTGGGTTTTATTATTTTTTAAATTGTACAAAGAGCACGTGTGCTTGAGCTAAAAAACAAAAGGAAAATGTAGAGTTTTAAAAAAATACACAAGAAATCTGAGACAGGAAACAAAAAAATTCTATTCTGTGAATCAAAATAAAAAGATACTTTGCTTACTAAGACAGCGGTATTCCATCATGTTAAGAGATCTTCTGTTTAGGAATATAGCATAAGACTTTTCTGCAAGTACTCGTTAACAAATCAGACTTGATCTTGTCGAATATAAGAAGGATCATTCCATTATTGTACCAGCCACAGGCAGACTACTAGATGTATGTGGATGTGGTACAGTGTCTGTGAGGTGTTACAGTAAATGAATTCTTGATCAGCCGTTCAATGGAGTCAGCAGGGAATGTCACCATTTCAACCTTCAATAGGGAGACCCCATCTCCTGTCCTTCTTTTCCTCCAGGTGACATTCAATGAGGGTTTTTCACACTAGAAAAGAGAGAACACAAAACTATTTGAGATGTGGTATAAAGGCAAAATGCTACATTTGCCTTATGTTTTTATAACAACATCTGTGTACGGAAGATGAGCTGTGTTACAGACACTTACAGGACCATGGCTGTGGCCACGCAAGAATTTATTTAAGGCATTTAGAAAAGGATCTACTATTTGCATGATCACATTTTTGCTTTATGTCCAACTACTGTTGTGGAAAGAAAGGGCAGAAGCGTGTTTGGTGCTTCTGATGCAGACACGGGGCCTCCGGTCACCACGACTCTGGCCGCCTCTGCTTCCCAAAGACTCTGGATCCATCTACTACGTTTCCCTTCTGTGATTAAAAAATTTAGTAGAGTTGCTGCTGCCATGATTTACTTCCTGTTTATTTGTTTGTATTTCTGAGGATGAAATATTTGCTTTGAGGATCTGAAGGGATTTAACAACGTGCCCACCTTGAGGCTCATCAAGAGCTGCTGCTCTGACTGGATCACATCCTTCATCTCGGAAGCTCCAGAACACTGGAGAGACATTCCAGTGCAGGGCTGGAGCGGACCCTGGAACCAGGCTGGAGCTG
Source organism: Ceratotherium simum simum (assembly GCF_057802395.1). Lineage (NCBI taxonomy): Eukaryota > Metazoa > Chordata > Mammalia > Perissodactyla > Rhinocerotidae > Ceratotherium > Ceratotherium simum. Next base: position 16,361,173 of record NC_141900.1, read on the forward strand.
ACCCTGGCTCTGTCACTTGCTCCCTGTGTGACCTTGGACAAGTTACTCACTCCCTCTAGTCTCACTGGCCTCAGGTGTGAATGGAAACAATACAGGCACCGCATCTTACAGGTCTGCGGTCCACGCAGCACACGTAAGTTAGAGTTTGTAAATAAACAACGTCTGACACAGAGACATTCTGGCTAAGTCAACAATAGTGAACTCATGTTCATTCTTCAGAATGAACGAGGTATTTTTCATACTTCACAAATTTATGCACATGCAGAAAATGTTAATAAATATCACCTTAAAAACTGTTACTGATAAATTCATGCCAATAGGACAAATGTGGCTATTTATACACACTTGTATTCTTGAATTTTACTTTGAATCTACTCAATGAAATGCTTCATATGTAACTACTTTGTACAGTTTCATTTTCATAGACTTACTGTAACAAAAGTAGTACTCATAGTTGTAAAAGTGGTTTTTCACTGTCTTGATTTTCTTTTTCCGATCCTACATGATAGGGAAAGGGAACGAGAAAAAGCATCGCATTTCATTAAACTAAGAAACTATTTCTTTAAAATTACAACATATACGCACAATAGATTAAGTGAGATTCACATGTTTAATCCTCAAGAGATTTAGGTTAACTGTAACTGTAAACTAAAGTTTTACTTTATTTCTTGTAAGAGGAAAGCCTTTAAAATAGAATCTATCACTCCCACTGATCTGTCAAAGCGCATTCCTGTATGTACTTCTAAATATATTAATATAGACCAAGAATTATTATCCACTGTTATTCCTTTTTGCTGACAAGCTTGCATATATTTTTCAAGTGCAAATAACTTTGAGTTTTGGTACAAGTAATTTAATCTGCATAATTTCAAAATCGCTGTCCTCAGTGACTGAGAGAGCTGTGAGGGCTTCCTAACACTGAGGGTGATGCCTGGTGGTCACTCACTCTTGTGCACTGTAGCCAGCGACCACCGCTACAAACATTCTGGTCACTGCCTCATGAGCCTTATCTTATTCGTGCATTTGACCCAGTCATTCCACCCTGGAGTTATTTCCTAAGGATATATCCCTGTTCTCCATTATATAGATTGTCCCTATAAAAATTACAAAAAATATCTAAATGTCTGATACTAGAAGAAAAGTTAAATAACTATTATATTTCCATGAAATATCTTACATTGTCTTAAAATTATAATTATTGTTTATAACAACATGGAGAATGCATATGCTCTAAAGTGATAATAAATATGCAATAAATAAAACTGTATGTACTATATGATCATATTTGATAAAAACAAAAAATTAAGTATAAATGTGCAAGTCAGAAAATCTAGAAGAAAATAACCAGGTGACCTACGTGCATTTGTGGTCATCCAAAAATTTCTACAATAAACTGAAATTTACCTTTTAACTTTTAGGCAGGGTATAAATAATATGGGTAGTGTGACCACAATTATATAAAATACAAACACAAATAGAAGGAAAGAAACTGAACTGTCACACTGATGTTGCGAGTAGTGTGAAGGACAGGTGATCTTTTATTTTTATCTTTCCACATTTTTATAAAAAGCATGCATTACTCTCACAATCAGGGAAGGCAGATGAAAAAGGAGTGGGGAGAAGACCCAGGTAGCAGGTTGGGGATATGAGCTATGCACACACAGAGGCAGCCTGCCTCCCTGGTGCTCTCCTCTCGTAGATAATACACTTCAGGAGGGACATTTTCCTTATGATAACATCAGCCTGGATTACAGGCAAGAACAAACCTGCTGCAGGAGAAAGAACGGCCGAGAATCCTAAGAAAAGATGGTGTCCCACATCATCAATGTCATGTCGTTCAGGTTCCGTTTGTGGTGAAATAAATAGAGAAAGGTATAGGAGTTGGAAGGCCTCGCTTTCCAGCCTGTTGAACTGCTGTAAATCACAGAGACACGGGGGGTTTAACTGCCTTCTCACTTTGAGGGGAGTCTGAGGAAGATGGTCACACCAAGTCTTCCTGTTCCTGGGCTCACTTTCCACCTGGAAGCTAACAACATTGGAGCCACAATGAGACGACATGTCTTGGACTGATATGGGAATTCTAAATAAGCCAAACTTTTAATTAAAACAAAACATGTATGTTTTACATAATATAAAAGTGAACACTAGCAAGGCCTTCTGGCTCTGGTCAAGAGAGGAGGTCAAAAATTCTCTATCGAAAAGCAGCTATAAAACTGGACTAGAGGAACAAATCTAACCATTTCAGCACTTGGAAAATGACCAAAGACATGCAGCAATCTGAGAAATGCTTATGCTTGACAAACTGAAGCATTCAGGCAATAACACTGGTGTTCCTGCCTGGAGATGCTCCCGTTCCTCCCCCACCTCCCAACACACAGCTCAATGGGCGTGAAGGTTTTCCTGTTTAGGGCAGGCCATGAGGACTGTCATAAAAATCACACAGTTGAAGGGAGCTCACCTGATTTGGGGTGGGGAGTGATGTGAAGGTGAACTGACAAACTCAGTGGTGTGCAAGCAGGAAGGGCCAGAGGCTCTGCTGGTTTGAAGTTGTGGAGGTGGCTGCAGCAAGCACGTGCTTGGCTGAAGCTGTGTGCACGCTTAGCCAACACACAAAAGAGCTTAAGCCGGCCAAAAACTCCTGGTTGACCAGGAGGCTGTGAGCATATACAGAGGAGGTGTGAAAGGACTCAGCAAAAAGTACAAGCTGGGGAAGACTCAAAAAGGCTTGAAATGTGAATGTGCTATCGAATACCTACACATACTCACCTGGCAGAGCATAGAAGGCTTAATCCCGGTGCTTGAGAACAATCTCCCTCCAATCACTGGATTCCGGGGGGTACCTCTAAGAAGGTAAGCTTACAAATAAGAGAATTAAAAGGAAAAAGAGCTGAGAAGAGACATCTGCTACCATACCTCACAGTGGACATAATTTCACAGAGTTAGCTCAGGCAATATTCTAAGCAAACAAACAAAAATATCAGCAACCTTATGGGGGAAAAATCAGAATTTAGAGATGCAACAATCTATTTTCAACAAAATATTTTTCAGTAAATAGCTAGAAGGCAGGCAAAGAATCAGAAAAGTTTGACTATTCTCAGAAGAAAAAAAAAAAAACCAAAAAAATCCACAATTCAATACAAACTATCTCTGAATGCGTCCAGATATTTTTATTTAGCAGAGGCTTCACAGAAGCTATTATAAATATGTTCAAAGAAATACAGAAAACCACGTTTAAAGAATTAGAGGAAAGTATAACAACAAAAGTGAACAAAAATGGATTCCCCAGGAGACAAGTTACAAAATAAACAGATTAAAAATAAAATCTGAGGGTTGACCCAGTAGTGTAGTGGTTAAGTTTGCATGCTCTGCTTCGGCAGCCTAGGGTTCACAGGTTTGGATCCCAGGCATGGACTTACACACTGCTCATCAACCCATGCTGTGGCAAAATCCTACATAGAAAATAGAGGAAGATTGGCATACATTTTAGCTCAGACACAATCCTCCTCAAGCAAAAAAAGGAATACTGGCAACAGATTTTAGCTCAGGACCATCTTCCTCATGAAAAATATATAAATGAAATAAAATAAAATCTCCAGTAGAAAAGTACAATGATTGAAGTGAAATATTCACTAGAGGGGGTTAAGATACTATTGAGGTTGGAAGAAGGCACAATCTGTAAACTTGTAGATAGGGCAATAGAAATTATCCAGTCTGAATAACAGACAGAAAAGATACTGAAGAAAAACTGAACACAACTCAGAGACCCATGAGAACACATCAAGTCTAGCAAGATGCATATAATTGGACTCCCAGAAAAAGAAAAGTGGGAAAAAGTATTATCAGGAAAAATTATTGAAGGAATAATGGCCCCAAATCCCCAGATTTGTTGAGAAATACTACTCTACAAATCTAATAAGCTAAACAAACACTGATTAGGATATATACAAAGACATCCACATGTAGACACATCACAGGCAACCTGATGGAAATGAAGGAATACATGAAAACACAATATATCAAAATTTATAAGATGTCACTAAAGCAATGCCTAGGGGGAAATTTATGGCTTTAATTGCCTTTATCAAAAAAAGAGAAAGATGCAAATCAATCATAAAAATGATGAGGAAGCTAAACCCAGCCCGAGCAGAGTAAAGGAAATAATAAAAATCAGAATGGAAATAATTGAAATAGAAAATGGAAAACGAGAGAAAACCAATGAAAACAAAAGTCACTTATTTATAAATATCAACAAATTGGACAAACCTCAAGCTAGAATTACCAAGAAGAAATGAGAGAAGACACAAGGAACCAAAATCAAGAAACAAAAGAACATCACTACCAATCATACAGAAATTCAAAAGGATTATAAGGGAACAGTATAAAGAATTTACATCAACAAACCAGATATTTTAGACAAAATTGATGGAAGCCACAGATTACCAAAAGGGACTCAAGAATAAGTAAAAAATATGAGTAGACCTATATATAATAAGTAAAGAAGTTGAGTTAGTCATTAAAAATCTTCCCACAGGGGCCAGCCCGGTGGTGTAGTGGTTAAGTTAGCGCACTCCACTTTGGCGGCCCAGGGTTCACAGATTCAGATCCTGGGCATGGACCTAGGCAGTGCTCATCAAGTCATGCTGTGGTGGTGCTCCGCATACAAAATAGAGGAAGATGGGCACAGATGTTAGCTTATGGCCAATCTCCCTCACCAAAAAAAAAAAAAAAAAAGAAAAATCTTCTCACAAAGAAATTCCCTGGCCGAGAATGCTTCATTGGAGAATAATTAGAAAAATCCTCAAGTAAATATTAGCAAATTGAATCTGGAAACATACGTAACGTATTATAAACATGACCAAGTAGGATTTATCCTAGATGTAAACACTTGTATTAACATCCAAAAATCAATTAATGTCATATACCATGTTAACTGAATATAGGACAAAAACCACATGGTCATCTGAATAGATATATACAAAGCATTTGAAAAATTCAATGCCCACTCACGATAAAAACTCTCCAGACACTAGGAATAGAATGGAACTTCCTCAACCTGACAGAGGGCATCTGTGAAAACCCAGAGCTACCATCACACTTCATGTTGAAAGACTGAATGCTTTTCCCCAAAGACCAGGAACAGGACAAGGATGTCTGCTCCTGCCACCCACTTCTCTTCACCATTGTATTGGAGGTTCTAGAAACTGCAACAGAAATAACCAAAATTAAAGATATCCAGCAGATTGAAAAGGAAAATATAAAATAGTTTTGTCCATAGATGACATGATTCTGTATGTTGAAAATTCCATGGAATCCACACACATGTAAAACCAAACCTCAAACTAATAAACATGAATAGCCAAGTCACACGATGCAAATATCCAATACACAAAACACCAATTGTGTTTCTTTTTTTCAATTATTATATTGAGATCATAATGGTTTATAACATTGTGGAATTTCAGGTGTACACTACTGTTTATCGATTTCTGTAGAGATTGCATTCTGCTCACCACCAAGAGTCTAATTTTTATCCATCACCATATATATGGGCCCTTTACCTCTTTCACTCACCTTCCAGCCCCCTTCCCTTCTGGTAACCACTAATCTGTTCTCTTTATCCATGTGTTTGTTTATTTTCAACATATGAGTGAAATCATGCAGTGTTTGTCTTTCTCTGTCTGGCTTATTTCACTTAACACCCTCAAAGTCCATCCATGTTGCTGCAAATGGGATGATTTTTTGTTTTTTTATGGCTGAGTAATATTCCACTGTATATCTATACCATATCATCTTTACCCAATCATCAGTTGATGGGAACTTGCGTTGCTTCCACATCTTGGCTATAGTGAATAATGCTGCAATGAACATAGGGGTGCATAAGTCTCTTTGAACTGTTGATTTCAAGTTCTTTGGATAAATACACACTAGTAGGATAGCTGGATTGTATGGTATTCCAATTTTTAATTTTTTGAGAAGTCTCCATGCTGTTTTCCATAGTGGCTGCACCAGTTTGCATTCCTAACAGTAGTGAATGAGGGTTCTCTTTTCTCCACATCCTCTCCAATATTTGTTATTTTTTGTTTTGGTAATTATAGCCATTCTAACAGGTGTGAAGTGATATCTCATTGTAGTTTTGATTTGCATTTCTTTAATAATTAGTGATGTTGAACATCTTTTCACGTGCCTGTTGGCCATCTGTATATCTTCTTTGGAAAAATGTCTATTCATATCCTCTGCCCATTTTTTGATCAGGTTGTTTGTTCTTCTGTTGTTGACTTGTATGAGTTCTTTATGTATTTTGGAAATGAACCCCTTGTCAGATGTATGATGTGCAAATATTTTATCCCAGTTGGTGGGCTGTCTTTTCATCTTATTCATGGTTTCCTTTGTCTTGCAGAAATGCTTTTGTCTGATGTAGTCCCATTTGTTAATTTGCTCTCTTATTTCCCATGCCCGAGTAGACAATTAGCAGATCCTGCTAAGACTGATGTCAAAGAGTGTACTGCCTATATTTTCTTCTGGGAATTTTGTGGTTTTAGGTCTTACCTTCAAGTCTTTAATCCATTTTGAGTTTTTGTGTATGGTGTAAGATAATTGTCTGCTTCATTCTTTTGCATGTGGCTGTCCATTTTTCCCAAAACCATTTATTGAAGAGACTTTCTTTTCTCGCTTGTATGTTCTTGGCTCCTTTGTTGAAAATGTCCATAGAGCTGTGATTTTACTTCTGGGCTTTCAATTCTGTTCTTTGATCTGTGTGTCTGTCTTTTGTGCCAGTACCATGATGTTTTGATTACTATAGCTTTGTAGTGTATTTTGAAGTCAGAGATTGTGATGCCTCCAGCTTTGTTCTTTTTTTTCAGGATTGCTTTAGTTGTTTGGGGTCTTTTATTGTTCCATATAAATTTTAGAATTTCTTGTTCTTCTTCTGTGAATAACATCATTAGGATTCTGATTGGGATTGTATAGAATCCGTAGATTGGTTTAGGTAATATGGACATTTCAAGTATGTTTATTCTTCCAATCCATGTGCATGAAATATCTTTCCATTTCTTTATGTCATCTTTAATTTCTTTCAATAATGTCTTATAGTTTTCAGTGTAAAGGTCTTTCACTCCCTTGGTTAAACTTATTCCAAGACATTTTATTCTTTTTGTTGTGATTGTAAATGAGATTGTGTTCTTGAGTTCTCTTTCTGCTAGTTTGTTATTAGTGTATAGAAATTCAACTGATTTTTGTAACTTGTATTGTACCCTGCAGCTTTGCTGTAGTTGTTGATTATTTTTAACAGTTTTCTAGTGGATTCTTTAGGGTTTTCTATATATAGGATCATGTCATCCACAAACGGTGAGAGTTTCACTTCTTCCTTTCTAATTTGGGTAACTTTTATTTATTTTTCTTTCCTAATTTCTCTGCCCAAAACCTCCAGACTATGTTGAATAGGAGTGGAGAGAGTGGGCACACTTGTCTTGTTCCTGTTCTCACAGGGGTGGCTTTCAGTTTTTCAACATTAAGTATGATGTTGGCTATGGGTTTGTCATATATGGCCTTATTTATGTTGTGGTACTTTCCTTGTATACCCATTTTATTGAGAGTTTTTATCATAAATGGATGTTGGATCTTGTCAAATACTTTCTCTGCATCTATTGAGATGATCATGCCATTTTTATTCCTCATTTTGTTAATGTGGTGTATCATGTTGATTGACTTGCCAAAGTTGAACAATCCTTTTGTCCCTGGTATAAATCCCACTTGATCATGGTGTATTATCCTTTTAATATATAGCTGTATTTGGTTAGCCAATATGTTGTTGAGGATTTTTGCATCTATGCTCATCAGTGATATCGGCCTGTAATTTTCCTTCTCCGTATTGCTCTTGTTTGGTTTTGGTATTGGGGTGATCTTGGTTTTATGGAATTACTTAGGAAGCATTCTGCCTTCTTCAATTTTCTGGGAACGTTTGAGAAGGACAGGTATTAAATCTTCTTTGAATGTTTGGTAGAATTCTCCAGGGAAGCCATCTGGTCCTGGACTTTTGTTTGTTGGCAGGTTTTTGATTTCTGTTTCAGTCTCTTTGCTTGTGATTGGTCTATTCAGATTCTCTACTTCTTCTTGGTTCAGTTTTGGGAGGTTGTATGAGTCTAAGAATTTATCCATTCCTTCTAGGTCATCCGTTTTGTTGGCATATAGTTTTTCCTAGTGTTCTTTTATAATGCTCTGTATTTCTGTAGTATCTGTTTTAATTTCTCCTGTTTCATTTCTAATCTTATTTATTTGAGCCTTCTCTCTTTTTTCCTTAGTGAGTCTAAATGTTTGTCAATTTTGTTCATCTTCTGAAAGAACCAACTCTTAGTTTCATTGATCATTTCTGCTGTTTTTTTGGTATCTATTTCATTTCTTTCTACTCTAATTTTTATTATTTCCCACTTTCTACTGACTTTAGGCTTTGTTTATTCTTCTTTTCCTAGTTCTGTTAGGTGTAGTTTAAGATTACATATCTGAGATTTTTCTTGTTTGTTGACGTAGGTCTGTATGTATTGCTATGAATTTCCCTCTTAATACTACTTTTTTACTTCCTTTAAGAGATGGCATGGTGAATTTTCATTTTCATTTTTCTCTAGGTATTTTTTGATTTTTCCTTTGATTTCTTCATTGATCCAATGGTTGTTCAGTAGCATATTGTTTAGTCTCCATATATTTGTGACTTTCCCAGCTTTTTTCTTGCAGTTGATTTCTAGTTTCATAGTATTATTGTTAGAAAAGATGCTTGATATGATTTCAATCTTCTAAAATTTAATGAGATTTGCCTTGTTTACCAAAACATGGTCTATTTTTGAGAATGTTCCATGTGCACTTGGGACGAATGTGTATTCTGCTGTTTTTGGATGGAATCTTGTATACATATCTATTAAGTCCTTCTGGTCTAGATTTTCATTTAAGTCCACTATTTCCCTATTGACTTTCTCTCTGGATGATCTATCCATTGATGTAAGTGGGGTGTTGAGGTCCTCTACTATTATTGGGTTGCTGTTAATGTCTCCCTTTTGATCTGTTAATAGTTGCTTTATATAATTTGATGTTCCTATGTTAGGTGCATATATATTTATAATATAATATATATTTAATAAATACATATATGTTTTTTTGCTGAGGAAGAGTTGCTCTGAGCTAACATCCATCAGAAAACCTTCTCTGTTTTTGCTAGAGAAAGATTCACACTGAGCTAACATCTGTGGCAAATCTTCCTCTATTTTGTATGTGGGCTGCCACCATGGCATGGCAACTGACCAGCAGTGCAGGTGTATGCCTGGGAATTGACCCCAGGCCACCAAAGTGGATCATGCCTAATTTGACCACTAGCCCACCAGGGCTGACCGGAGATAGTTCATTTTTTTGTGTGTGTGTGAGGAAGATTAGCCCTGAGCTAACATCCTTTGCCAATCCTCCCCTTTTTGCTGAGAAAGGTTGGCTTGGGCTAACATCCATGCCCATCTTCCACTACTTTATATGGGACAAAGCCACAGCATGGCTTGATAAGCAGTGTGTTGGTCTGTGCCTGGCATCCGAACCTGCGAACCCCGGGCAACTGAAGTGGAGCGTGGGAACTTTACCGCTACACCACAAGGCTGGCCCATGGCCAGAGATAGTTCATTTTTTGATAGCCTCTTATCTCCATTAACCTAAGCAGGTTCCATCCCTTGCATCTATCCTGTCTAAGTTATTGTTGTCACAAATTATTTTGTTTTGTTTTGTGTTTGTGATTAAAATGAAATGTTTATACTTATTTTAGAAGCTTTCCTTCCCTTTATCTTTTATGTTATAATGTTTGCTAATGTGTTCTGATAGAGAGCTGCAATTTTCTGATTTCATCTGTCTATTTGTCTGCTGTTTAAAGCTTTGTAAATGCTTTTTGTTTCAGGTATGAGGGCATCCTTCATCATTTCTTATAAGGGAGGTCTATTGGTGATGAACTCCCTCAGCTTTTGTTTATCTGGCAAAGTTTTAATTTCTCCATTGTATCTGAAGAACAGTTTCATTTGATAGAGTATTCTTGGTTGGAAGTTTTTGTCTTTCAGTATTATGAATATATCATTCCAACCTCTCTTAGCCTGTAAGGTTTCTGCTGAGAAATCCACTGAAAGTCTGATAGGAGTTCCTTTGTAGATTATTCTCTTCTCTCTTGCTGCCTTTAATATTTTTTCTTTGTCATTGACTTTTGCCAGTTTTACTATGATATGCCTCGGAGAAAGTCTTTTTCCATTGATGTAATTAGGAGTTCTATTGGATTCATATACTTGTATGTCCAGTTCCTTCCCCAGGTTTGGGAATTTCTCAGCTATTATTTCTTTGAATAAGCTCTCTGCTCCTTTCTCCCTTCCTTCTCCCTCTGAAGTAACTACAATCCTTATGTTGCATTTCCTAATTGAGTCGGATCTTTCTTGAAGAAATTCTTCATTTTTTTAAAGTTTTAGTTCTCTCTCCTTCTCCACCTGAGCAATTTCTATATTTTTGTCCTCTAAATTACTCTTTCTGTCCTCCATTACATCAGCTCTGTTTCTTAAGGTTTCTAGATTGTTCTTCATCTCATCTGTTTGTTCTTCATCTCCAGAATTTCTGTTTTTTTTCTTGAGTTTCAATCTCTTTTGTGAAGAATTCCTTCTGCTCATTAATTTTATTCCTGAGTTCATTGAACTGTCTTTCTGAGTTTTCTTTTAACTTGAGTTTCTTTATGACAACTATTTTGAATTGTCCATCACCCAGACTGTAAATTTCTGTGAATTCAGGATTGATTTCTGGAGACTTGTCATTTTCTTTCTGCTCTGGAATGTTAATGTAATTCTTTAGGGTGTTTGATGAAGTGATCCTTTGCCAGCGTATAGTGGTAGTATCAGGTTGCAGATTCCACCTGCCTCCACTATGGTGGGGGCAGGAGCTGTGTTTTCTGAAGTTGTGCTGATAGGTCTCATCAGCATTTGCTTGCTGGCCACAGCTGCTTGGCAAGTCACTCACGCATGCACAGGTGCTCTGGTGCAGATCTGCTGCCTTGGCTAGGCACTTGCTCAGGTGGCCCGCTAGGCAGGGAGGAGGGGCACTTTCTTTTGCACATGTGCAGACCCACTCTCACTCATGGGCAGATAATCCAGGCTGCTGTGCTTGATGGAGGTGCCCACATGGTGGCTGAGCCATGCCGTTTGGTGTGGAGCATTCCCACTGGCCCGATTGCCACTCCCAAAACAAAAGTGTTCATGCACATGCCTGCCTGCTCCCCTGCCTCCTCTTATAGCCATGCACTGGCTGATGTGTGAAGGCTGGTGTCCTAGATTGCTGCTGCTGGGATGGGGGAGAGGATCTGCCTACTTAATTACACTTCTTCCCGGGGATCTAGTACCCCCATTTTCAGATGTATGGCTGCATGGATCTCTCAGATGGCCTATTGTGCTTTGTAGGGACTCCTCTGTTGGTTAATGAATGTCTGTTTTTTTGTAACTAAGTAGGGGTGAGACTAAGGGAGCTGCTCACTCTGCCATGAAGTTGATGTTACTCCACCAGTTGTTTTTCTATATATGAGCCATCAACAATTTTAAAATGGAAATAAAACAATAATTACATTCACATAGTGCCAAAAAGAATAAAATACTTTGGAATTGATTTAGCAAAAGAAGAAAAACAGTTCTATGCTGAAAACTATAAAACAAAGCAGAGAAAAATTAAAGAACATCTAAATAAATGCAGAGAGACTCCATGCTCATGTAGTAGAAGATTCAGTATTGTCATGATGGCAGTTCCTCACAAATTGATCTATAAATTCAATGCAGCAGGCTTGGGGGCAAAACTTAACAAACTCAACCTAAAATTTACATGAAAACACAAAAGACCTAGAATAGCCAAAGTAATTTTGACAAATTTGGAGGACTGTCACAGTCACTCTGCAAAAGCAGTGGAGGGAGGGAGCCCCAAAATGTGATTTGGATGTTGAGATTGATGATGCCACACACCCCAGAGGGTCTGACAAGGGTCATTGCTTACAAAATTGTGGTCTCTGGGGCAGCATGGCAGGACTTTCAAGCAAGGCCTCACAGGGCCTGATTTCAAAGTCACATAAAGATAAAATCACAGTAATCAAGCCAGTGTGGTCCTGGGGCAAGGAGAGCACACAGGTCAATGGAGAGAACTGAGATTCCAGATATAAACTTTTATATTTACGGTCAACAGGTTTTTGAGAAACGTGCTGAGTTAATTCAATGGTGAAAGGATAGTCTTTTCAAAATGGTACTGTCTCCAAAGAACGAATTTAGTTCGTTACCTCCTTTACACACAAAAATTAATTCCAAATAGCCAGGAGGGGGTGCTAGAAGGTAGTGTAAGTAACTAAATGCAACCAAAATATAGTACTTTTCAATCAGGAAGTAGGAATTGAAAACAAATAGGAAGTATAAAAACATCACATTTTGCATTCAAATGCAACGGCCCAATGAGGACAGAAATTAACCCCTGAATCACAAACAGCCAAGGAAGTTACTTAGGGCACAGGCCCAGGAGACTGGCAGACTTCGTTCAAATTCTAGGTATGGTCTTTATTAGCCAGGCAACCACAAGTAAGTTACTTAACCTCCCTAATCCTCTGTTTTATCTGCCAAATGGCAATAACTCTCTCTTACCTTATACTTGCAAGAAAGGAATAAATATGTACAATATTTGACAATTAGCAAAATGAATTTGTTATCATTTCATGGATCCCTGATTTCTGTTATGATTTAAAAAAAATTAACTTTTATAAAAGGTGATCAACTCTTAACTTAAAAGTGCTAGAAGGGCAGACCCCGTAGCTTAGCGGTTAATTGCGCGCGCTCCGCTACTGGCGGCCCGGGTTCGGATCCCCGGCACACACCGTGGCACCGCTGCTCCGGCCATGCTGAGGCCGCGTCCCACATACAGCAACTAGAAGGGTGTGCAACTATGACATACAACTATCTACTGGGGCTTTGGGGGAAAAAAATAGGAGGAGGATTGGCAATAGATGTTAACTCAGAGCCGGTCTTCCTCAGCAAAAAGAGGAGGATTAGCATGGATGTTAGCTCAGGGCTGATCGTCCCCCCCCCCAAAAAAAAGTGCTAGAAGAAACTTCTACTACATTTTGACTTCCACCACTATTAATAGAATGATTGCTCTTCAAGAATATCTTCAGCTCTTTGCCTACTAGCATGGGATAGTTATTCTTGAGGTTCTGCAATCTTTCTGAAATTTTCTTCACAGTCCCTTATGCTTTATAGTTTAAAAGGAGAGTATATATATATATATACACATATATATATATACATAATAATTATATATATATATATATACATAATAATTCTATATATATAGAGTGAATAGTGACATGGGTTTTGGAATTTGTTAGCCTTCAGTTTTAATCCAAGCTCCACTAGTTACTTAATGACCTGAGGAAGTGAAACTTTTTAAGATTCTGATTATCTGATCTAAACAAATGTGGTTGACTATAACTACTCTGAATTATTATTATAGGAATTAAATTGTACTTAAGACTAACAATAGTATTTATTTTAAAGACAACTTGGCACAATCCCTGGCACGTGGTGGATGATGAATCCAGAGTAAGTGTTATAACTCCCATTTACAGAGACTTTCCCAAGGACACATCCTCCAAGCAGCAATGCTAAGACTCAAGTTGTCATTCTGTCTTTTTCAAAGCAATATATCCTCACAGAATTAGAAGGTCTCACATCAAATGCTCCAAAGTGTCCTCTTTGGCATCTCTGTTCTGAGAAGGACCATCTCCCCTCAGCTCACGGTTTATCAGATTATATCAGTGGCTGCCTGGGGAGCTGGGCTGCCAGGCTGATCCCATGACTGAACCATTCATGGGGAAAGGAACTCTGGAAGGCTGGCACCATGTGGAATGGATCAGAACCCCCTGTTCCCTGGAGACCACATGCTCCTGGCAGCCACAGAGCCTGTGGGAAGAGCAGGCAGGCTGTGAAGCTGGGGTTGAGGTGTCTGGGCTACACTCAGCTTCCCTGGAACCTGCGCCTGGCCCAGCCCTGCCACAGCACTGGCAGGAGAGGCTGCTGCTCTCTGGGAAGCCACAGGGCACACAGAGCAGCTCAGGGCCAGGGACACGACCTGGGCCCTTTGTCCACCTAGTGTGGCTTCCACCTTCTCCACTATCAATGTTTAGTTAAGTGTTGTGTGATGAAGAATGATTTGCATTAGAGTCACTACTTCCCATCTCTGTCCCAGCCCGGACTGACTGTATGTAAATGTTGTTCATTTCATCTTCTATGGAAAGAATACACAATATATAATTCAGTTTCTCTGACATCCTTATAAGAATCTTCCAAATCACACATGGTACTTTATCCCATAAATATATACTAAATACCTTGGCTTTGCTCCCAGTGCTCTTGATACGAAGTATGTGCCCTCATGAAGCTCATTACAAACACTACTGACCTGCCTCACTGTGGTCACACAACAGTATAGACAGGAGAGACACCCATTCACAGGTCAGGAAATCATAGGGAACTCTAATAATTCATGATAAACAGACTATTTCCCATATTGCTGCTAGGTGACACCACACAGCCAGCTGAAATAGGAGTATAGGCAGTAGTCTGTATGCTCTACTCTTCTCCCCAAGGCAGCAATCTTTTTAACAGCTCTTCTATCATCCCCACAATAATTCTGATCTCTTGATATGTAGCAGATATAATTATTGGGAGAAGCAAAAGAAGTAAATTTACATTTGTGAGCTTGGACTCATTCTCCCATCATAGCGAGCTGACAATACCCACAGGCCTACATGCCACAGGCCCCCAGGATACCAGAGAAGAGGAAGAGATAGAAAGAAAGGGAGAGAAGGAGGAGAGAGGTCAATATGAGAGAGGGAGAGGAAGCTATAGACACTGATAGCATAGAAATTAGTAATAGAAACAGAGAGAGAGAGGGCTACAGAGCAGAGTGGGAGTGAGAGGAAAAGAGAGAATGACTGAGACAGTGGATACAGAGATAAAAGGAGTTAGTGAGAGACAGAACTGTACATAGAGAAAGATAGATCTCTGAAATGAGGAGAGAGAAATCATAACAGAGACAGAGAAATAAATAGAGAGCGAGAATGACAGAGACAAAGGGATAGAGAGATAGAAAGATGCAGAGAGGGAAAGAAGATAGCTATAGAGACAAAAAGAACAGAGAATACAGAGATATTTTGATATAAATATGGTGATAGGGAGAGAGATGGGTAGACACACAGAGACACAGATAGAGAAATAGGGAAAGATACAGTGAGAGAGAGCTGGAGATAGAGGGAGAAAGAGAGAATGATAGAGCTATAGAGATAAATAATATCTGTGGGCACATTGAGTGTGATAGAGTTAGGAAGTTCGAGATAGATATACAGAAACAGAAGTAAATAGTGACAGAGACAAAGTTAAAGATACATGTATACTTATATACTTATTGTTACAAATTGTATATTTATATATTGTTACACATTTATTTTTATTTATATGCATATATTTCTAACTTATTTCCTTTATATATATTATCTTTCTTCCCTTATGTATCTATGTATTTATGATTCTGTCTATCTCTCTCTCTATCTCTCTATCTATCTATGTATCTATGTATTTATGTATCTATCTCCTACCATTTATCTATCTACCTATCTCTGTCTTATGGCACAATAATGCTGTATGACAGACATCTGAAACATCGTGGCTTGAAACAACAGACATTAATAATTCTCACAAGCCCATTGATCAGCTAAGCTGTTTTGCTGACCAGAGCCAACCTCAGCTGATCTCTGTTGGACTTAGTCACATGGGTCAGCTGCTGGGCTGGCTAGGGGCTGGCTGGTCAATGTGGCCTGGGCTGGAAGGAATCAGCTCTGCTCTAGGTGGTATTTCATCCTCCCTGGCCAGCCTGGACTTGCTCTCAAGACAATGGTGGGGGTCCAAGAGAGCTAGCCTAAATGCATAAGGCCTCTTGAGGCCTAGACTTGGAACTGGAACCCCACAACTTCCTCCCATATTCACAAATGGGGAAATAACTGCCCCTCTTGACTGAGGAGCTGTGAATCCACATTGCAAAGAGTGAGCTCCAGGCTGGAAAATTTGCAGTGAGCACACTTGGCCCTGTGTCTCATTGAATGCAACTATACCCCCTGACTCTGAGGACTCTGAGCATGGAGAAAATCCTGGTGGCTTCTGTCCTCTCTTTATCCTCTCCCAGCTTCACCTCTAAGGCAGACACAGTTGCAGGAAATGGACAGCAGAGCAGGTGTGCTAAAGCCACACTTACTGGGCCAGAGGGTGGGAAGTGGGACCCCTGTCATTTGGAAAGTGTTGTAGAGATTGCAGAGGAGAGAGTTTAAGAAAGAAATCTCATACAATGGTTTGAACAACTGGGTTTACCTTCTAGCTGCACAGGCATAGATATGACCCTAAACAGCCTACCCAAGGCTTTGCAAACTGATCTAGGGGTAATCCATTGCCCAGGTCCTAGACTGGCCCCTGGGTGGTGCACACAGGACAGATCTGAGTAGTACTATAAAGGCTTTGAAAACCACAGTGATTGGAACTGCCCACCAAAAGCAGGTGGGAACTTGCAACCCCTAACTGGGTCAATTGCCTGCCAACAAGAAACTCAGCATTCTCCATAGTATTTAAACATTGCCTAGAGCCCCTAATGTAATATTCAAAATGTGCAGGACACAATCCAAAATTACTCAATATATGGAAAACCAGGAAATCGCAACATTTTTTTATGGAAAAGCCATTAACAGATGTCAATCTTGAAATGACACAGATGTTGGTATAACAGAGAATTTAAAGTAGCTGTTATGAACATGGGAAGAAATGGAAAGAGAGGTAGAGATAGACATGGAATGTAACATAGATAAGAGAGATATTTATAAAAAGAGAAATAGAAAAAGAAAGATAAGT
This sequence comes from Ceratotherium simum simum, assembly GCF_057802395.1. Lineage (NCBI taxonomy): Eukaryota > Metazoa > Chordata > Mammalia > Perissodactyla > Rhinocerotidae > Ceratotherium > Ceratotherium simum. The sequence goes on from NC_141900.1 coordinate 16,378,134, forward strand.
AGTAGAGATAGGCAGATAGAGAGATATAGACAGAGAGAAGTGTAGAAAGATAAGGTGAGAGATAGTAAGGAAGAATAGAGAGAAAGAGAAATAGAGAAGGAGAAGGAGACAGAGTTGGAAAGGGAGACAGAAAAGCAGAGAGGGATGGAAAGCAATAGGCAGTAGAGAGAAAGGGTTGTGGACCTAGAGATGGAGAGATGGAGGGATATGAAGAGCGATAGAGAAAGCAAAGGGATAGATAGAGAAATGGAATGGTGGAGAATGAAAGAGAGGCAGTGCAACAGGCAGAGCTATACAGGAATATATGGAGTCGTCTAAGTCCAGGACATCATTAGGGTTGCATAATGGTAATTTCCTAAGTTTCATATTTCTCCTGCATTTATTGGCTGTAATACTTGCATAAAGAAGCACTTTTCTTCATAAGCTCTGTATCCTGAAATACAGTTTGTACAGAAATGGCAAGATAAAGGTTTGATTCTTTTTTTCATTTGTTTTATAATATTCTTTTAGTGAGAAACGGTATTTGATGCTAAAATATGGATGCTAGGAGAGCTCATTACTTCTGATTTCTCATTGCTTTCTATTTTTTCACTAGATAGCCAACAAAATAAGGATTTTTTAGAAAAAAAGATACAAATTATAGATAATAAGGTTTTTACTATACTTCCAAAATTTTATGTTTGCATTTTCCCTCATACTGAAATCTTGATTCTGTTAGGAATCAAGTTAGGTATCAACATAATCTATAAAAATATAAATACAAACAATACTATAATTACCACTAACAACACTACACCCAGAAGATGCAATTTCACTTTTCTTTTTCACTTTTTCTCTCCCTTCCTTCATTCTTTTTTTTTCTCTCTCTCTGCCTGTCTCTCTCAGGGTACATTATGTTCCATGAATATATTCTGGTGCCAATAGTGCCCTCTTTTCATTACTGTAGCTCTATAGTTCTTTTTACATTCTGGTGGAGTAGTTTTCTTTCTTTACTCTTTTAAGAATTTTCTTTCCACTCCAGTGTGATGGCGTTTTTTCCTTTCTGAGCTGTAACCATGACTCTGTCCAGCAAGGATGTTCTGGGACTCTGAGGCATTGAGCTTTCTTCCTGCATAGTGACCTGGAATGTTCTCTTGCAGAGCTGCTGCTGCGACCCCTCATGTCCCTGCACATGGAGTCCCTGAGGCAAAAGGAGGAACAGCTTGAGTCCCCTCCCTTTCTCATTCCTCAGCTGTCTGCTAGGACAGGAGAAAATGAATCACCTGAGAGAGACGCCAAAACAGTGATGGAGAGGGGCTGTTTCTACATTCTACTATGAATATTGTAAACGCATAGCCAAATCCATTTATAAAAGTGCGGGGTGAAAATCTGTGTGCACCACTTCAATTCTCCCATGATTTCACTATTCTTCTTTGATCACCTATCTACCCATCTGTGAATCCAAGTAAATCAGAGATATGGGTCCACTTCCTGCAGGGAAGGCTGCCTAATAAAACACGGGGTGCCCAAGGAAATCTGAATTGCAGATAAACAACAAATACTATTTATCTCAAGTGTTTCCTGAGTATTGTCTAGCACCCTGCACTTTTTTTTTAAAATTAAATTCGGCAACCCTATGTGAGGTCGCCTTTTCACTTGAGGATGAACAGAATCCTCTAACAAATTGATTTGTTGCCCGAACACACACACACACACACACACACACACACACACCCATTGACATTTGAGGACAGTCAAGTGTAGACCAACATAACTGATCCTAATTTCTTTTACTAAAGCAGGTTCAATGCTTATCAGCTTTGCTGTTGGTCCCTCCAAGTTCACCTACAGACGTAAAAAAGGAAGGGGGTTCGAGGCAAGAATAAAGAAGCCGCATCGCAGAAGAAGCCCATGGCAGCAGCGTGAACATGGAAACCCTGAGTGGCAGGACAGTTCCCCGACTCAGGACTGCTCCCTGCACTAGGGGACAGGCCAGCTTCATCCGTGCTTCTCCTGCCCACCCCGTGGGCTCCAGATGGTCCCTCCAACTGTCCTGGGCTCTCAGGGCCCCTGGCCTCTCCTCTTCTGGAGAGGGCCTGTTCTCAGCCTGCCACAGGAGGGCTCTCAAGAAATGGGTGGGCAGAGAGGCAGGCTCCTCCCCCATCCTCCCCCAGCACAGCCCCCTCTGGGTGATCAGCCTGGTGGTCTTCTAGGAGAGCCCCTCAGTCACTGCCCTGCCTGGGAGGCTGTCCAGAAGCAGCTGTAACTCCCTGCCTCGTGTCCTGGGCTCACTGTCTTCTGAGCCGGACTGGAGTTCTGAGAGGGTGCTCTGCTCCTCCTGTCATCTCTCCCTTTCCTTCTGAGGCCAAAGGAGGAAGGCATGCTGCGGGCTGTAGCCCTCCTTCTAGCTTTCCTGGCTCCTGGTGAGTGTGCTGCCTAGATGCTCACGGGATTTTTCTTTTACTGACAATGGGAGGCCATACTAAGGAATTAACTGTTACCTCTTCCTCATTACATTTTGTTCTTCCCATTGCAGCCACTCAGGCATCTTCCAACTTGGAAGGGACACAGATGTCCATCACCAGACAGGCTGGGTCATCTGCTGTAATCACTTGTGATATTCAACAAAGCAGCGACTACGTCCACTGGTACCGGTACCAGGAGGGGATGGCTCCACAACGCCTTCTCTACTACCAGTTCTCCAGCTCAAAGGTTGTGAGGGAATCTGGAATCAGTTCACGGAAATACCATGCTTATGAAGGCTCAGGGAGGACCTGTGAACTTTTAATCAATACTCTGGAGGAAAGGGATTCTGGCGTGTATTACTGTGCTGCCTGGGAGAGACACAGTGATTCAGACCTCCCCTACACTGCACCGAAAATTTTGCTTGTGGCTGCCAAGAGCAGCCTTGGCACACACGATAGACCAGCCCCTGCCTCCCTTCCTGCCCTGACTTCACTGTGCTCTGAACAAAGAGAGACCCTGAGCTCCATGCCCAACCCCCACCCTTATATCCCACTGGCTAGTCCTGTCTCCCAGTGAGCAGCAGCAGTTTCCTATAGACCTAAGTTCTGTCTCCAGGCCTTAGGCAAGCAGTCTGACAGACAGCATATTCTTTCAACTCCCCATGAGCTGGTGGAGTCCATTCAATCTGCTTCCTGTGACAGACAAGTTCACCTAGAGTTGATGTGTTTGGGGAGATATTTAGGAGAGTAATATCGGAAGGTTAGCGGTACTGAATCATTTTTTCAATCCTTACCCAGAAAAAATGGGTGGCAAAGGAGCTCCTGCATTACTCAGGAGAATGAGAAATGATGGAATGCAAACTTTGGACTTCTGAAGACTTCAAGGTGGTATCTGACTTTTCTTTGGGACAAACTAATATAACCCTCACCATAACTAGCCATGGCACTGTTGATACAGTGAAAGTGCATGAATAAAGTGATCGTTGTAGATAACGCCAACCATTGTATTCTACTCACACCCTCTTTTGAAGGCCAGCCACAGCCAGAACTGTTCTGTCTTAAACAAGTAAAACCAAAGCTCCTTTCCACCCCATCCCCTAACATTGACCCAGCCAAGTCCTCAATTGGAATGAGTCTTACCAGATTATTTTTCTCTCAATTATTAAAATTAAGGGTTGAGGTGAATAATCAGACAATAAATAGTATATATTTGAACTGAAAAGTCTTATAGGAAAGGGCTGTGACTGCCATATTGGGCCAGGTTTAAGGATGTAAAATTAATTTTGAAGTACAGAAATGCTGGATTCATATGCGTATGGTCTCTTGTGAATTGGATCATCAAACTTTCTGCCAGAACTGTTCACCTTGAGTCTAGCTTAGAATTTAAGCTCCTAGAACAGTGTTTCTCAAACTGTGGTCCATGGACCATCTGCATCAGAAACACCTAGGATGTTTGAATAAAAGTACAAGTTTTGGACAACATACAACAAAATATATCAGAATCTTAGGATGAAAGCTGAAAATGTGTATTTTCAATGACTGATTTCAATCCACACTGATTCTTATTTAGATTGACTTGTAAGAACTGCTGTCCTAGCAGTGACAGATAGGGTGATGTGTCTCCCTCTGAAATGGGCTGGTTCCCAGCTTCACATAAGAATGCATTCCAGAAAGGTGCTCATGGGCTTCCTCCCAACCCACAAACCCCTCCTCTCTTATCACACATGCTGGTGCTCTAACAGCTCATCACATTTCTCCATGATAATTCCACCAGAACCACAAGTAGAAACTTCAGTTCCTTTTCACTTCTGTGACCTCAGGCGGGATTGTATACTAAATGAACCAGCTCTAACTTGCTCTACTGTATGAAGGACCATATATTTAAGTATTTTTCTTCCTTATGAAAGTTTATTCCGTATGTTGAATCATAAACATATTCTCACTTTTATTTTCTAATAGTGTTAAGGCTTTGTTCTGCACATTTATTTCTTTGATCTGCTTTGAATGGAATTTTTGTATACGGGGCTAAGGTAGGAATCTGAATGTGGGGATCCAATTTCTCCCCCAGATTATTGACTAATCCATCATCACTCCCACTGTTTTTCATTGCCACCCCTGTGATAACTACGTTTCCATAGACTCTCACAGCCCTTTCTGCTCTCTCTCTTCTTTTCCACTATATGTGTCCACTTCCATATGACAATTTCTCTAAGTATACAAATAGAGATGGAGTCACTGTGTGTGCACAACTTCACCTTTACAAATGGGGCCAAATCCTGATTTTGTCTATTCCTGTGCCAGGGACACAGCATTCTAATTAGTACAGCTTTATAATGATTCTTGCTTTTTGGTAAGCAAATTTTCTTGCTTTTTAATTTTTTTTCAAAATTTTCTTGGCTTTATTTTATGCATGAGTAACCCTCAATATATATACATTAATTTGTGTATTAGGTAATATGTCATAAGAACTATGGTAAAAATGCATTGTGCATATTACCAAACAAAAAATAAATAATTTAAAAATATGTGATAAAAACAAATACAAATAGTAGTTCTAACACTTTCTTCTCACACACCAATGTAGTGTCTTATGCACCCACGTTGGAAACCACAGCACCACCAGCACCAATGCCAATAACACACTTCACTCTCAATTCTTCCTCTTCCTGATTTGCACACACCCCTAAGACAAATCATACTCAATGTCTTCTTTTTTCCTTCAAACCAAATTCTCATAATCCCTTTATGGTGCACCTTTGTTTCATTCTCTGAATTCCTTCTGGGCTTATGAATGGACACGTGATGGTGTCTTTTCATGTTCTTTACAAGGAAGTTTCCCCATACCTGAGAAATCTTGGGCTTTGTCAGCTCTTTAAGTAGACCTTTGTGAGGAACGTCCAGGGAGCCCGACTTTCACCATCTGTTGACTGAGAATACTGGTGTGCGCCTCACAGAGGTTCATTCCCTTCACTGGTTATAAACACGAGGTTACTGCTGTGAAAGGGCCTGGCCCCACACCTGATGTAGACTGGGTGCTCTGGATGAGGCTGTTGAACTTGAGATGACAGGTTCACTGCATGAAAGTTGCTCACACTAGAAAGGAGGGAGTGGGTATGCTGATCCTGCCTCAGCTGCTCACAGGCCTGTAATGTTGAAGGAGTCACCCATATTTTGGGAGCTTTTTTGTCATCTTTAAAAAATGAGAAACAATGAGGCTTCTGGTAGGAAGGGTTACTCTTTCATCTTCAAGTGTCTAAGCTCTTATGTTTCCTTAGCAAACTTATGACTTGGGTTTAAAAATGGGTTTACTAATTCTAATACAAGACAAATGCTTTTTTAAAAGAATTAATATTTACTCAACACACAGTGTTATAAAGACGTAAATTAGAGATAAAGGAAAGAAAATTGTATCCACAGTCCTCTCATCAAAATATGTCAATGGCTTTCTTCTTTTTGGTTTTCCAGGCTTGTCCATTTCACTAATAATTGTCCTCATGTGTACATCTAATTCATTCCATGTGACTCAAATGAAGAAGTCAGATTAGAATAGTTCTCAGATTCTGTGTTGGCCAGAAGAGCGCTGTCCCGGGTCAGATAAAGTATGCCAGGGTCTCAGAGGTGACATTAAAAGGTCCAAACTTCAGTACCTGGATCTCTGCACACCCATGTGCCTGAGTCCGGATCTGCTCTCACCCACCCACTGCTCCCAGGCTGGCTGAGGTCTGCTTCCATCAGAGCGGGTTCATTCCTGGCAGCAGCAGGAAGACCCAGGATGAGAGTAGGTCCTGCTCCCACAAGCAACGCCTATTTCTCTTTTCCTGGAGAGCACTGGGGTCTTGATGAGAACCCTCTAGACTCCACATGAGGGCTGAGAGGGACTCTTTAACTGTGTCCTGCCTAAGGATTTTCCTCTATTATTTCTTAAACACGTGTCTCTTTTGGAGGAGTATAACCTTTCAGTGCCCCTTAGAGATGAGCTCAGACACACCACAGCAGGAAGAGAAGTAGAGGAAAGGAAAACAAATGTCATCTGCTGAAATCACCTTCTAGGCCCAAGATGGAGCTGTTCCTGCCCAGGGTGTCAGGTCAGCAAACTGAAACCTAGATGACTTTCCTGTCCCTGTAAATGCTGCTCTTGACCAGAAATGCAGTCTATCCAGCCAGCCAGTCCCCAACTGCCAAGAATCTGTAATGATTTCCCTGTTCTCGATAAGGTCAGATGTGCAACCCCAGCCAATCACCTGAGGCCAAGTACTCTTTCCTTATTCCCTATTTGACCGGCTGGCCTTATAAGGAAATCGCTGACCTCCCAGTTAGTCCTGCCCTGTTTCTGAGTGGCTGCTTCTATGGCTCCATAGAAGTCCTCTTGCCCAAAACCCCCGAGAAAAAGGCTCCTCTGCCTGTGAGGTGCTGTGGTCCCCAGTCCGTGGATTGTGTTCCCTTGAATAAAAGCATCAATCTCAATACTAAATTCTATTATTTTTGTAATTTGGCAAGCTGAAAAGAGGATTTGGCTGGCGGTTGGGAACAGACATCATTAAAATCTCTGGCTGGTTATTGTCAACAGTTGTTGAGCCTTAAATTGAGTAGTAATTGATAAAAATGGCTATAATAATAGAGAGAAACAGCTTTGAATGTTCACAGTGTGAAATAAAATAAATTTTTTTCATAAGCCAGTAAGTGGTTGTGAATTTTCTCCCCCAAAGCAATCTTTTCTTATTGGTGAAAAGCTAGAAGAGACAAAAATAGAAAGAAAACAGTTCATCCAATTTCTCACCACCCAATTTCTCACTGACTATATTGAAACCCTTTCCACCTGTCCTTTTGCTATGCAGATATTAGCAGAATTATCACTTTCTTTTCCACTTAGCATTTTACCACAAATGGACTAGATATATGTGGAAGGTACAAATGATAACCCCGGAATAATCTTTTAGCTGTAGGGCATCAGAATTGGCCACCCCAAAATATGTCTCTTTGCTTTGATTATTCTTAAGAACAAAAGACTCTGAAACAGACACTTTGACCTTCCCCCTAACTGCCAAAAAAATCTAAGACAAAAGACCTATTCCAGGAAGGAGCTAATATCATAAGATAACATTGTCTACAGATGGCCCGACGAACACTTGCTTAACAAACATTTGCTTTTCCATCTCCGTTTGAATTGCCCTCTTCCCCTTAGAACTCCCAAACCACTACCCTCAACATTTTCTTTTCTCTTTACCTGAAGATAATATTTAAGGTGGTGGCTTTGGACATTCTGGTGAGTTACTCTGTTTTTCTGGGTTTCTCCCATGTATACATGTTATAAAGCTTTGCTTCATTTTCTCCTGTTAGTCTGTCTCATGTCAATGTAATTCTTAGACCAGCCAGAAAGACCGAGAGGGTAGAGGACTTGTCTTAGTCCCCTACAGTTTGGTGACTTGGACAGGATAAAACTTAACTGGCTGGTGGGGCTGGCCTGGTGGTGTACTGGTTAAGTGCATGCGCTCTGCTTTGGTGGCCTGGGGTTCGCAGTTTCAGATACCAGGCGTGTACCGATGCACTGCTTGTCAAGCCATGCTGTGGTGGCGTCCCATATAAAGTAGAGGAAGATGGGCACAGATTTTAGCCGAGGGCCAATCTTCCTCAGAGAAAAAAAGAGGAGGATTGGCATTGAATGTTAGCTCAGGGCTAATCTTCCTAAAAAAAAAGTCACAAAGAGCAAAAAACAAAAAACTTAACAGGCTGGATGCTGCTTGCTCCTGGACTACTGTAGCTGAGACTTACTGGACCCCTGACAGGAACCAGCAGGAGGTAAGAGTTCTTACCACGTGAGTCTCCCAGATCTCTGCCTGCAGGGTCCAATGGAAGCAAGAGTGGTGTGTTTTGCTTCCTTTTCTAAGTTTAGACTAACAGGTGAAAATATTGGTGAAGCTAGCTTCTTGGACTCAGCAACTCTGGGAAATTTGGTTTGAGTACTCATTGGTTTATTGATCCTTTTCCTCTCAGACATGGTCACTATTTTTTCTTGTTCTGTCTTTTGTGCCATTTGTCATAAAAAAGAAAAACCATAGGGCAAGATGCAAGCACCTCTATGAGCCTGTTATCTGGGCCAGTTCCACAGTCCATGGGTTACGAGGTTCTTTCTTTTGTCTTGTTCTATGTCTTGAGAGATTGGCTTTGTGACTTCTTTGGTCTCTGCCATCCAGAGGATGCACTTACCAGCGTACATTGTGTTGGCCAGTGGAATAGACTGGGATTCTGAGGTGCACTCTCTTTGTGTGGCTCTGTCAGCTCACGGGGGAGTTTGTCATCAGGAGTCCCAGTTGCTTTCATTAGGGTTCTTTGTTGTTTCAACTTGTGTTGCTTGTTAGTGCACTCTGACTATGCAACAAAGGCCTTTGCTTTCTTAGACTACTTTTGGGAGTGAACTTTCTGGATCTTGTGAGGGCTGCTTCTTTTGCACTCTTGTCTGGGGTTGCCTCTTGTGTCCATGGTTAAGCTGTAAAAGGCTTATTGGTTTGAGTTGCTATTAAGATCCTACTTGTCAATGCGGCCAGATGGTGGACCATTTAAATTGGAAAATCTTCTAAATTCGAAAAAAATTTTTTGAGAGCTCTCTTCATAAATGTTTTATTGTTACCTATGAAAAGACAAAATTAAAGAGGAAATACAAAAAATAATGACTAGCATTAAGACCCCAACACAAGCTACAATTGAATTGAGATAATGTAAAAGTATAAGTGTTAATAAGATTATAAAGTTTGAAATGTTTGAGCTAATTTTATATAAAAAGGTTATATCAACTTTGGCTGAGTATGTTTTAAAAATGTCTGACTGGGAATGCTTCCCCTATGTGATATCATAAGACCAAAACCTACTGATAAAGTCCTAATGGAAGCTCTGATTAGAAGTGTAAGAGTTGGTAGAATTCAGATAAAATTTTGTAGAAAAATTGATACGTTTATGGGCTTTATGTGAAGTGATTGCATGTCGTTTGCCTGATTGTATTATAGATTGTATTATAGGCATACACATTGTGTCTTACCGGGGAACATTTCCCCTGCCCGATTATAAGACAACATATAAATCAACCCTTCAGATAATGTTAATTAAACATACTAAAGGGAAACCAATAAGGTTGCCTGAGCCCACACTGTATGAGATAAAAACTAGAGACTAATATCAGTTGCTAATAAGAAAGATAATAAAAAAATTCCCCCCCTCCCACAAGGCAAATTTTTCTAGGGTTAAATTGTACTCTTAGAAAGAAGACCTTTGTTAAATGCTTTCTGCAGGCTTTTAAGGATGTGGTACATTATCTTGAAGTTTTAAAACAATTGTTGTGGAGTCTTTGTGTCTGTGTGACTATACATATGCTATATATGTGTGATATTTTACCTCTGGAGGGTATGGTCAAAATTAAGAGCTCTATTTAATTGGCTTAAAGTAAATGCTTACATAAATTATTTCTAAACATAATAGATACTAACCCAAATGATTTTCAAGTTAACATCATACGAAATAATCTTTGGTAAATGAAAACTTGTTTAAATTTGTTGGTTTGATTAAAATAGACATATTCTCAGAGTTATCAATATTGGATCCGATGCAAACATGCACCCTGGTTTTACTAGCCAAATAAGCTCATGTTATCTCTTTTAAAAATTTGTCAGCAAAATAACTTAAAATGATAGCTAATTTTGTCTAATGTCTCATGAAGTTTTCATGGGTAATCTAAACATAATTGTTGGGAACAAATAATTTAGATATAAGTGAGATAAGAGTTTATATATAAACTTTTAGCAATAATTATAGTATATGACATGTGTACTTAAAATAACTTCCAAAATCTCTTTGGTAACTTGAAACTGAAATTTTTCTAGGTAAAATCAAATGCTGGAAAATTCATTGAACATCCAGATGATTTCCAAATAAGATAAAATATTAGGCATTAATTATTAAATATAGGTTTACCTACTCGACTTCTTATTACAGAGAAACTAAAAAGGTGTTTGAGGCTATCGGTAAACATGTCTTGTGTTTTATTAAAAGATTGTACTATGAAGTAACATGTTTATAGAAATAATAAAAAATATTTATAAACTTGCCAAGCCACAGAATGCTGATGTAGGAGACAGTTCATAATTGCTTACTTCTTAGTTTTCACTAAAAATTAAGGTCTATAAGGATTAAGAATTCTAATTAATATAAGTAATTAAAGCTACCAAAAATTAGTAAACAAAACGTCTTTATATTCAAGGAAAGTAAGATGTATGTTTTCAGTAAAAAAGGTATAAAATGGAATGGAAATATTTTTGTTTGTTTTGTTAAGAAAGATAAATTTGTCCTAAAGTACTAGGAAAGAATAAAAGGAAAAAAAAAAACAAAAAAAAAAAACCATGGGACAAATTCTGTATGTAAAAAAAAGAAGGGTATAGAAGGTTTATGGAGGAAGAACCCTAAGGAAAGAGTTGTGCATGGTCATGTTGACTAATATTGAAATAAATTTAATTAAATAAATGAGTTTTAATATCAAAAGTAAGCTGGTGCAAGGTTAGAATATGTTTTTTTCCCCCTCTCTTAAAAGGATAATTTTCTTAAACTTTTAGTCTGCTCTTGGTAAAAAGATTATGAAAGGTTTTTATGTTTTATCAAAATAAATTTCCTATATTGTTTGTATCAGGTATCTATAATATTGGGTGGATAAATATATTGACATAGTGTTTTAAAAATTATATAACATTCCTAAAATTCTGATCTGTCCTGGGCATCAGTCATAATTATAGTTGTTATCTTAAAATGTTAAATGTCACAGAATTAACCGAGTTTCTTTGTCAATTGCCATTTTTAAGTCTTTTGTCAGCTAGTTTTGTTTTACTCTGATGTTTTTGCAAAAATGTTTCATCTTTAGAGAGAATTATGGGTAGGAGTCTGATGCTTACTCTAAAATACAGGTTTCTAATAAAGTTTCAGATCATAAAACTGAACTGGGTAAAAAAATTACAGAACTCTAATGGAGAAACTGATGACTTCATGAAACTACTAACAGAAGATCAAGATTTGATTACATGGGACTAAATGAACTAAGGATGATTATAATTTACATGACTTTTCATTTAAAATATTGCTGATTATTTAAAAAATGTTTTGTTTTGTCAGATTAAGGAGATCATTTCTCTTTTCTCTTAAGCTGTTACTTATAACAATTTGGTAAATTATACTTTTGTAAGCAGAATTGAAACATTTGTCTTTTTCTTTCTACCTGATCCCTTCAGAATTTAGAAACTTTTAGTTAGTAAATATTCTTATTTTCACAGCAATATAGTAGTTTACATAAATTCATTAAGGCTCTGTTCTCCTTATAACAAGACACAATTGGAAACATCAGTTATATAATCAAGGCTTTGACTGGAATGTCATATTTGAAAGAAACATGCATAGAGTCAGATATGACCAGACAGCTTTTGAGGAAGAAAGATTGGACTTTGTGGAATAAAGCCACTTGGAAATATTGTCCTGGTACCTTGTTTACAGTGTTCCCAGCAACCTTACCATGTGAGTAAATGGTCACATCCTGGCAGGTGCAAGGAACCTGGAAATATTTGGGGAAACCTCAAGAGAATAGAGGAATTCATCCAAATCTGTAGGTATTGCAGGTGGAATCTGTTGACAAGTCCTTGGTTTTGCTTTCCTCGCCTCAAAAGGCCTACAAAGTTCAATCTGAGATTCCTTATAAAAAGTTCCAGCAAAGCAGGTTTAAAGAAACCTATATGATCAATTGCTATTCTTCCTGTACTTAAGTAAATAATTGGGCCAATTTTATTGAAACTAGACTTACTTTACAAACCAATTAGTCTTAATTTGGCTATCTTTGGTGAAAGTGAGGGTGATTTTAGAGAGAAAAACTATGTTTCAGTAAAAAACTATAATATGCATTTGTGAATATTAGATTGTAGTTCTGTTATTGTCTTTGAATCGAGGTCTTTGTTTTCTACCTGTAAACTGGACTGGATCCTAAATTCTAGTCTCCTGAAATATCTGGCTACAAATCCCCAAACTAAGGATTTAAATTTTTTCAATCATTTTCATTTGAAATCATTAAGAACTGAAATAACCCTTTTTCCTGAAGACTGGCAAACTAAAGCTGGATAACTAGATATAAACTTAAGAGAGATTACCACAATAGCATGCCGGTTGCTATGTGAGCCACTCAAAAGGATACCTGAACACGAGATGACATCATCAGAGACATTTTAAGCTGCAAAACATGCTTCGACCCTGACATTTAAAAATCTTCTAGACTGACTATCCCTAGGGCTCAGAAAATGGTTTATAATTTGCTCTAAACATTAACCTTATTTTTCTTTTTGTATACATAGAAATATTTCTTATTAAATACCTGGTTGCAAGTGGGACTTTATCAGATTAAAAAGCTTCTACAAGACAAACAAAACCAGAATCAAGATGAACAGACAACCCACTGGCTGGGAGAAAATATTTGCAAAACATATATCAGACAAGACGTTGATCTCCATAATATATAAAGAACTCACACAACTGAACAACAAAAAAACAAACAACCCAATCAAAAAATGGGCAGAGGAAATGAACAGACACTTCTCCAAAGAAGACATATAGATGGCCAATAGGCACATGAAAAGATGTTCAACATCACTAATCATCAGGGAAACGTAAATCAAAACAACTAAGATATCACCTCACGCCAGTTAGAATGGCTATAATCACCAAGACAAAAAACAACAAATGTTGGAGAGGATGTGGAGAAACAGGAACCCTCATACACAGCTGGTGGGAATGCAAACTGGTGCAGCCTCTATGGAAAATGGTATGGAGATTCCTCAAAAAATTAAAAATAGAAATACCCTATGATCCAGCTATCCCACTACTGGGAATCTATCCAACGAACCTGAAATCAACAATCCAAAGAGGCTTATGCACCCCTATTTTCATTGCAGCATTATTCACTATAGCCAAGAAATGGAAGCAACCTAAGTGTCCCTTGACTGACAATTGGATCAAGAAGATGTGGTATATATATACAATGGAATACTACTCAGCCATAGAAAAAGACAAAATCGTCCCATTTGCAACACCATTGATGGGCCTGGAGGGTATTAGGTTAAGTGAAGTAAGCCATAAAGAGAAAGACAAACACTGTATGATCTCACTCACATGTGGAATATAAACCAACACATGGACAGAGAAAACTGTATTGTGGTTACCAAGGGCAATGGGGGTGGGGGGTGGGCACAAGGGGTGAAGGGAGACATATATATGGTGATGGACAAACAAAAATGTACAACCCAAAATTTCACAATGTTATAAACTATTAAAACATCAATTAAAAAAAAAAGTGGGAAACAGGGGCTGGCCCCATGGTGCGACCGGCTAAGTGCGCATGCTCCACTGCCGTGGCCTGGGGTTCGCCGGTTTGGATCCCGGGTGCGCACTGACGCACCGCTTGTTAAGCCATGCTATGGCAGCATCCATATAAAGTAGAGGATATGGGCACGGATGTTAGCCCAAGGCCAGTCTTCCTCAGCAAAAAAGAGGAGGATTGGCATCGGATGTTAGCTCAGGGCTGGTCTTCCTCACAAAAAAAAGAAAATACCTGGTTGCTTGATTATAAAATATCTAGGCCTAACATTGGGAGCCCACCTGCATCACTGTCTTCTAAAATGAATTTAACTGGACTTGTCTATTATCAGGACTAAGAAATGAGTACAGTGAGATGGAACAATCTACCAACTTAGCTTCTGGACTATGAAGCTTCTTCAAGTTTCAAAGGTGAGACTGTGGGGGATCAGAATGGGCCACCCCAAAATGTGTCTCCTTGCCTTGGTTATTTTTAGGAACAAAACACTCTGAAAGAAACTTTGGCATTCTCCCTAACGGCCTAAAAGAATTTAAGACAGAAGGCCTATTCCAGGAAGGAGCTAATACCATAAGATAACATTGTCCACAGATGGCCCAACAAACACTGTTTAATAAACATTTGCTTTTCCATCTCCATGTGAATTGCCCTCCTCCCATTTGAAGTCCCAAACCACTACCCCCAACACCTTCCTTTGTCTTTAGCTGAAGATGATATTTAACGTGGTGGCTTTTCGCATTCTGATGAGTTACTCTGTTTTTCTGGATTTCTCCTACGTATACATGTTATAAAACTTTGTTTGATTTTCTCCTGTTATTTTGTCTCGTGTCAATGTAATTCTTAGACCAACCAGAAAGACCTAGAGGGTAGAGGAATTGTCTTCCTCCTATACATAGCAAAGTATTCTGTTCCTTTATATTTGGCCAACATCTCACAAATAAAGCACAACCCAAAAGCCTACATTTGGGGACACTTGGGACTTCCGTCTTGGTTATAGCTAAGCATGTCTGACTTTTAGTTTTTACTATAGAAGAACTGCTCAGAAACTGGGTCTGGTAGTGCATGCTGAAAGACCCACAACTTAGCTCCCAGGCCAATTCCCCTTTCCAACTACTTCTTCTCTTGGCCGTCGCAGTAAAAATAGCATAACTAACTAGCATAGCTATACCCAGGAGGCTCTGGGTACGATTAGTGTAACTGGAAAGAAACCTTCCCATCAGTTGAAAGTGTAGGCTACCTCTATTTCTCTTTTTTCTTTTCTTTTTTTTTTATGAGGAAGATCAGCCCTGAGCTGACATCCGTGCCAATCCTCCTCCTTTTGCTGAGGAAGATTGGCCCTGGGCTAACATCTGTGCCCGTCTTCCTCCACTTTATATGGGAGGCCGCCACAGCATGGCCTGACAAGTGGTGCATCGGTGCACACCCAGGATCCGAACCCGGGCCGCCGGCAGCCAAGCACGTGCACTTAACCATTATGCCACGGGGCCGGCCCCTTACCTCTGTTTCTCAAAGCTTCATTTCAGATGCATTCCTTTCTGATCTTTCACAACGCCCTGTCTTACCATTTCTGAGGATATGGTGCTGGAACTGGAGGACCTGGTCCTGACCCCTGGCCCTCCCTGCTTCCTAGTTCAGGCTTCTTCCTTTTGCTATGCACTCACACACACACGTAAACCTGATTCTCCAAAACTATGATATTCCCTATCATTTCTACTTTATGTGGACCCCAAAGATCATCTACTGCAACCTATCCACTTTCCAGGTGAAATAATAACCCCTCCATTTCCTTAGCATTTCTGTGCATCTGGGACTGTGCTACATGCCTTGCTCACATCATCCTGTTTGCTCTCTAGACAACCCTGTAAGGTCCCATTTTACAGATGAGGAAAAGGAGGTGACATAACTATCCCAAGACAACAGAGCTATCATGTTATTTTAGGGCATTTAAAGTCTTCTTCTAATAGGACCTCTGGGCAAAATGCCCCAAAGCTAGCTCAGATGGTGCACGTGGGTTTCTGGCAGGGATTGCTGTTTTGTGCTTGTTCTTCCCTCTCAAGCAAGCAGCACACTCATTGCTCTATTAGTATCAAGTGGTAAATGACACATGAGATTTGTCTCCAGTCAGACCTGGCTCCATATCCCTACCTCATTCTTTGTAGGTGTTGTCAACCCATAAAAACAGAAATCAGTTTAAAGGCAAAGCATTTATTTGGGATCCAAGAATTGCAATTCAGGGAGCACAGATTTACAATAGAAACCCTAATGACGTCCTGGTTGTAGGAGAGGACTTCAGGGGTTTATGGAAAAAATGGAGGAAGATGATGTAGGTTGTATTAAAGAAGGGTTCATTGGTACTTGATGATGCAAGGCTAGGATCGCATTTCATAGATTGGCTTGTGATTCTGTCATCAGGCAAACAGCTAGACTTGTACTTCATTGTTTGCTTAGCAATTTGGTTATCAGCAAAGTCCAATTTCATCACTTCTTACAAACAAGACATTCTTCTCCATACTGAATGCTTGGAATGTTTGCAATTTGGTCCAGTTTGGAAGGTAAAGAAAACAGGATGAGATAAGCAATTCCTCTAAAATGGCTACTCCAGGTCTATTTTAATATGACTCCACTCATGTCATTTTTCACAGTGTGGAGCCTTGGGAAAGTGACTTAAAATACCAGCCCCACTTTCCCTGTTTCTAAACTGTGTCTAATAATATTTATCCCACAGGGCTATTTTCAGGGTTTGATAAAACAAACATAAACCAATTAGTGCAGTGCTAGAGTGTAGTCCATGTCCTATCAAAGAATGTTATTATTGCTGTTATTGTTCCATGAACATTATTTAGGCTTCTCAGAACTCTCACCATTTATCATCCCTCCTTTCACCTTGTGGTCACACATCTGTCTCTTCCCTCTAAGGCCCCTCCCTCCCTCATTTCTCTCACCAGTCGCCTCCTTGTGCCCCCAGGGCAGCAGCAGCTCAGGCCCTAACCTGGCCTCCACCACCCAACAAGGTGCGGCTCCTCCCAGGAGGTCACTCTAGGATTCTCTCCACCAGGGCAGGAGGCAGGGCTGTGCTGGGCTGCCTTGCCCTCCTGTGGGCCCTCCTGTTCCTGGTGAGTCTAACCTTGTTTCCTGGTGCGGGGTGCACAGTAATGTCTGAGGCTCTTGCCGCCCCTGCTTCACCACTGTCTCCCTCGCAGGTGAAGAGGCAGCGGTCAGGCTGGAGCAGCTGGCCTCAGTGGCGGTGTGCACGGCCACCCTGGCTCAGCTTGGCCACCCTGCCGTGCATGGCCCACACCACGGTCAGCTACATCCACTTGGTACCACTGCTACCAAACCAAAATGAGTTCACTCCCTGGTGAGGTAAGATCAGACTCTCCACCAGAATTAGTTGACACACAGAGTAAAATATATTTGCAGCAATTAGCAGACCACACGGAATCATTTCCAAAGTCGTGGCGCTCCCTGAACAAAGGGAAACAGGTCCTTTTATTTCAGATGGGGAATGAATATTTAAAAGTGAAGTTTTGTCATCACATGTAGAGGTGGGTATTAGCTGGTGCAGGGGCAAGCTGAAAACCTGCACTCGCATAGATCACATGTTATGGGAATAAGGCGTATGCTCCTGTTATGGCAGAGATTTTAGTATTAAGATGAGGAAAAAGGGCATTTTCTGGTGATCTTCATGTCATCTGCCCAGGAACTGCCCTTGCAGTGAGGCTTGATCTGGTTCAGACCAATCGACACTGGTATCTCTTCCAGACATAGCTCTGAAAAACAACCTTGAAGGAGCGGTAAGCACCTTTAAACTTCCTTTGAGCAGCTTTGGGAATGCAGCTGTGACACCATAATCATTGGAGGGCAAGAACCCTGAGAGACTCCTCTGACTGGGCCATGTTCAAGGCAGATGTGCAGTGGGATTCAGTCCTAAAAGCAGATAAAGTTACCATGTTGGAGGTGAAGTATGGCACTGGGTGTACCCTGTGGGTGCTGAGGGGAGAGAAGCACACATGGGCATATACTATTGCACTGCCTGGAATCAGTACAGCCCCACGAGCCACCCTGGCCCCTGTGCAAAAAGCAGTCAGACTCCCTACTCGTCAAGGCCTGGCAACTTCCACCACCTCCAGGTCCCTTTGGATACCCTGGGGTTATCCATCAACATCCCAGTCTCTCCTGGACGCCACCTCCCCCAGTCCACTGCAGATAATGGATGAGAAAAAGAGACGCTAGTGCGCAGGCTGGCACCCACTCAGGGAGCTGTCTGGTCAGAAGCCCCCTTTCCAAAAATCAACCAGCTCACTGTTTCTGAAGCATTTGGTGGAGAATCTGTGCTGGTAAATCCAGTAGCCACTAGCCACCTGTGGCTATTGAGCACTTGAAATGTAGCCAGGCCAATAAGCCAAGCTGAGACGGACTGCATGTGTAAAATAGAAACCAGATTTTGAAGTTAAGATAAGAAAAGTGAAATATATCATTAATAATTTTTTATACTGGTTGCATGTTAAAATGATATTTTGGATATCTTGAACTAAATAAAAAGTCCAGAAATTAATTTTGCCTGTTTCTTTTTACTTTTTTTTACACAGCAGCTAAAAAAAATTAATTTGTATCTCAAATTGGTGACTCACATTTATTTCTATGGGATAGCACTGTTACAAACTAACAATTTAAGAATCTGACCGGGGCCGGCCCTGTGGCTTAGCGGTTAAGTGCGCGTGCTCTGCTACTGGCGGCCCGGGTTCGGATCCCCGGTGCACACCGACGCCCGCTTGTCCAGCCATGCTGAGGCCATGTCCCACGTACAACAACTAGAAAGATGTGCAACTATGACATACAACTATCTACTGGGGCCTTGGGGAGAAGAAGGGAAAAAAAGGAGGAGGATTGGCAATAGATGTTAGCTCAGAGCCAGTCTTCCTCAGCAAAAAGAGGAGGATTGGCATGGATGTTAGCTCAGGGCTGATCTTCCTCACAAAAAAAAAAAAAAAAAAAAAAAAAAGAATCTGACCATCTCCTCTGAAAAAAGCATAAATGAAATACTTTGCAAATAATTTCAAGGGTAAAGGCCTCTCTGGAGATTTACCACAAAATGGCGAAAAGCTGAGACTGGAAGTCAATTCCTAAATCCAGTTACTTTTTTTTTTTTTTTTATCTATTGCCAATCTTCCTCCTTTCCCCCCCCTTTTTCTCCCCAAAGCCCCAGTAGATAGTTGTATGTCATAGTTGCACATCCTTCTAGTTGCTGCATGTGGGACGCTGCCTCAGCATGGCCTGACAAGTGGTGCGTCAGTGGGCGCCCGGGATCCAAACCTGGGCCGCCAGTAGCAGAGCACGCACACTTAACCACTAAGCCACGGGGCCAGCCCCTAAATCCAGTTTCTAAGTTGCTGCCCAACCAACTGTTAATAATTTTGCAGCAGAGGAGTCAGTGATTAGATGCACTGGTAACAATTTTGCCAACTTCTCAGCGCACTTGTCCATTAGCAGGCCTGATACTCAGATCATGTTGGTAGATAATAACTCTCGTGGCAGGGTGATGCAATCAACCCTTGAGAGACACCAGGCCCTCTGCCTTCCACTTCTCCTCTAGTGCCACCCCACACGGGAATTTGGGTGGATCTCCAGCTTCTCTGGACCTCTGTTCTCTCGTCTGTAAAATTATGTAGTTCAACTGCTGAAATTATGTGGCTCTTATATCTGTATTAAAGCAAAATCATAAAAAAGATATAACTATATTCACTATCTTCTCATAAAGCCAGTCAGATTCTTGAAGCTCAAAGAACGGAAAGAAAAGAAAAGAAAAGAAAAGAAAAGAAAAGAAAAGAAAAGAAAAGAAAAGAAAAGAAAAGAAAAGGAAAGAAAAGAAAAGATAAGAAAACCTGTATTACTAATCCTCCAGCCCCAAACAGGAAACTCCTCCACTGCTATTTGTGGGGGGAAAAAAACTGTTTCAGATCTAAGCTGAATTGATACCTTTTCAACTGAAAATTCAAAGTTTATGTACAGTTTACTAGCATTGGTACAAATGATTACTAAAGGCAAAGTCTAAAGGATCTGAAGGAAATTTGTCCCTCAGATTATTAACTCATCGTCTGTCTCTTTAAGCTTCTGTTTTGTGGTTAGAAATGTATAATTAAGATCTGCCTGCTTGTGAAAGAGCCTGACACCCCACCCTCTACTGAAGGCCTAGGTCAAGGCTAAGACCTCCCAGTATGTGTGAGAAGGGCTCTGGGTAGAGGGGACTGAAAATTACTTTTGCTCTGTTTTCAGGTTGTTCCTTCATTTCGTTTTCCCCGTTGTCCTAATAAAACACCATCTTCTTCTAGCACCATCTCAGTGCCTGACTCCAGGGAAGAGTGAGCTCTGTGAACTGGTGATAATGAGTTGCGTGGCCAACAGGAGGAACAAGCTCCTCACTCATCTCCTTACAGAACAACATCATCCCCATTTCCCAAGTGGGGCTGCCCGGTGCTCTGCTGTGAACTCCCACACCACCCTAAACCCCCATCTTCACCCCTCGCTAACTCCTGCTGTGCCCGTTATGAGCTCTGTGACCTTGAGCGAGGTCTTAAGTCTACTTAAAGGGAAGAATTGAGGCTGACACTCAGATTCCTGGCTTTGACAAAGTGGATAGCAAAGTCCTTCACGGAGAAAGGAAGAAGAGATGGGCTGGAGGGAGGGAATGAGTTCACCATGGGCTATGTACAAAGTCAGTTTGAGGTCCTACGTCAGACACTTGAACATGCCCAGTAGTCAGCTGGATATATGGATATGTTACCGAACCAAGTGGACTCACCTGCTGAGTTAAATAATACTCTACATCAGTGGAAGTTGTCTCAAAATGTAAAGTATATTTGCAGCAAATAAGAGGCCATGAGGAATCATTTCCAAAGTCATGGCGTCCCCCAACAAAGGGAAGCAGGAACTTATATTTCAATGGGGAATGAATATTCCAAAGGGAGAGGTGGGTATTCGCTTGCATAGGCTCAGTTGGAGAACATGCTTCCACATAATGAGACCTAAGCTCCTCCTGGAGAGATCTTTGCATTAAAAATAAGGCAAAAGTCTTGGTGTAGCTCTTGTGGTGAGGCTTGGTCAGTTTCAGGATGGTTGGTGGTTATATCTCCTTATCACACAAAAGGAAAAGAAACAACTTGGAAAAACAGTTAATTGCTTCCAAACCCACCTTTGAGTTTCTTGAGGCACCTAGTTGGCGACAGATATGCTCAGGAGAAGGGGTACGATGGAGATGGACCTGTAATTTCCTCCTATCATCCCTTCCCCCATTCCCTCAAGATAATTAAAGCCAAGAATGGGAAGAGATCCCTCAGGCAGAGCATAAAAAGTGAGAAGAGAAGTCTGGAAAACAGCAACTTTTGGTGGATTGGGGAAGAGCAGTTTATAAAACTACCCTGGGATAGATTGAATGTCTTGGGTTAGAGAAAGAATAACAGACAAAAAGGAAACAGGAATTCAGAAAGAGGAAAGCCAGATTCATAGAGGAGGAGCTGGGGTGTAGTAGAGATATATTGCTCAGGTGGCTGAGGGAGAGGACATAAACCTGAATCTTAAACAGAAGCAAACAAACCAGAATAGAGTATTGAGACCCCTGAAGATGCCAGGACCTCTCTAAGCTGTAGGGTGTGTGGGTAGCTCAACAGACGTAAGCACACTGACAAAGAAAAGTCTCTCCAGCTGGTTACAGAAGTTCTCTGTGGGCGCAGTGATGCATGACACAGCCTGGACCACCCTCTGTTCTTCCCACCAACTCTGGCCTGACAGCTCACAGGGGTTATTGAGGATTTATTCTGTGACAGGCAGTGGGAGAAAGGAGAGAGGACAAAGATCATAGCATTGTCACATGGTCACCCCATTACACATCTCTCCACAGTTAGGTGCCATATCATTGCATCTTTATTACACCCAAAGAACTTAGCATACTGCCTTGCACATACTGGGAGCTTAATGAACACTGTTTGGATAAACGAGTCCTCTCAGAATTATAAGATGGCCGTCTGTACTATGTGTTCTGATCTAAGGTGGAGGACTTTGCACTGCTGTTCTTCACATAGATTGGATGTGAAAACTGGTGGTGAGGAAACTCCTTCGCAATGAGGCAAGAGAGTCATGTTCAACCTCCCCAATGGGAAATGTGACTTGGTGACTCAGCCAAGCCACAATGGTCTGAGACTCCTCCCAGCCGTGGTTGCAGGCTGCCGTGGAGGAGAGTGCAGTTCATTCAGACATGCTGTCACTCTTCCCAGCATTACCTCTGGTAGTTCTTGGCATGTGTAAGTGATTTTCCTCCCCCAATTCCCTTTGATAGATATCTCTAATTTTGTAATTCTTAAAAATTTCTAAGTTTTTGCTCACTACTCTTTCCTCCCCTTATTTTTCAGTGTGTGTGCATGGTGCAGGTCATCGAGAGCACCCTCAACTTCCCGTACTAAAGAGCTGTCAAAAACACCCAACCTGGAATGTGGCATGTGGTGTAACAATTTCTACGACGTCCATATACTGGTATCAAGAAAGCCCTGGTCAAGCCGTGCAGCACCTGCTGCACATTTCATCTGACAACACCGTCACAATGGAGGCAGGCATTCCGCTGGGTAAATCTGAGGTAGACAAGATACCTGAAATATCCACGTCTACCCTCACCGTTCACAATGTAGGGAAACAAGACTCAGCCACCTGCTGTTGTGCCTTCTGGGAGGTGCACAGTGGCAGACGTTAGAGCCATGCCAGTCAGTAAATGTTCAGTGTTCTTCATTCGCTGTTATGAACTGGGAAAGCACAGTTATTGTGGTATGTTTTCATGCAGGATTTTAGACAAATGTTCATATAAGCGACTGTGTCTGAAGTTGTCAAATTCTACATTTTATCAAAGAGGAATCTTTGCATAAATAGGTGCAAATGATCAGCCTCGTCTTTTCAGGAATCTACTCTCTAGACAACAGGCTTTCCCATGCCACCCAATTTATTCATCTGGGACAATCTCCCCCACTCTTGCTATTTTATTTTCTGCCAAGATAAGCACACCACGTCATCAGTGTGACTTCTTTTGTACTAGTCGATATGCATTACATTAGTTTTTTCTGATCTACCTTTCTGATTTGATTAAAAAACTGGATATTAGATTAAATGCTATTTATTTTCCCAGAAGCTAGAATGTAACAAACACAGCATGACCTAACCACAAGCAGGGCCAACTTTAATGATAATATACCAGATGCGTATCCTGGAGTGGTGATATCTGATTTTTCACAAAAGTTATAAACACTACTACTTAATGAGTCTGAATCAAAGTCTACTTGGATTGGAGTTTGAGGTTAGTTCATTTTCTGCCTTAAGATTCCATTCACCCAGCAGTAATGTTTGACTGACTCCTCTGAGCCAGGTGCTGTCACAGCAGACGTTACAGATCTCATCTGTCAAGGGTGAAAGTTGCTCCTGTAGAGCCCTTTCTCCTGCTGGGCTGCCATTATCTGGCTACACATCTGGTACAGGAAACTGGTTAGGACCTAGGCCTCTTGTAAGAGAGATCCAGTTCTGACCTGGGATCTAAAACCGACTAGCTGTACATCAGGCCGAAAGCTCTTCTAGCCCATTTCCTCACCTGTAGGAAAGGAGGTCCTTGTAGTTACCTCGTGGTTGTTGTGAGGGTGCCTGAGATGATGCACACTAAGTGTTTGGTCCAGTGTGTGGCATATTGTCAGAGTTCAGTAAATTTTAGCAGATAAAAACGAAACAAAGCAAAACAAGAACTAGCATACATACACATGCAGGAACACACGCACACCCCTTTGTATACCAGGGCTTAGCACCACATCTGTCATAGCGTGGCTGACTGTTACAGTTTAGTAAAAGAGAGATCAGCTAGACACGCAGAGACTCTCTTGAGTAGTCATCCCAAATCAATTTAAATCTAAGTTTTCAATCGTGCTTCTACAATCCCTTTGATTTACACACATTTGGGAGGACAGTGGCCTTATACTTGGAGCACACCGCCTCTTTGGGAAAACAAGTCCATGTTGGAAGTCATTTCCTCCTCCTGCCCTTCTTCTTTAGGCTGAGGTGAGCTTCCCCAAGGACACTTTGACCACACTCACCAAAGGCAAATCAGCCAGAGGAAACCAGCCCTGTCCTAAGTGAATGTTTGCAAATTGAATGGTGGTTTAAATTGCTGATTCATAGAAACACTGAAAGCAACTTCTAGAATGTACAGCACTGAGTATAGTGGGGACTCAGGTAATATCTGTTGAAGTGAGATGAATATTTTGATTATTATTGTGGTGCTCACATTACCTAGTGCGTGGGGGATGTTGTGTACTTGGATGCCAGAAAGATCCTGATGATTTTGGCTCAACTTACTTTCCTTTCGACCTGAATTGGGTAAGACACAATGACTCTGAGTAATAAAAGCAACATTATACTATCTAACGCATGCTGAAGAAAATCCAAGAAATTCTTCAAAATCACTGTTTTCATGTAACACGTCTATCACCCGTCTCCTCACACATTCTGTTACTGTGGGAAAGTGATGTCTGTAACCTGAGAGTCATCTTGTAAAAATCACGATTCAACAATTGTGAAGGCCCCCTGAAATCCAATGTTGGCTGTTTTGTCTTGGGGGCTCTTTTTTTTGCCCTGAGAATGTGTTCAGAGGAAAGGGCACAACTCTGGAGTGGCCATCTCTGGATGCTGGGATCATGGATATTTTTTCTATGTGATTTCTGTAGTCCTCAAATTGTCTAGTAAAAAACATTCATAACTTTTGAATTTTATTTTAACATTTATTTTGAAAAAGAATTCACATTTTTTAAAATATTGAAACTCTCTCTGCATATTATTGAGCACCTAGAGACCATATGTGAAATTTGGCGATTAGAAAGGCCTGTAATGGGCTCTGTCTGGATCACTTTTTCTTTCCTTTTCTCTAACAACTTTTGCCTTCTTTACAAAACTAAACTGTTTTCTCTCTTGATTCCTCCTCATCCCGTCTGCCAAGTTAGAGACAATGTTCATGCTTGGGGTGCTCAGCATCACTTATTAGGTTGAAAATGTCTTTTTCACTAAGTTGTACAGATAGGAAGTGTTACAGATAGCAGTAAAAATACTCAGTTCTTTTTTTTTGCCATTGACTGAGATTTATTTTTATTAGTTATTATTATTTCTACTATTTTATTGAGATCACAGTTGTTTGTAACATTGTGTAAATTTCATACATTATTGTATTTCAGCTTCTGTATAGACTGCACTGTGTTCTTCACCAAAAGTCTAGTTTTCATTGTCCCATATATACGTGCTCCTTTATCCCTTTTGCCCTCCTACTATACCTTTCGCCTCTAATAACCACCAATCTGTTCTTCTTATCTATGTTATTGTTTGTTTGTTTATCTTCCATATATGAGTGAAATCATATAGTGCTTGTCTTTCTCTGACTTTTTTCTCTTAGTATAATACCCTTAAGGTCCATCCATGTTGTCAGAAATGGCACAATTTCATCTATTTTTGTGGCTGAATACTTTTCCATTGTATATATATACCACATCTTTTTTATCCATTCATTCGTGGATGGGCTCTTTGGTTGCTTCCAAGTCTTGACTATTGTCAATAATGCTGAAATGAACATAGGGATATATATACCTTTTCAAATTACTGTTTCTGTGTTTTTTGGATAAATACCCAGAAGTGGAACAGATAGGTCATAGGATATTTCCATTTTTAATTTTTTGAGAAACCTCCATCTATATTCCATAGTGGCTGCCCCAGTTTACATTTCCTCTAGCAGTGTGTGAGGGTTCCCTTTCCTCCACATCCTCTCCAAAACTTGGTATTCATTTTCTTTTTAAAAATAGCCAATCTGACTGGTGTGAGATGATATCTCATGCTTGCTTTGATTTACATTTCCCTAATAATTAGTGATGTTGAAGATCTTTTATGTGCCTGTTGGCCATTTGTCTGTCTTGTTTGGAAAAATGTCTGTTGAGATCCTCTGCCCATCCTTTGATCAGTTTCTTCACATTTATTGTTAATTGTATGAGTTCTTTATATATTTTGGAAATTAACCACTTATCTGATATATGATTTATAAATATTTTCTCCCATTTGATGGGTTGTCTTTTCATTTTGTTGACGGTTGCTTTTGCCATGCAGAAGCTTTTTAGTTTGATGTAGTCCCATTTGTTCATTTTTTCTTTTGTTTCCCTTGCCTGAGGAGACATAGTATTCAAAAAGATACTGCTAAGACTGTTGTCAGAGTGTACTGCTTATGTTTTCTTCTAGGAGTTTCATGTCGTAAATTTAAGTCTTTAATCCATTTTGAGTTAGTTTTGAGTATGGTGTAAGAGAATGGCCTACTTTCATTGCTTTGCACGTGGCTGTCCAGTTTTCCCAGCACCATTTGTTGAAGAGACTTTCCTCTCTCCATTGCTTGCTCTTGGCTCCTTTGTCAAAGATTAGCTGTCCACAGATACGTGGTCTTATTTCCAGAGTTTTGATTCTGTTCCATTGATCTGTGTGTCTGTTTTTGTTCAGTACCATGCTCTTTTGATTACTATAGTTTTGTAGTATATTTTGAATTCAAGAAGCATGATACCTCCAGCTTTGTTCTTTTTTCTCAGGATTACTTTGGCTATTTAGGGTCTTTTGTTGTTCCATATAAATTTTAGGGTTCTTTGTGCTATTTCCTTGAAAAATGTCGTTGAGATTCTGATTGGGATTGCACTGAATCTGTAGATTGCTTTAGGTAATATGGACATTTTAACTATGTTTATTCCTCCAATACATGAGCACAGAATATCTTTCCATTTCAATTTCTTTCAACGATTTCTTACAGTATTCGGTGTATAGATCTTCATCTCCTTGATAAAATTTATTCCTCGGTACTTTATTCTTTTTGTTGCAATTGTAAATGGAATTGTATTTTTGATTTCTCTTTCGTCTTGTTCATTGCTAGTGTGTAGAAACACAATTGATTTTTATATGTTGATTTTGTACCCTAAAACTTTGCTATTTTCACTTATTTTTTTGAAGAGTTTTTTGGTGCATTCGTTAGGGTTTTCTATATATATAATCATGGCATCCACAGATAGTGACAGTTTTACTTCTTCCTTCAGAATTTGGATACTTTTTATTTCCTTTCTTGCCGAGTTGTTTTGGTCAGGATTTCCAATACTATGTTGAGTAAGAGTGGCAAAAGCAGGCATCCTTGTCTTGTTCCTGTTCTTGGGAGATAGATTTCAGTTTTTCACCATTGAGTACGATGTTAGATAGGTGTTTGTCTTATATGGCCTTTATTCTTTTCTTTTTTTTTTTTTGATAAGTAGGGTCATCCTTGAGCTAACATCTTTGCCAATCTTCTGCTGTTTTGTATATGGTATGCCACCACAGCATGGCTTGTTGAGTGGTATGTAGGTCCATGCCTGGGGTCTGAACCAGCGAACCCTGGGCCACTGAAGTGGAGCACGTGAACTTAATAACTATGCCACTGACTGGTATATGGCCTTCATTACATTGAGGTATTTTCCTTCTATACACATTTTGTTGAGAGTTTTTGTGATAAATTGATGCCAATCTTGTCAAATTTTTTCTCTGCATCTATTGAGATGATGATGTGATTTTTACTTTTAATTTAGTTAATGTGGTATATCACGTTGATTGATTCGTGGATGTTGAACCTCCCTTACTTTCCTGAAAGAAATACCACTTGAGACTGAGACATGATCCTTTTAACGCATTGTTGTATTCAATCTGCTAATATATCATTGATAATTTTTGCATCTATGTTCATCAGCAATATTGGTCTGTAATTTTCCTTTTTTGTGTACTCCTTGTCTGTTTTTGGCATGAGGGTATTGTTGAGCTTGTAAAATGAATTAGGATGCGCCCTTTCCTCTTCAATTCTTTGGAAAAGTTTGAGAAGGATAGGTATTAAGTATTCTTTGAATGTTTGGTAGAATTCACCAGAGAAGTCGTCTGGTCCTGGACTTTTGTATTTTTTGAGGTTTCTGATTGCTGTTTCAATCTCCTTGCAAGTGATTCCTCCATTCAGATTCTCTATTTGTTCTTGATTTAGTTTTGGAAGGTTGCATGGTTCTCGGAATTTACCCATTTCTTCTAGGTTATCCAGTTTGTCTGCATATTGCTTTTCATAGTTTTCTGTTATAATCCTTTGTATTTCTGTAGTATCTATTGTAATTTCTCCTCTTTCATTTTAGATTTATTTGAGCCTTCTCTCTTTTTTTCTTAGTGAGCCTATTAAAGAATTGCCCATTTTGTTATCTTTTCAAAAAACCAGCTATTAGTTTCATTCATCCTTTCCTTTTTCTTTTTAGTCTCTATTTCATTTATTTCTACTCTGATTATTAGTATTTCCTTCCTTCTATGATTTTGGACTTCATTTGTTCTTCTTTTTCTAGTTCCTTAGGTGTCAAGTTCAAGTGTTTATTTGAGATTTTTCTTGTTTTTAGAAGTAGGCCTGTATTGCTATAAACTTTCCTCTTTGTGCCACTTTTGCTGCATCCCATGGATTTTGGCATGTTGTGTTTCATTTACATTTTCATTTAGGTATTTTTTTATTTGTCCTTTGATTTCTTCATTGAACCAATAGTTAGTAGCACATTTATGACTTTCCAGCTTTTTTCTTACTGTTGATTTCTTGTTTAGCATCCTGTGATCACAAAAGATGCTTGATATGATTTCAAATTATAGCTTAAAGAATCTATTATTTCATAGGAGATAGATCTCCATAAATTTCTTCTTTTACACCATGAAAAGTAATGTCATCACAGAAATTATTTTCTTATTTGGCATTGCCAAATGGAAAATCATATTGCCAAATGGTAATAGTGGCTTCATTAAAAATGCAGAAATTTGTGGGCCAGCCTGGTGGTGTAGTGGTTAAGTTCACGCAATCTGCTTCAGTGCCACGGGGTTCGCGGGTTTGGAAGCCAAGTGTAGACCAGCATGCCGCTTGTCAAGCATGCTGTGGTTGTGTCCCATGTAGAGTGGAGGAAGGTAGGCACGGATGTTAGCCCAGGGCCAATCTTCCACAGCAAAAAGAGGAGGATTGGCAACAGAGGTTAGCTCAGGGCTAATCTTCCTCAGAAAAAAAAAATGCAGTAATTTGTTCATGTTTCTCAAGTATATTTGCATTGGCATATTTCCATTTCAGTTACTGAAGAGTTTCTACCTTTCAGAAATACATTCCCAAATTGCTAACAAAGAAACCCTACTGTTTGTGAGAACAAAAGGGCCTATCCTTTGATGCAATCTCTTTGCAGTTTCAACACAATTGAACACCTGGAAATTAAAAAAAAAGTCTTAATTCTCTATATGCTTTCCTAGTAATTTAGAAAAGTAGTTGGTTGACCATTTGGCCTGATCTCTTCTTCTGCTCTTATTCTTTCCATTTTACATCAGTGCTTTTCAATGATTAGTGCCTTATTTGAAAACAGATGTTTGGGTCAATTTGTCTGAGGAAAACTTATAAAATATCTGATGCCACAAAACTTATGTTCAAGGACTTCCCAAGGAACCCACAAGATCAAGTTGCCAGTACAGTGTTTTAACTGCTAGTTACATCATGAAGCTCAGGAGGAGGCTGTGTTTTTGTAGAAGCTGTAACCAGTGTGACAGATCATACTGGATCAAGACATTTGGAAAAGGGACTAAGCTCACAGTAACTCCCTCTGGTAAGTAACTGTTTTTCTATTTTTACCCACGTAATGAAAAATCAGTAGATGCTTTTTAGAAAAAAGAGTTTAGCATAACACTTACCTGACTGCCACACAATTGGCCTCAGCATAGGAAGAGCAATTTTGCAGCTACTGGTCACCGTACATGAAAAGAAAACTACTTCATAAATGGTTTGTTGAATTCCCTACTGGTAAGTAGATTGAAATTTCTTTTAGAATACACACACACAAAATGATAGATTGAGGCTACAAATTTAGATATATTTTGGACTGTATCTGTAAACCATTTGTATACATTATTGGTTCAAGATACTTTTCTTGCAGACAGTCTTTTAGGTGAGAGACACTTTTATTAACTACCTCTTCTCTATATGTCAAGATAAAATGTAGTGCTCCTTTCTTGCAATAACCTTCAAAACCTATGTTATTGGTTTTCATCTATCCCTACAGCAGTGCAAAAGATTAATTCTTCGAGTAAATGACTATAGAACATTGACAAATCTCACTTCTTGTTACTCTAGCTTCTTAGAGGTAGGCTGAGATCAGTCAAAATTTATACATCACAAGTCTTGATGAATTGCCTAGAGATGGGCCAGTTTAAGGGAATTTGTAAGCTCAATAAGCCATTTCAGCTCCAAAGTCCATGAAAAGAGTCTGCATGGTTTACATCCTCATTTGCTCATTCGTCTGTCAGCAAACATTCATTGAAGATATTTTCTGTGCTGAATACTGGAGATAAATTGGGGAAGAAGACAACGATAGAACAAGACTCAATATTCCAAAAGCTTCTAGTCTCATTGATAAGTTTTCTAACTCCAACTAGGTCCCTGGAGGCAGTTCTCTGCCTGACGTAGCAAGGAGGACATTCACAAGGAGTTAAGTAGTTAGACCAACTGTGAGTCCCTAAGGAGTGGGGACGTTAGGTCCATAAGAGTTAATAGAGGGTTATGTTCAAGGTAATGGAGGAAAGGCAAGAAGTAATTAAAGTTGAATAATAGTTAAGAATGTTTAGGAAAAACAAGAGTATGATGGGGATTGGATGTAGAAATCTTAGGAGGAATTTTAAAACAAATCCTTATGGCAAAGATCAGCATAGATAACATTGTGCAAATATTGCAACAAGATTTGGCTTTATGTACGTATGGACTTATATAAAGGACTCAAGTATGACGTACGTAAGTATCATGAAAGTGTTTGTCCCATGGACAAAGTTTATTATCACAGGTGAGTTTTGTGAGGTGACACATTTCCTTTCTAATGGTGAGAGGGTCTTGTCAAAGAGCCTGGGCTTTGGAGTCAGGGTGACCTGGCTCCACCACTGACGTCCTGCTTATGTGAACTTGGGCGATTATTCTCTGGCCTCCGTTTCGCTATCCATTAAATGGGATCACAGTATGTATCCAGCAGAGGTTGTGTGAGAATTGAATGAAATAGTGTGAATAAAGTACTTGGCACATTGTCTAACACGTAATAGCTGCTAGATACAAGTTCCCCTGATTCAAATGTAAAGGGAGAATTTTATCCTGTGTGAAAAGTTGTTTACAGCCAATAACATTGACAGAGCCGCAACTCTCCAGAGGATTCAGCTGTACCTCTAACTGCTCAAATGGAAACTTAACTTACTCTTCACTCTCACACAAAATGAATTTCGAAGTATTTGTTTCTCTTTAGCAGACTTTCCTTCACTTGGCAAGAAAAACGAGATTAAAATGTGTGTTTTTAAAAATTTTGTTGTATTATTTGCTTTAAATCATAAACCTATTTTAATTGATATCATCTCTAACACTAACATTTATTGGAACTAATATATACAGCAAGTAAGTTTGGGCTTCATGCCCGTATATCAGGAAAAGAGTTTAAATTCATAGAGAAAATGTTCAAGATGTAAAATCAATTATGGTAGAAACTTGTCATAAATTTGAAATACATATTTAAATATGAAATAGCTTTAACAACTTATTTGATAAAATAAAAATTACAGGAAGAAACTAGCGAACACTTAAATCAACATCAGTATGTAAGTTTGAAATATCGTACTTTCAACTAAAATATAGTTGACATTTGGTAAAGTTATGTAGAATTCATGTTGCTGCATCTTAATAAAATATAAACAACTCAGGCAATTTCACTCAAATTTATTATTTGATTATGCAGATAAATGTATATAAATGAACTAGACGGGTTTATTTATATTTTTACCTGGTTTCCATTCCATGCATCATGAAAATGATTTTGACCATAAAAAATACTGTTAATAAGTTTAAAAAGAATATTTAAAGAAAAACATGTAATGTAATTATTTAAAATACAGGCACTAAACATATATACACAATATACATTTAATGCTCAGTTAACTATTACATTGAGAAAGTTATGGAAATTCAATATTCATTTTATCCAGAAAAGAATGGAACAAAGAATCTAGCCAAGGGGCCGGCCCCGTGGCTTGGCGGTTAAGTGCGTGCGCTCCACTACCGGCGGCCTGGGTTCGGATCCCGGGCACGCATCGACGCACTGCTTGTCCAGCCATGCTGAGGCCGCGTCCCACATACAGCAACTAGAAGGTTGTGCAGCTATGACATACAACTATCTTCTGGGGCTTTGGGGGGAAAATAAATAAATAAAATAAAATTATTAAAAAAAAAAAAAAAAAGAATCTCGCCAAGGAAAATGGACAGGAGGCAAGAATAGTGTGTTATCATACAGAAACTTTTCAATTCATCATTTGATTTTCAATTTCTTTACTATAATAAATCAGTAGCACTCCTATGAACAAACAGAAGTTCCTAAGATGAAAATTAGATTCTTTAATATATTGACTAAAGATTAAAATTGTGTAAATATATGATTGAAAAATTAATCTTGTTTTATATAACGTACTTTTAAAATTACAAACAAAGTTTAATGTTGGAGAAATATACTGTCTTACTATTATAATCAACGAAATACCATTTACACTAAAAGGAAGATGTATAAAATTAAACTAAGCACATTGTGACCTAATTATATTTACAGCATGAGTAAAAGACTCAGTATTGTTTGCTTACTAATTTACTATAAAAATCAGAAGCTTTGCTATACAGGCAGAATTTCTCAAGAATTTTTTTTCTGTTCTTCTCAAGTAAGAAATCTAATTCTTCTTTTCTTAAGAAATTGTCCATTGAATAATTTAACATCTAACTAGCCCAAAGCGAATATTAGTAAAGCATTTGTGTGTCAGTTGGAAAGCAAATTGAAAAGAGTTTTAATATTTATAATTTGCATCGTTAGATTAACAATAAATATATAATCAACTAACATTCCAGCATTCAGGTGACATGCCTTTGTAAACTATGGTGTTTTGTTTTATATTCTGACATTATGTCTGCAAGAGACTCTGGAACTGTGACATTTAACATTACCCCTGTTATATATATACTTTATTTAGCAGGTGAAATAAAGAAAATAGTGGAGCTCTAAAACACTTCAGCAGCCTTATAGGGTAGATTCAAATTTTGGGGGAGAAATTGAGATAGAAAATATGGTGTACTCTTCATCAGGCTTAATCTTCAAATGAAATTCCAAAATAAAATTTGCTTTTGGTGAACATTACCTACAGTGAAACAAAATTCTGATAAGTGCCTTTACCTGATAAGATTAATGTAGTAACATTTCTGAAAATAATCAAGAAATTTTTTAATGGAAGTTTTAGAAATATTGCTATTTTGCTGCTAAATTAAAACCTTTGTAAATAATTTGGAGGTGCAGCTTTAATACTGCCCTTCTCGAAAACCTGAGGTGGTTCAGATGTGGAATTGAGATGTCATATAAAATTTGACGTCAAGTAGGAGAACTCCATTACCTCAGAACTGTGCATGGGATCCATATTTGAGCTAAAAGGTAAACTTGATTGTCGAGTACAATGGAAATGGATTGCCATTAATAGGTGACTGTGCATTGTTTTAAAAAAAATGAAAAACTTCCTCCTGATATTTATTTTTATGGAAAATAAGATAAATATAGTTCATTCAAGAAACAGTTAAATGAAGAGTGAGGTTTCACGGAGTTGCAGAACACGAGAATGTGTTATTTGGCTAAAAAGAGCATAAGGTACAAAATTCATGGCATGAGAAAGAGAAGTACTTTAAAAAGGACCAAACATTCTCACGTGTAGAGAGATCATCAAAGTTACCTGATGTCCTCTCCCATCTCCACCATCTACCCACCCACCTTGCAAACATACTCCACTATGATAGAACGAAAGAGATTTAAAAAATACATGTGTTCATGAATATTAGATGCCTTGAAATGGGACAGTTAAAAGTCATACGTGGGGGCTGGCCCGGTGGCGCAAGCAGTTAGCTGCACACGCTCGCTGAGGCAGCCCAGGGTTTGCCGGTTCCATCCCCAGCGTGCACTGACGCACCGCTTGTCAAGCCTTGCTGTGGTGGCGTCCCATATAAAGTGGAGGAAGATGGGCATGGATGTTAGCCCAGGGCCAGTCTTCCTCAGCAAAAAAGAGGAGGAATGGCAGATGTTAGCTCAGGGCCGATGTTCCTCACACACACACAAAAAAGTCACACCTGATCTTAGCTTGTGGAGAAGGAACAAACCCCAAGTTTCAATCCATGCTCTGCCACTTAACAGTTGTGACTCTGGGCAACCTCTGGAACCTCTCTTCCCATCGAAATTAAGACCAATAAATACCTCACAACATACAGTGGATGAAAGTCCGTGGTAAGCACTAATTCAATGGTAGCTTTTCTTCCATTTACTATGTGCTAGGTTGTTCTAGACCACACACTGTTCATGCTTCTCTAATGATTATTTTGATTGTGGTTCCATTCTCCCCCACAGATAGAAGCCTTCCTGAAGACGTTTCCCCCAAGCCTACCGTTTTTCTTCCTTCAATTGCTGAAATAAACCTCCATAATGCTGGAACATATCTTTGTCTTCTTGAGAATTTCTTCCCAGATGTTATAAGGGTATATTGGAAAGAAAAGAACGGCAATACAATTCTGGAATCCCAGCAGGGAAGAACCATGAAGACTCATAACACATACATGAAATTCAGCTGGCTGACCGTGACTGGAAAGTCAATGGATAAAGAACACAGATGTATCGTCCAACACAAGAATAACAGAGGAGGTGTTGACCAAGAGATTCTTTTTCCTTCAGTGAACAAAGGTATGTATATATAAATATAACCTCCCAGAACACTTTTTTTTTCAAAGGGAAACCCCGCCATTTATGTCAAGTACTAATGAAAAACGAACAAATATAAATCTTTCTTAAATGTTGTTTCACTTATTGGTAGCAAAAACGTTCCTCTATTTCCCCATTAAATTAAAGTAGGATCGGCTTTGGAACATAAAAAAGACAAAAAAAATTACTTAACCTTCCTAGCCTGATTTTCATCTTCCAAAATACTAAGGTCACAATGATGTTTTTTAGGGTTGTTGTATGGTTTAAATGAAACAGGATATGTAAAAGCACCTAGCAACTTAGCACACAAGAAATGCTCAAAAAGAGATTTCACTTTTGGTGGTCTTGCTTGATCAGGAAATAAGAACAATAACATGTCTTTCAGGCATGTTCTACTCAGCAAGCAAACTCACTGTCACATTCATCTTGCTATAGACAAAGTATTAACCCCAAAACAATGTGTTTAGGTGACAAAATGGTGTTCATTTGAGAGAGCCAGATTGCAGTTCAAGAAAAAATTGAATAATTAGGCCACTGCACTTTTACTATGGTCTTAGGTTTTCTTTTCCAGATTTGTGTTTTATATACTACCGAAAGATGAAATTTCATAATTAAGAGTGGGTGAGGCTAATGTGTACACACATACTTTCAGTCTACATACTGAATGTATTTCTTGCAGTTGGTACATGCTGCTTAACAAACATTTACTGCAGTACTGGCCTGTGCCAGGCCTGGAAGGGATGTGTGGATGAGCACACTGGGATGGATTACTGTCCCAAGGAGGATGCCCTATTGTAAGAGAATACATTCTTTTCCTAATCACTCAGGGTCAGTCGTGATTCAGGCAAGATGTCACAAAGGAATCTCTTTGATGCTGATGCTGCACATATTTAGACAGTGTGGGCAGAGGGCTGAATGTGCCTTGGTCCCCGCCATGGTCCAGTAACTCTCTAGACTCAGGACTTCAAGTCCTGAGAATGAACAAAACAGACCGAAGGCCCTAGGACACCTGTAGATAAGAAGGAGTCAGTTTGTACTTTGCTCTGTGGTTCACAAGCCCTTTTGAAGCAGTGGGGAACAAGCACAGAACAAAATGTGCGAAGACCTTTGCTTTGCACCAGTCCAAATTTCTGAAGTCAGTCTTTATCTCCTCAGATCCTTAGTTTCTTCAGGGATCACATCAGGCTCGAACACCTGCCTTGGCTTTCTCCCGGGGCTGGGATGAAGAGCAAATGAAATTATGTCAGTGAAAACACTTGCTTTTGAAAACATAACATGGATTCTTTTATTTATGTATTTATTTTATTTTTTAATAACCTTTCTTGAATCTCTCTGATGTAGGATTAAAACAACAGCCGTAATTTACTATTTCTACAGCTAAGAGGGGAAGCAAACAGGGAAAGCACAAGTTTAGTAAAACCACAGGGCTGAAGTGTACTATTAGGTTTTCATTTTTCTAGTGATCCGGGAAAAACAAGACGTGTTAATTTCCATGATGATGCTTATCGGAGAGAAGTTTCAGTTCATAATATGCTGTGCTTGGCACCTAAGTTCTGAAACAAATGTCGCCCATGGTCGTCTCTGGGCAACAAAGCTAATGAAGACATTTCTCTTAATGCTGTTCTACACCAAATTTCTAATGCTGTTTCTCGGAAGTTTTTTGTTTTTGACAAAAGCTAAGAATATAACTTGGAAGCACAAATCAAGGAAGTGTTTTTGAAGAAGGTAAAGCTAGTTTTTGACAAACCTTGTTTGGGAAAGAGAACTTAGTATACATACACAGATTTCATTACGAAAAATTGTTACTTTATTTTTTTTACTTCAATCAATGCTTAGTAATAAGAGATTTTGATTTGTCTTTTAATGAATAAGTCACTGTTAAGGAAAAGAAACATACTGCTAATACATGTGTCAGTTCTTGAAGACATTTTCACATCTAAACATGACTATGCTACCATTTTAATTCTTGGAAATTATTCCAAATTCTATACCTCAAACCCACTTTTAGAGCCACCAAAAAAATATCTCATTGAGTGCATAAAATTTCATACAAAAACCATATCCATATGAGCAAGAACACATGTAGCAGAAAAAAGGTAAAACAAAACAATGGTTTGGACTCTGTTTTCCTCCATCCAACAGTCAATTTTCTTTAAAAGACTTTTTATCTTTGCATATTTGCCTTCTTTTACTTTATACTGTAGATAAGTCTCACCTCCAGTTGTATATGTTCAGAGAGATATAATTGTGACTTGGCCTATCTTTCTATCTTTGGGAAGAACTGCACTGAAATGCGGAGCTCCTGTAATGAAAAGGTCATTTGCTGAGAATATTTAATACATCTGGAAGGGGAGATGTTCTTAGTGTCCACAACGGTGGAATTATGGTGTTTTTCTATAAATTATTTTCTGTTTCTATGAATTATTTTTACAAAGTACTTTCCACGTGTTCTATCTCACTGAATCTGCCACAATGATCCTTTGAATGCTGGTTCTGCCGTCACTGGTATGACTCTCGGCAGCTTACTTATTCTCCCAACCTTATTTTCTTGTGTATAACACTGAGTCCTCAAACTACAACTCACCTCAGTGTGACTGGAGCATTAAACGAGATAATACACGTGAAGCGTTTAACATCGTTCCTGGCACAGTAATAATCACTCAATAGCTTTTGGCTTTTATTCATATTGTTGTCACGTCCACAAACACCACAGCTCCTGAAAATCACGTGCGGGAGTTGGGGATATTAGGATATGCATGCTTTGGAAAGGTATGCTTGATTCCGTTGCTCTCATGGGAAATTTGCCGAAACCAGACTTCTTCAAACGTGAGATTCTTTCGTGGATTCTAAGATTTGAAGAATTGATTTTGGGAGCAACTCTTCATGTCAGCAGCGTGTGCTGAAGACTATCAAGTCACCACACTTTGTGCTTGTTTTTCCTTTTGACAAGTGTTTTTCCAACACCTCTTTTGTATTAGGCACTGTGCTAGGAGCTGTGAATACAGAAGGAAAGCAAATAGTCTTCAATATTACTGTTCAGTTGTGATAAAGAAGAGAAAGTGTATTCTTCATGAAGGTCAACATCTTCATGTGCAGAAACACAATACATTAATTTGATCTACTGAATTACATAGAATCAGATGAACTATTCTTTGAATCATAGAGCTCATATTTTTAAGGACGGTCTCTCTGTCAGTGCATTATGCATGTGTGTGTGTGTGTGTGTGTGTGTGTGCATACGAACTCATATAAACAGATTTGGAAAAGGTCAAAAAATGGGCATGAATAATTGACTAATACTTGCTCCCATTTCTTCTAGTTGTCTCCTCAATTGCCGCTCCTACTGATTCCTCAATGGCTTATCCGAAAGAGAAAAGCAGTAAGTTATTGTCTGTGTTTGCCTCTATGTCATGCTGTAGGCTTTTTTTCCCTCCTGAACAACTTAACCTTTGAACTTCTCAGGTTTAACGTAGAAAAGACCAGTTATTTTTGGAATTGCAGTCTCATAATTTTTATATTTTTAGTGACTCTCTCTCCTGTCTGTCAGCAGATTATATACATATGTGCTTCTATAAACATATATATATTACTAACATATACACACACTGTCAAATAATGGGCATGGACAATTGCCTAATAATACCTCTCATCTTCTAGAGTTCTCTGCTATAGCCTCCACAAAAGCCTCCCCAACAGAGTAAAGTGGTAAGTTTTCGTATATGCTTGCCCTCATGTCATGCTATGGCATTTTTGTCCCTCTTGATCAAATTACCTTTTGAACTTCCCTGGTTTATAGTAGACAGGACCGACTATTCCTGAAATTCTAGGGCACATATTTTTAACGACTATCTCTTCTGACTCTCTCTTGGCAGATTTTATATACATATATGTTTATATATGTATAAAATATATATATTTTATACATATATAAACACACAAACATATATACATGTATATCAACCATCAACTAATAGGCACCAAAAGTTGAGTCAATTTTGCTCTCATTTCTTCTAGAGATCCCTGCCATTAATTCTACAAAAGCTTATCTAAAGGATGAAAGCCGTCAAGCTTTGGATATTTTGCCCTTATGTCATGCTATAGAACTTTTTTCCTCTGGATGAAGTTAACTTTTGTACTTCCTTGCCTTAAAAAAGAAAAACTAGAATGGCTGGATGCTGCAGATAGATTGAGTGTTATTTCAAATCAACCCACCATTTCGTAGGAGTAATAGTAACACAGTAAATGCTGGTTTGGGACTTACATGACTGTAAACTAGAGGGTGCAGTAACAGGCTCTGAATTATTTCAAGACTGGACT
Source organism: Ceratotherium simum simum (assembly GCF_057802395.1). NCBI lineage: Eukaryota > Metazoa > Chordata > Mammalia > Perissodactyla > Rhinocerotidae > Ceratotherium > Ceratotherium simum. The sequence continues at coordinate 16,417,160 of NC_141900.1, forward strand.
TCATTAATATGTGTGGCTTGTTTCTAGTGACTGAGGAATACCTGATATCAAGGTGCCTCTAGATGTTTTTTAAGTCTTTGGTCCTTGCTAGCAGCTAATAACATGAGAGCTTCCTGTACAGAAGACATTGTGCTTTGTTTTGCATGCATTTCCTTGTTTAATTTTTGTAATGCTTCTATGAGTTGGTACAATATTTTTTCCCCATTGTATAGATGAGGACAATGAGTTAAGATTAAGTTCCTTAAACCACGCCACACAGCTAGATCTGGGGTTTCAACATGACCATCTGAATCAAGAGATCACTTACTCAGTTCTCTTTTCTTCCTCTAAGATTTGGTCCTAGAGCCAGAAACCCCAAAGCCAAGACCCTGAGACACGATGGACACATGGTGGGGGGTGGGTCAGTGCATAGGCTTCACAGTATCACAGACTGGATTGAACCCCAGTACTTTTAATGATTATTTGCATCAGTATAAGAAAATTACTCACATTTTCTAAGCAACCATTTCCACATCTGCCATACAGGATAATAACACCTAAGTCAGTTACTGAGGAGAAGGTGACCCATGTGGCATGTCTAGCAGAGGGTTTCTCATTTAGCTGGCACAGAATAAGTCCTAGTGTGTGGTGCTTTCTCCCTACATATGTACAAAGAGATTGACGAGAAGCATTGGCTTGAGCCTTGCTGATCTTTCCTCCATTTCTGATATTGAGGGGGCTCTGGACCACCGCTAACACCTTACCTGACCAAGGGAAAGGAATTTTGAGCACATCACCTTTGAGATCCCTTTCCACAACAGGTGATAACATAACATTATGCTAACATTTTCATTCTTGGAATTTATTACAAATCCTATACCTCAAACCCAGTTTTAAAGTCATCAAAAAAAAATGTTTCATGAGTGCATAAAATTGCATACCAGAACCATATCCATATGGACAAGAACACAACTACTAGAAAAAGTATAAACCAAAACGATCATTTCAACGCTTTTTTCCTCCATCCAACAAATATATTTAAAAATTTTTTTGTCTTTGTATGTTTTCCATCTTTTTCTTTTATATTTTACATAACTCTCACCTCATGTTTTTTATATTCATAAACTATAAATGTGATTTGTAGTAACGAAAAGTTCATTTACTAAGAATAATTAAGTTATCTGGAAGAGAAGATATTTTTAGTGTCCACAACAATGGTATTGTGTTATTTCTCCATAGATTATTTTCTATTTGTATGGATTATTTTTACAAAGTAGTTTCCACATGCTCTACCTCACTGATTCCCCCACAATCATCCTTTGAATGTATCCTTTGCCTTCACTGGTGTGACTCTCTACAAGCTACTTATACTCCCAATCTTATTTCCTCATTTGAACAAGGAGTACTCCAAAACATTTCACTTCAGTGTGACTGGAGCATTAAAGAAGATAACGCATGTGAAGCATTTAACATAGTGCCTGGCACAGTAATAATCACTCAATACTCTTAGCTTTTATTCATATTGTTGTCACATCCACAAACACCACAACTCCAGAAAATCATGTGCACGAATTGGGGATATTGGGATATGCATGCTTTGGAAAGTTCTGCCTACTTTCCTTTGCTTAGATGGGAAATTTGCCTAAACCAGATTCTTTCAAATGTGAGATTCTGTTGTGGATTCTGAGAGTTGATGAATTGACTTTGGCAGCAACTCTTCATGTCAGCAGTGTGTTCTGACGATTGCAGAGTAGCTATATTTTCTGTTTATTTTTCCATGCGACAAGTATTTCTCCAACACCTCCTTTGTGGCAGGCACTGTGCTAGGAGCTGTGAATACAGAAGGCAAACAAGAGAGTCTTGGATATTACCCTCCAGTTGTCATAAAGAAAAAAAAATTCTTCATGAAGGTCAATATCTTCATGAGCAGAAACACAATACAGGAATTAGATCTACTGAATTACATAGAATCAGATGAACTATTCCTAGAATTGTAGGACCCATAATTTTAAGGACGGTCTCTCTCAGTGGATTGTGTCTGTGTGTGTGCATGCGCGCATACTCATATAAACACATATGCACACTGGTGAATAGTGGGCATGAATAGTTGACTAATACTTACTCTCATTTCTTCTAGTTGTCACCTCAACTGTCACTACTACTGATTCTACAAAGGCTTTTCTAAAAGATGAAAGCAATAAGTGATTGCATACGTTTGCTTTCCTGTCATGCTACAGGCTTTTTTTCCTTCCTGATCAACTTAAACTTTAACATATTCAGGCTTAAATTAGAAAAGACCACTTATTCCTAGAATTGCAGACTCATAATTTTCATATTTTTAGTGACTGTCTCTCCTGTCTGTCAGCATATTATATATATATATATACTGACTGTTAAATAATGGGCATAGACAACTGACTAATACTTGGTCTCATTTCTTCCAGAGGTCACTGTTGCTGATTCTAAAACAGCTTCCCCAACAGAGCAAAGTGGTAAGTTTTTTTACATGCTTGCCTTCATTTCATGCAATAGAAATTTTTCCCTCCTGATCAAATTACCTTTTGAACTCCCTGGTTCATAGTAGATAAGAAAATTTATTCTTGGAATGGTGGGGCTCATATTTTTAATGAGTATCTCTCCTGTCTCTCTGTTGACAGATTTTATATATGTGTATATGTATGTGTGTGTGTATATATACACATACATAACAACTGTACAATAACAGGCGTGAACAATTGACTAATACTTTCCCTTATTTCTTCTAGAGGTCGCTGCTATGAATTCTACAAAAGCTTGTCTGAGAGATGAAAGCAGTAAGTTTTTGTCTATGTTTGCCTTCATGTCATGCTACAGGAATTTTTTCTTCCTGATCAACTGAACTTTTAGACTTCTCTGACTTAAGGTAGTAAAACTAGAATGGCTGCATGTTGAAGAGTAAACTAAATGTATTTGAAATAAATCCATCATTTCCTGAGTTGTCTTAACAGAGTAATGCTGGGTTTTGGATGAAATGACTGTAAATTAAACAGTGCAGTGGTGGACTCTGGATTGTTTCAACAATGGGCTTCATTCATTTTTGTGGCTTAGTTTCTAATGACTGAGGAACATATGACATCAAGGTGCTTCCAGGTTCTTTTTCTAAGTCTTTAGTCCTTGCTAGTAGCTAATAATGTGAACTTATGTGTCCTGAGAACTTCCTATACAGAAGGCATTACACTGGGTTTTGCATACATTTTCTTGTTTAATTCTCATAATACTCCTCTGAGGTGGTACAATATTTTTTCACCATTTTATAGGTGAGAACAATGAGTTAAAATTAATTAAGTCACTTACACCATGCCACACAGGTAGATCTGGGTTTCAACCTGGCCATCTGAATCAAGAGTTCATACACTTACTCTGTTTTATCTTCTTCCTCTAAAATATAGTCTTGTAGCAAGAAACCCCAAAACCAAGGCCTTGAGACACGATGAACACATGGTGGGGGCGGGGTGGGTAAGGGAATGAGCTTCACAGTATTACAGACTGGACTTGAACCCCAGTTCTTTTAATGATTAGCTGCATCAATATAGGAAAATTACTTACATTTTCTGAGCAACTATTTCCTCATCTGTCAACCAAGAATAATTACTTCTAATCACTTATTGAAGAGATAAAGTCACCTATGTGGAATGTCTAGCATAGGGTGTCTCATTTGGTTGTCACAGAATCAGTACTAGTTTCTGGCCTTTTCTCCCTAGATATGTACAGAGAAAGTGACTAGAAGCGTTGGCTCCAGCTCTGCTGATCTTTCCTCCATTTCCGATATCGAGGGGGCTCTGGACCTTAGCTAACACCTTACCTGACCAAGGGCGAGGAGTTATGAGCACATCACCTCTGAGATCCCTTTCCATAACAAAAGCTAACGATTCTGGAGTTTTGACTCTATGAACATAAAACACGTAAAAGTGAAATTTCCACAGGAAGAAACACAGCCTTGTGGTTCATTAAATAGCTGATCTGGCTCACCATAATTGTCATTATTTCTTGACATCATACATTTCCTGCAAAACTTCAAAGGGTATTAAGTGCAGATATCCTCTAACATCATAGTCACAGTGAGGGACATTCGGGAAGGAGAGGTGATTCAGCCATGACTTCCTAAAGGTTCAGAGAATTTGGATTAACCACTCTTCCGTTTTATAGAATGCCCTTTTCACTAAAACCTCTCACTCACCCCACTGTGAACACCATGAAATTTCCATGGATTGTACCCTTTATAGGAATCTCATTTCATGCATAGTGTGTCATGGCTCAGAATCTTCTGAATCAGAATTCAACTTTATATTTATGCTTAACATTTTGATGTCTGGGGTATTTATTGCACTTGGAGATGTAGAATTACAGAGTACCTAACAATGTGTTCTTTCAAGTCATGGTGCTGGGATGAAAATCTAGTTTCTGGTACTTACTAAATGCATGACATCAGGCAAATTACTTCTCTCTCTCCTCAGTTTATTTGAAAAATGGGAATGAAAATAATAATCTCACAGGTTATTGTAAAAATTAAATAAGATAAAGAATTGCAAGCAAAGCTCTCAGAAAGGTGTTTGGCATTTGGTTTGTTGTTAATAAGTATTAGTTATTATCACTTAGGGACATGGTGGGGGTAAAGAAACGCTAAAAGCTGTTTATTTATTTATTTAAAGTTATATCTCATATTCAGGACTCATTTCTTCAACTGAATATTTTTCCTACACATGAGTGCTTCTTTTTTGTTTGTTTGAGGAAGATTGGCCCTGAGCAAACATCTGTTGCCAATCTTCCTTTTTTTCCTCCTCAAAGCCCCAGTAGATAGTTGTATATCACACGTGTACACCCTTCTAGTTGCTCCATGTGGGACGCTGTCTCAGCACAGCTTGCTGACCAGTGCTTAGGTCCACGCCAGGATCTGAACCGGCAAAGCCCCAGCCACCTAAGTGTAGTGCGCAAACATAGGGCTACGCCACCGGGCCGGCCACTAAAAGCTATTTATTACTAATACTTCTTTCCCATTGGACTCATGCATTAAATATGCAACCTTGCTTTTCATATTTTGGAATATTCTAAGTGAATTTAGCAGAGGTTGTTGATCGACATGACCTGTAAACTAGATTCTGAGTTATCTTGTTGTTGGTGGTGGTGGTGGTGATGGTGGTGGTAGATGTTTACTTTTGGGTTTTGGTGGTGCAGGGTCTCACTGCAATGTAGGTCATCAAAAATAGATAACTGGGACCACCCTCCCTTTAACATGTCCCATGCTTTCAAAAGAACAAGTGAAACTAATCAAACTTCTTCTCTTAGACACCCTGCAGCTGCAGCTCACCAGCACCTCTGCCTATTACATCTACCTCCTCCTCCTCCTCGTGAGTGCGGTCTACTTGGCCATCATCGCCTTCTGCCTGTTAAGGAGAACAGCAGTCTGTGGCAGTGGAAAGAGTTCATAACAGATGGTGGCACTGAAGACAACTTTTCTCCATTGTTAATTTTTCCCTAAACGTGTCTCCTGAGGATCTAGCTAGGCGTTCTCTCTGGGTTTGGGTTATTTCAGTTGACATGTCTATTTTTCTATTATGTCAATATTGCAAAATAGTTGTCTAAACCACTGGGCAAACAGAATCTTTTACTCTGTAAAACAATGAATTCTGCCATTACTCAGGGGCAGGGCCAAGGGGTAGTCCTTTAGCAACACTCTCTCCGTGATCTCCATCAGCTGCTCCAGCAACCCAAATAATCATGCCTTCTGAGTACAGACAGCACGCAGCTTCTAGTCACATCCCTTAGGGCCATTTAACCAGATGACCACCTTGAAGCTTTCCATTTTACACACCCTGAAGTCAACACGTTTGCTACTTGAGTTTGGTACTTTGTTTTTCATAATAAGCACAATAAAAAAAATCAAAAGTCTACATTTGTCTTTGTGTACTTTAGTTTGATGAAATCTAACTGAAAGTCCAAGGGAAGAAACAGCATGACACCTGAGCTACCACGTCTAGCGTTGGTCGTAATAATGGTCGATACCGCAGTTCTAATTCTTTCCCTGAGACAGCGGTTATGATACTTTCATTGGGGCGCTGGCTCCAAGTGGAGCCAACAGTGAAATGAAGATACCCATGTTACGTCTCTTTCAAAGGTCAACAGATTCAGGATCATTTGGTTTGGGACATTCCGACAGAGTTAGCATAACATGTAGCATGACCTGTACTGTGTTTGCTCAGCTGTACACTAGTATTTCAGAGGCACCATGTTTCCTGGTCCTCACAATAACCCCATGAGACCTGCACTAACACCAAGAGGCATTAGGATGGAGGGGTTAAGCCCTGGACTCTGAACCCTGGGTGTCGGGGTTTGAATCCTGGGTCTGGTGTTAGCATCTATGTGACCTCAGGCAAGCTATTTGAACTCACTGTGCCATAACTTCCTCATCTGTACAATGAAGTTACTTTGCCCTGTCTCCTGGAGTTGTGTGGATTAGTTGAGTTAGCAGTGCCTGGTACCTGCAAGTCCTCAAGAGCATTAGCATCCACTGTTGGCAGGTCTACTTTTGAAGAGTAGACACTACACAACACAAAAGCGCTGACTGTTATCTCTAATCTTATTTCCTCACAGAGAGTTTATTTTTTTTTATTTTATTTTTTTTTTTAAATTTTATTTATTTATTTATTTTTTCCCCCAAAGCCCCAGTAGATAGTTGTATGTCATAGCTGCACATCCTTCTAGTTGCTGCATGTGGGACGAGGCCTCAGCATGGCCAGAGAAGCAGTACGTCGGTGCGCGCCCGGGATCGAACCCGGGCTGCCAGCAGCGGAGCGCGCGCACTTAACCGCTAAGCCACGGGGTCAGCCCCTCACAGAGAGTTTAGATGCGGTCAGAATAGGGACTCTGAGTTTCTGCTATGTGGCAGGCGATCCTGTTAATTCTCTAATAGCCCCGAGAGGTAGGTACACTTATAGTCCACAGTATAGACATTGGAGAAATTAAGTTCTCTGCTCAGTGTCACTGTTTTGTAAGTAACAGACATTTAAAGCCAGGTCTCTCTGAACTCAGAACCAGTATTTTCTTACTTACTATCAGGTGCCTTTCCCTTCAAATGCTGTCAACCTGGAAAAACAAAACAAAGCAAAACATGCGCTGATTCTTTACTAAAGGCATCCTCCAAGGAGTCAGTGAGAATTTTGTTAAGGACTTGTGGGTTCATCTGTTTCCTTCTCATGTATATACTCTGTTATTAGCGTAATTGCTCCCTTTGTTATCAACACTATGGAAATTCTTCTTTATTCTGTGAGTGTGTCCCCTAAGTTTGAAACCGCTTTTTTGGGGGCTGCTAATGAAATGGACTGAGAGTCTCGGGCAGAGCAGGCCTGTTGATGGTGTTCTCTGGGTGCACCATCCTGACACCTCAGCTCCTCCCGAAGACTGAATGGGCCCCTGAGGTCCTCAGAATCACCTGTGGAAGCCTCTGGTAGGTCCAGGTGCACTTCTGACATAGGAGATAGGTTATACATCCTTTTTGGTCCAGTATTTTTCCACCACAGCATGCCATGTTAGAGCCTCTGACCCCATAGTTAGAGCCTCGGCTCCGTGGTCTGGCTCTAACTAGCTGTGTCATCTGTTCTCAACCATGTCATGTTGCCTAAATTTACCCAGGTTTAGAAGACGGTGTTCAAAGAAAATAATTCAGGTTTCTAGTGTGATTTACAAGTCCAATGATTAACATCCAAATGAAGTAATAATAGCAAATGCTGGGATAGTTATTCCTGGTACTACTCTAAGCACATGTTAACTTATTTAAGTCTCACAAGAAATCTGTGAGATATGTACAATTATCTTGGTTGAAGGGAAAACAGGCAGAGAGGGGATAAATAATGTCCCGCAGTTAGATAGCTAATAAGAGACAGAGCTGGGATTTGAACCCAGGCAGCCTGGCTACAGGAGCTCTGCTCTTAAACTCTACATTATTGGCTACTAGAGTAGAGAGAGGTCACTTTAGTTTCAGTTAAAGCGGGAAAATTTCCTTCCTTATTTTACTAAGAGCTTACAGACAAAACTGTCCACACTTCCTCTCTTTGCTCCAAAGCTGTTTGGAAATTCGAGAGTCATAGGCCAATGTGCCACACAATTTTCAAGCTGGGAAGACTTTTATATGCTGACCTCACACCCACCAATAGTACTTTTGTGATTTAAGTCCATGGTACCTGGTGGGATAAAATGAACACTATAACACAGGCTGCATTTACAGGTGTGCATAGAAAAACCGGGCAAGGATTTACACCATTCCACAAGAAAACATTCATGTCTCAATAGCCTTTATAGAGCTAGAGACTCCCTACACTTCTCAACTATAACAAAGGGAAACTTCAAGTCAACAATTCTCAAAATTTCCCCGTTATGAATTCTCTGTACTGTTGTGGAATTCTTTACCTCAGAGACTTCATTTTTGAAGGTTTTCTGTCAACGCAGCAGGACACAATTAAGTAATATTTGATTTTCCCCTTTATATTAATCTAAGTCCCATATAACTGCCCATTAGAAATTCTGAGTAATAAGAGATAACCAGAGATACTACACCAACCTTATACAGTTCACCCAAAAGGCTAGAAACTCAACATTTTCCTTAGTCATGAAATCTTATCTGGGTAAATGCAGGGACTCTGTCATGTTCTGTTAGGCTATATTTTCTTTGTTTGCTGTCTTTTTTTGTTTGAATAACAGCAAGTACCTACCACTTAGTGAGCAACGGGAATTCTGGTAGGCAGTTTCTGTGCTCTATGTCTAATGCTCTCACTGTACCACATATGGGTATCACGCTCACCTCAGTGATGCGAAGACTAGGTCCCAAAGAGGCTAAGAAATATGTCCAAGATTAAAAACAGAGTAGTGCCTGAGTCCACATGACTCCTCCAGGTCTGTCTGACTGAAGGCCTGCTGCTCTATCCATCATACCAGCGGCTCTCCTCTTGGGAGCCTTTAATAACCACTGAGGCCCAGACTTCATCACAGGCCAGGCATCGGACTTGAAAAAACCTCCTTCAGGGGCCGGCCTGGTGGCAGCAAGCGGTTAAGTGCACGCACTCTGCCGAGGCGGCCTGGGGTTCGCCAGTTCGGATCCCGGGCGCGCACCAAGGCACCGCTGGCAAGCCATGCTGTGGCGGCGTCCCATACAAAGTGGAGGAAGATGGGCACGGATGTTAGCCCAGGGCCAGTCTTCCTCAGCAAAAAAAGAGGAGGATTGGCGGATGTTAGCACCGGGCTTATCTCCTCACACACACAAAAAAACAACAACAAAAAACCCTCCTTCAGTAATTCTAATGTGCTCGGGGTGGAGGCCAGCAAGTGACTGAAAGAGCTCCTGGGCTCCAGCGCTGCTGTCCCGGATCACACGCAGTGAGGAGCCATCACAGAGCCCGTCACACACGTGAGAACCTGCTGCAACCCGGAGAGTGTTCTCAGCACTCCACCCATCCATTTCCTAAGGAAACAAAAGGTATGTACCAAGATTTATGTGCAAGGATGTTCATTCACTGTACCACTATTTATAGCAGCTGCAAATAAACCCAAATGCCCAAAAAGAAACTAAAAAATAAAATAAGGGTGTCATATGATTGCCCACTATGCATCTTCAAAAAATGTAGATTGTTTAGAGAAATGGATGGTTAATCAGAAAGTGTTGTTGAAAAAATAATATGCATTGCATGACCCTATAAAAATTGTTACATAATGCCTTAAAGTGGTGCAAAAATCAAAACACTCTAAAAAAGGCATTAAGAGCTCTTCCTTCGACCACTGTCTCTATCTCCCCACTCTTTACAAGTCATACTTTTGTTTCTTGTGCATCCTTCCAATTTTAATTTATGCAATAATGAATGTACATAAATAAATATATATGCCTGTATATATATTCTCATTTCGTCCCTTCTTACATGGAGATAGTAAACAATCTATGTTATTCTGCACTTCCCTTTTCCCTTAAACATCCTAGAGCTCTCTATGTCAGGATAGAGGAATACGTAGACGGCTGCATGATATTTCATGGTGAATATGCAACACTTTATAAATTCAGTTCCCTGTGATAAATTGCTGGCTCTTTTCCAATCTTTTGCTCTTATAACAAATGCTGAAATCTTAAGAGTGTTTTCTGTCATTTTGAATGTGTGTGTGGATCATTTTGATAGGTGTTGCCAACTTGCCCACGACAGAGAGAGCACCATTTTGTACTTCTACCACTGTGTCAGTGAATGCCAGAAGTGTGCCTCGGGACTTCCTAATCTGACAGGTGAAAATAGTGTCTGATCGCGAGTGTAATTTGCTTTCTCTTAGTAAGAGACAGGGGAAGCATCTTTTCATACGTTGAAAGTCTATGTTTCTTTTTCTGTGAAATATTTGTTCATGTTCTTTGACAATTTTCTTCTGTTGAGTAATAATACCAGCAGGTATGACACCCATTTATATGTCTTTCTGCAATTCTATAGGCATAGGCATAAAACAACATGTCCAATGTATGGTAGGAGGGTGAGAAAATGATAAGAGATTGTATATTTTTCTATCTTCTCTATCGAATCCTTTTAAAGTAAAAAACTTTTATACATTGAAAATAAACAATGTCTTATTTAATATTGGGAATTTTTTTTTAATTTCTTTATAATCAGCTTCAGTTTTGTGAAACATGTTCCTTCAGAAACCAATTAGAGGTTCCCATTTGGAAACAAAAGAAGACCCACCAGATAGAAGAAAGATTAAACTGAATTAGATCTACTCCTTGACTTTCATGAATTTGATTAGACTTGTCTAGTCCAAGTACCTAGCCCTCTACTTAGAGACTTGGAACTATTTCTGCATTGGGAAAGGGTAGAAGCAAAGAGGGGAAATTATAAATCAATGAAAGATTTGTGAGTCTGACTTCACTGAGAGACACTGCTAGGCAGTCTTCTGTGGCTTCAAACTTATTAGCAACTTCCTTCTGCACTGGGCGTGGGCTGCCCTGAACTAAGAGGTACAGAGAGGGAGAGCACAGCTGGTGGTGGAGGAGACAGCCTGGGTGGCAGGAGGGCGCTGGTGTGGCTCATTGTGCATTATTTTCTCAGGCTTCTTTTGTTTACTTGCTCAGTCAAATGAGGTCGATTCATGGAAAATGCTCAAACTCAATCTGACTCCTACTGGTTGGGGTTGTGCAAGCAGTGGCTTGGGTGTCGTAAGATAAATGAAGGACAGTTAAACCACAACCAACTTTGCTCACTTTCAAAAGGCCACAGCTAACAGGAGGAAAATATCCATCCACACATGCATGTGATTACTCTCAAACATACTCTTAGGCTGTCTGGAACAGGTTCCCTGCATTTTGTATACAATGTTTACTCAAATTAGCTACAATATGAGTTGAGAATCTCATGCCCAGGACTGTTCAGATACTGCATCTCAGTCCACTTTCATGACCCAGTTCTGAAGGAAAGAGCCAACAGGATATCTTGGAGCACTAAAATAATCCCACTAAAATAGCACTAAAAAATCCTAACATTCCACCAAGTATCTGTGCTCCTCCATGGTGTTTGATTTCCTGAGTAACTTTTGGTTCCATTTTCTCAGTGTAGATGGGGTGACACAGATCTGGGTCCATGAACCTGGTGGCATGGATGGACTGTAGATGTGGGCAACAGTGATGTGCTTTTTCCCTCACAGGAACACAGAGATACAGAGGCCCTGAGTTCAACTGCGTAATTGAATGTGGTATAGTGAATCAGATAAGTCCCCTAATAAGTCAGAGTCAACCTGAGCAAGGCTTAATAGAGGACGTTAACATCAGATGAAAGTGACCCCAAGTTCAGTTTGAAGAGGGCTGTTCAGAGTGTGAGCTTAAAGAGCAAATGTCCCCACCCCCACCCACCCAAGCATGGTACAGAGTGGGTGCCCAGGCCCATGGACTCAATCTGTCCAGTCCCAGGGGGAAGCAGAGCTCTACTGTTGTGAACAACGTTTTAGGCTTTCACAGTCTGACTTCAGGGCACATTCAAATCATACACTTCATATTCTTGGTCAGTTCTGTGCCAACTTATGAGTGAGCTTGGCTTCCCATGAGGATTGGCTGCATCTACTGGTTGAGCCCAGCATGTCTGGATGAGAGCTCCTTCTTAGCTTAAATTAACACACTGATGCCCGGCTTAGGCATCATCTGTGGGCTTGGTGTATCTGCGACTCCACTCCTGAGACAGGACATTCTCACTGTGACAACACCATTGAGTTCCTGAGGTTTCAGTCCCAAGGCAGACCCTGGAGCTGTTCCTAGCCCCTTTCTACTCTCTGAGACACTCTTCTTGAAGAGGCCTCAGTCTTCCAGTGAGCTTGCCAGTGGCGTTTCTGTCATTTGGACCATTCTTAGAACAAGCACAGATAGAGCTGATTAAGCTGCACCAATGGCCACTTTCCACTCAAACCAGCACCGTTCCCACTACACACAATTGAGCTTCTCTTGAATGACTAAACGAATAATGAAAGCAAACCAATAGACATGGTGCCTTCCTATGAAGCATTGAGGTGAATATTCATATTTCAAAAAATATATCACTATATGATTTAGTTTATTTTAATTCAAATTAGCTAAACATAAAGAAAAAATTATGGCTATGTTCATAGTATGGGTTCAAAGTAGCAGTACTCAGACTATTTGAGAACCATACTTCTAGGAGAAACATACTATTTCATGATAAAAGTAATACAAATGTCTGTGACCTTTTATATGTATTCACGATCTCTCCTTGTCCCCCTTTTGTAATTCCAGCACTTCCTTCCAAATACATAATGCAAAACAAGGAAAATAAAAGCAATATTTTTGATAAGTTGGATTTTTTTACTTTTTAAAATTGTACAAAAAGCCCATGTT